>NC_056741.1:1533004047-1533334047 GCF_019279795.1 Protopterus annectens | reverse complement strand
CCCAGGAGAGGTCCTAGCACAGAACCTTGTGGGGTCTCCACTGGTGACTGATCTTTTTTCTGGAGGTAACTTCCCTTGTTTTGATTTCCTGCATCCTATCTGTGAGCCAGTTTTCCTCCCTTTCATTTTGGTTGTGCAACTCTGAGTTTGGTTATATACACTGCGGGTGTGAGAACGTATCCCCTCACAGCACCCATAATAGATTTTGTTGAAAATGGTGAAAAAGAAAACACTGCAAAACTACTTTTCTCAAGGAGTACTGTTTTCAGTGATGAATAATATGGCCAGTCATTAGGAATTCTAATAAAACATAAATCCTCTGGATCAGATAATTATTTTTATCTCACTCATTTGTCAGCATTGGTTGCCAGAATGAAAACAAATATCAAGATTATAATGAACTGACTAGATTAGAAATTAAGATACTATCCCCTGTGTTCAGTAACCAAAAGTATTAGTTTATGACTTTTTCAGTTTCTTTAACATAGCCTATGTATCCAAATTATTCTGCATTTCTGGACCTGAGCCCTTCAACTCCTCTCCTCATGCACGACTCCTTACTCAGCCACTATCCTTTCTTCTTTGTACTGTCCATCAGTATCCTTTCTTCTTTGTACTGTCCATCAGTATCCTTTCTTCTTTGTACTGTCCGTCAGTATTCTAACCCTACTTCCTCTCTTCTTGTACTAGCTCACCCTTCTTTGATATTCTCTATCATATCACCTCAACACAAACCCATCTTCTTGAAATACCCTCCCCCCTCTCTCTTTCCAATTAGCTGTTAACTTTTCCTATATGCGTTCCATATTACTTACTTTATTTAACACCTCCCCAATATCCATCTGTTATACTGTCACACTCTTCACTACCTCCTTCACAGAAATTACAAGCTGTTTTCGTACCTCCCTCACACTGCCATATCCTTACACCATATGAAACAACTTCAGTTTTTCTCTCTGACATCTCCAGCAAATTCCTTCCCCACAATTCTCTTCCTTAATTTCTTTACAGATAGATTTGTCTTCCCTCTTTTATAAAAGAAACAGAATAGTCCTATTCCATATATCTAAAGCAAATACATAACAAATAATAATATGTCATTGTAAAGTAATTTTTTGTACTTAAATGCTTTGGCCACAACACAACTCAATGATTAGACTATTAATTATTTGAAAGGGTTGTTAAACAGTTGAATTTTTTTGCCTTAGTTTTTACAGGGTAACAATAGTTTGGCTGTTTGTAGACTTTAATGTAACAAACATCATCTTAAAAAAATACGATATTGCAATCAGATGTGTTGAACGTATGGTCTATCTATAATTTATTTCACCTGATGACAAAAAGTTATAATATTTTTGTGGTGAGGCATATTGACTTGTGCTCTACCTGACAATAATTTGATTTGATCTAGTAGGATATTTGATTAAGCACAGAGAGTGAAAATACATATTTTTGTCAAAAGAAAACACATTCACACTGGTGAAACTTATTGTCAGAAGGCTTTGGTCCCTCCCTATGTAGGAGTCTGTATCACACATACGTGTCCTGTTCTTAATGTAACTACCTCCAGGGTTGTGGCATTTCAGGGGTAAGGTGAAATCCCCCCTCCGTAGCGATCTTCCCTCTGAGAAAAGTGCAAATTGACTGAATGGTAAGAAAGTGCAATGCATATATGCAATTTTTAGGCACGTGTCCTACTGTCCTAATGAAACTTATGCTTATTTCAGTCTGTGGTTGTACAGTGTCCTGAGCAGTGAGGGGTTGTGGTCAATAGATTTGAGCATTTTACATTTACTTCTCTACCCTAAAAAATAACTAAGGGATAATGATGATTTTCCTGAATCCAAGCAGCCTGTCTGGCCTCCATTTTGGCATTACGAATCTGAGTGCAGCACAGTGGGACAGGTTGCTGATAATTTCAGTATTTAAAAGCTAGTCCTTTTCCCTACTGATGTACAGAATGTGTAAACCTCTGCAGCAGGTAACTGTTTATTATTTCTGTATCTTGGTCAACTGTATTACCATTGGCAGATGGCCATACAAGTCTAATCTTTCAGCAAGCTTCTCTTGATTTCTGTTCAGATCAACACAAAATATACTGCCATATAGCTTTACATTTGACTAGGAAGATTGAAAGTTCTTTTTCTCATGGCTGAGGTTGCAGCTGTTAGTACTGAAAATCCATTTTACAGTAATATCTGTATAGTTAGAAAAGGCTGATGTGTTATTTAATAGCACATAAAGCAGTCTGCATACTCTTTTATGTACATATCAAAATGGTTATTCAACACACTGTTTACTTTAACTTCATAGCCTTAATATGTCATTGTCATATGCCATGTTCTACAGCTGCCTGCAAATTCTTGGATTCAAATGGTAAAGAATACTTGGATACCTTGCTTTTGTTTCCAAATAGACATTTTCTTAGCCAGTTCAAGCCTTCTTAGCCAGTTCAAACCTTTTGAAGCCTATTTTCTTGAATGTGATAAGATTACAGGAAAGACTGCACTCTGTTGGTTCTGCATAAATCTTCATAGGAAATAATCATAAAGACTTGCCCCATAAGTCTAGGTATTTTGCTGAAGAAATATAGTAGCCCCAATAAAATACCCTCTGCTACTTCTTGTTAGCTAATTGATTAAAAAGATTAATTTATATAACAAAAAAGTCTACTATTAGTTTCCTAAATTATTGTGAAAATTGTAAATTCACCAGTGTTTTTTTTATCTGTCCGCAGGTGCAGAATGTTTTTGATGGAAAAGCTGCTGCTCCTATTCCCACTTGTCACCTTCTGCTTTCAGACTGATGATAATAAAATTCCTAGCCTCTGCACTGGTCAGCCAGGGATGCCAGGCTCCCCTGGAGCTCATGGCAACCCTGGCCTTCCAGGCAGGGATGGGAGAGATGGAAGGGATGGAATGCCGGGATTAGCAGGTGAAAAAGGAGAACCAGGTCCAGAAGGTAAGACAATATTTCCCTCAGCACCTCAGGACAATGCAGAAGGAGATATTACAGCTAAAATCCATGTTACATTTGTATATATTATCAAAAAACATCAGCTCAATAAAACTCCTAGGATCTGCAAGATTAGTGTACTAAATGATTTGAATGGAAAAACACAATTAGCATCAGAGAAATGCACCCCTGAAGACATTCCAAACTGGAAACAATCTTTCTTACCCTGTGTTGTGCATGATATGCTTTTCAGCTCTAGTATATTTCTGTTTTACTTTGAATCATTGTACTACAACTTACATGTCATTATTTTTTTAATTGTGAAATCCAGCTCAAACAGAAAACAAAACACACGGGAAACGTTGTATCCCCCAACCGTACTCATATATACCAACCCCCATGATTACATAACAGTAGGAAAAGTAAAAAGTCCCACAGCAAAACTCTTGGTCCAAAACAATACAAGAAGCTGCACTTCAGACAAACATATTAAAGAAAACAAGATGAAAAGCTGTTTTCACTGTAACTGTACTTGCCTGGATAGGATATCCATTGTGCTGTCTACAGCTCAAAGGTCATATAATGTTGCTGAACTATAGAAAGGGAAACTTCATGCTCTCTGCTGGTTTTGTCAATCTCACTTCTGCACAAAAGTTTAAAGCTACATGTTCTTGGAAAAATTACATGTTCTGCAGTTAAACTATGAAAGTAAAGTTATTAAGAATTGATAAATAATGTGACATTGCTCTTGAGGAAAAATGCTGTAATTTTTTCCAATATCTATATCATATCTACACACATATAAGTATATATATGTATGTGTGTATATATATATATATATATATATATATATATATATATATAAATATCCAAAATAAGATTCCACAACCACCACAGCTAAAACAGGGAGACTTTATTGATGAAAGGATGAGTGCTTTCTTCAGATCAAATAAACAAACAGATATTTAAATAATGAAATAACTGATGAAATACTGCCATTAAAATCACCAAAAATATTTAGCCAATGAATTTCTACATGTTAATAAGACATAGAAACAGGCCAATCAAATTAAGGCATGCTTGTTGTCTTAGGCTAGTAGTTAAATGTTATTTTTCACCAATAAGACCAAAGATGTCTTAGCAACTAAGCCAGTCATTATCTCTTGGTCATATACATAGTGGCCTGTATATCAGATAAAATTTCTGCTTTGAGAAGATATTTTATACAAATTATCTTAATGTGGTTTGAATGTGCACCATCATTTTCTTGCAGTAAAGCACTGAAATCTTAGTTTTTTAAAAGCTTATAAAAACAAAGTAATAGGTATTGTTGTTAAAACCAATCATAAGCCCAAGCTTAAGTTTGTGACAAATTATAAGATCTCAAAGTTGTGTGCCAGTGTGGAATAAATATTGATGGACATCATCCAATCAAAATCTTGTATCCCTTAACCAATAATTATGGATAATGATGCCTGTTAGCCAATCAAAATTGTATTGAATAAACCATGGTCATTATGTACTTGACCCTATATCAGCCCACAATTAATATTACAAGGTTGTTGTATAATCTTCTAAAAATATTGTCCTATATATTGTCCTATATATAAAATAATCAATAAGCCAATAAATAGTAAATGAAATACCAGCAGCCACAAGCACTTGAATATGGATAGGCATTATCTCTAAGACTGACTTATAATAATGCTCTCATTTATTCATTATGCCATTGAGGTTGTCATTATGGTTATGTTCAACTGGCCAATGTATGGAAAAACTCTTTTGATTGATATATGTTTTGCTAAACTTTATTGGTTGACAATACAATCCTTTAATTGGACTGATTCTTAGTTTCATTGGACAAAAAAGTCAATTTCAAGATCCTATTGGTACTTTTTGGCATATAGCGATGTTAATACATAAAACAAAAGTTTTTATCTATATGAAAATGAAAAAATAAAATAGATGTTTCTACATAATGTTTGACATTATATACTATTTGAACCATCTGCTAAAAACATTTTTACATGTTTCCGTTGACCACAAATTCAGATGATTTATTTATATGTTTCATTTGTATGTTATACTTTATTATTCAGTAGTGTTTTTTTTCACTGTTATTGGCAGTTATGTTAAAGAGTCTTATAGCGATTTTTTTATATATAGGGCAATATTTTTTGAAGATGATACAAAAACTTGTAATATTGATTGTGAGCCAATATAGAGTCAAGTGTGTACTGGCCATTGTTTATTCAATACAATTTTGATTGGCTAACAGACATCATTATCCATAATTATTGGTTAAGGGATATAATATTTTGATTGGATCTTATAATTTGTCACAAACTTAAGTTTGTGCTTATAATTGGTTTTAACAACAATATCTATTACTTTGTTTTTATAAGCTTTTAAAAACTAGCAAGAAAATGACAGCGCACATTAAAACCACATTAAGAATATTTGTTTAAAATATCTTTTCAAAGCAGAAATTTTATCTGACATATAGGCCACTAAGTATATGAACAAGAGATAATGACTGGCTTAGTTTCTTAAAAATCTTTGTTCTTATTGGTGAAATATGCCATTTAACTATTGGCCTAAGACAATGAACATGCCTTAATTTGACTCATCTGTTTCTATGTCTTATTAACATGTTGAATTTCATTGGCTAATTTAATGATAGTATTTCATTGGTTATTTCACTATTTAAACATCTGCGTGCTTGTTTGTTATTTTACCTGAAGAAGGGTAATGTTAACCTGAAAGTGCTCATCCTTTCTTCAATAAAGTCTCCCTGTTTTAGCTATGGCAGTCGTGGTATCTTATTTTGCATATTTATTCTTCTAGATTTTTGGGTACCTGACTTTGGTGACCATTGTATTTGTCTTAGTCTTGTTGTGGATATATATATATATATATATATATATATATATATATATATATATATATATATATATATGGGTCTACTTCTAAATTTCGAAGTTTCACAAGTTCGAATTTCTTATGGCGAGACCATAAGATCGAACTTGTGAAAGTTTGAACCATTTAAATGGAGATCACCATACAGCACAGAAAGGTATATTTACCATTTTCCTCACTGTAGTGTAATCTCAGAGTTGGTATATTTAATTAGCAGGGGGTGTGGGGGTGCAGGGAGGCTTGCCTCACTGCAAAAACATAAAATAATTTGTTTTTTGTTTTTATTTATTTATTTTTTAATTTCACTCTTTCACAAGTTCGATCTTATGGCCTCAACCATAAGAAATTCAAAATTTAGAAGTAGACCCATATATATATATAGAGAGAGAGAGAGAAAGAGAGAGAGAGAGAGAGAGAGAGAGAGAGCATGTTTCAAAGATATAATTTCTACAGTTATGATAATGAAAGCTCTATTAATGGACATCAAGACCAAAAAATGCCAGGCAGTATCAAACTGCAGTGATAAGAAGGACATTGCAAAAAGCAGGTATCTGTAAATCTGACTGTACATGTCAATAACATATAAAACTTGTAAAGAAAAGAAAGAGGTAATATTTCTACAATGGAACAAGCCCATGCTTCCTGCAACTTAAATACTCCAACTCCATAGTCACACAAACTTGGGAACTGAGTATTTCTTCCTTCAAACTATAATATTTAAATAATGCAGTTTACATGACAGCCTGCTGCCACGTAAATAATGACACACTCATTTCTGCTTTGTCTGTTGAATAGAAATAAAAAAATAACTAAATAAATTTGAGATAAAACATATACATTTCCATTCAGAACAAAATATCAATCTACTCCTTGTAAATTTCCAAACTTTCCTGAGTGTTTCATCCTAAACACTTTTGATGTCCAACATTCAATATTATCAAGTCTTATCTTGAGCCGAGCACTTTCATTGTTACACAAAGACAGTGTTTGCCGACAGTAAAGTGACTTTAGCTACTCAGTGACATATTGGCAGCTTGCGCTGTCTAGCTATAAATAAATAAACATGGCTTGTTCTAATACTTGTTCTGCAAAGGTCCATCTTTCTGTAATGGTACATTATGATTCCACAGCACCAGTGCAAGATGTAATTCAACAGTCTATCTTTATGCAAAAAATCATTCTGAAGCCTTGCAATTTGCAGTGCATTACTGATCTTCTAAACAGCCACTGGAAGTCCAAATGAAATGTAATGGAACCACAAAAAGAAGGCACAGTGTTCAAGCAAAAAAGTTTATTCTCTTTTCACGCGCTAGAGTGTGTAAAAAGAGAATAAACTTTTTTTGATTGAAGACTGTCCCTTCCTTTTGTGGTTCCATTACTGATCTACTCTTGCTTTAATGTGACTTCTTCCACAGCACCCGTCACTAGAAAATGCATTATGTGATATCATTGCTGTAGCCTGCTCCCCCAATCAAGCTTGGACTGCTTTTTTTACCCTCTTTCCATTGCAATAAATAACTTTATAAGAGCAACTTTTCATGTCTTAATGCCCTAAATTACCTATTTCCACCCTAATAAGGCTGAAAACACTGGTTACCTTCTGTCTGCCTCACCTTTATGGTTTCTGTATAAAAGGGTGTGAAGGTGAGCTAGTAATTTGGGCACCATCCTCCCATGCCCCATCTTTACTTCATTTTGCATTTCTACATACATTTTATTTAATGTTTTACAATAGTTAGTTGTATAGTATAATGTGCAGCTTTTTTATACTTCCAGTGTTGCTTCTTCTTTATCCCTTTTAAACAATCTTTCCAGAACACATGTACCCACACACCTTCTCTACTTCCTTACCATTCAACACTCTTGAAATTTCCTCCCATTTGTTTTGAAAAATTCATGGTCCCCTGCTTCTGTATCTAACTAAACACCTTTTTAACTACCCTCCATACTTTAAGTTCATGATATGCTGTAGCACTTTTCCCAGTTAGCCAACAACCAGTGCCTTACGTACTTTACTGTTCAGCTCATCAATTTTCTCCCTAATCTAGTCTTCTGTCCTCTCCCATATGTACCCCAAGCTGATTTCCTTATTACAATCCTCCATTATACTACCTCTTTCCCCTTCTTCCAGTATTTCTAGGCTCACTTTCATACTTCTTTTATTAAAAATGTTCTAGATTTTTTTCTTAGCAGCTTGAAATGGAGTTGGGAGTATAGCCTGCCCTTCTCTGGAGTCTGTGACCCTAACAATAGAATCCAATAATCTGTTGGCTGTTTCTTCCACACTCTCTTCTTGTGCCAGATGCTCTGTTTATGGTATGCTGATCTTGTACTGAACCATAGTTGTTACATTTCTGTTCACCTGTAAAGGACTTCATTGTCTCCTTGGAGGTTTCTAATCCATTCTGGACTGTGATCCAGACTTTTGTATTATATGTAAATAAATTCAGTATGTTACTCACCTCCTCTGATACACCAAAGAATAACAGTGTGAGAGACAGAGCTCCCTTTGGATGTATGAGACATGATATTGGGAGTCCCAACACTCTGCAAGTTAAAATGTAGTTCTGACAAAAAGAGTGAATTCCAAAACTCACAGCTATACCTTTTTATCAATTTGAATGGGGACTCCCCCATGCCCACTACACACCTGTTAATTATATTAACTCTGAGGTTGCTATAACTCAGACTAGAGGAATCTTCTGTGATAGAACAATGCCAGACTTGAGATGGATAAATGATGTAGAAACTGAAAGAAGAAATGAGGGAACATAAAGCAGGACACAGAAGGGGTGTGATAGAACAATGTCAGACTTTAGATGGGTAAATGATGTAGAAACTGAAAGAAGAAATGAGGGAACATAAAGCAGGACACAGAAGGGGTGTGATAGAACAATGTCAGACTTTAGATGGGTAAATGATGTAGAAACTGAAAAAAGAAATGAGGGAACATAAAGCAGGACACAGAAAGGGTGTGATAGAACAATGTCAGACTTTAGATGGGTAAATGATGTAGAAACTGAAAAATGAAATGAGGGAACATAAAGCAGGACACAGAAGGGGTGTGATAGAACAATGTCAGACTTTAGATGGGTAAATGATGTAGAAACTGAAAAAAGAAATGAGGGAACATAAAGCAGGACACAGAAGGGGTGTGATAGAACAATGTCAGGCTTTAGATGGGTAAATGATGTAGAAACTGAAAGAAGAAATGAGGGAACATAAAGCAGGACACAGAAGGGGTGAAAACGGGGAAAGGAAAATGGTGGTAATCATAAACTAGGACAATAGTAAAGTGATAAAATGCAGATGAGGGAAACAAAGGAAGATAAAATAAATTTAGCATCAGTAGCTGGAAATAAGAGTTTGAAAGCCAAGAGGAAGTGCTGTGACAAAGGGGTGGGGGACTCTGAAAGGGGAAAAATGGAAGTTAAAAGGAGAGAGAATGAGAAGGAGTGTCTTATTACATGATCCAATAAAAATTATGAAATATGCTTAATACTTTGCATAAAACTGGAGTCCTGCTTATGGAAACTATAATGTAATAATGTGAAAAATTGAAATGTGTTGAAAACATGTGAAATTGTGGAAAACAATAAGGATTATAAAGATAATAAAATTCTCAGAATAAGTATGTATATCCTCTTGCTCCACACTAAAATTCTTGCTGTTCTAAGAACCACAGTTACAGCCTTCAGACTTTAAGGAGACATCTGGATGCTGGTCCTAATCAGCATGGTATTCCAGTACTCACTTCTCTTGCACTGCGAGCACAACTCCCATCACCATCCTCTGAGATCTTCCTTGCACATATTCCACTATCTGGTTCACAAATTTCTGCCTGACTCATAACCCTTTTAACTTGATGAGAACTCTTTGATATGATACAGAATCAAAGGCCTTACTGAAGTGCACATAGATCACATGCACTGGAACTCTCTCTTCTAGCTGTGTAGTTACCCAGTCATTGAACTGCAGGAGGTTTAATTGACAGCTCTCCATGGTAGGGACACAATACTGGTTTGGATCTTGTAGCTGGTTGTCTTTTAAAAAAAATTTCCGAGTGTTTGTCTCCAGAACTCCTCTATCACATACCTGAATGCTGATATCAGAATAAGTGGCCTTAGGTTGCCTTAAGTAATGCATCATCCTCTCCTAAAAAGAGGAGAGTAGAAGCTGCAGTCCACTCATCTGGTACTTATTCTTAGCAAGAGATCTGTTAAATATTTCTTTGAGATGGTCTGCCATGATATTTGATAGGCTTTCGAATACCCCTGACCATTTCCTTCTGGGTTTCTTTCGAATACCCCTGACCATTTTCCTTCTGGGTTTCTTTCATAATCATCTCCAATGTCTCACTAAAATCATCAAAGGGCTGTTAATTATTTAAATTTGGGCAGCATACTGGCTCTCTGGTATGATTTATGCCTCACAGCTCTACCTCTGGTTACTGTCTTTGTGTACTTTACAAGTTCTCCCCATGTTTGTATGGGTTTTCACTGATTTCCCCACAAAATGAACTCCCTTTCTGATCATCACTGTGATGATTGGGGAGAGATGGGCGAAGGTTGCCAGCCTAGTCAAATAGAATTTGATATCTAATTCTATCAACTGTATAAATACGTGTAAAATACAGGCTTGTGTTTTTAAATGTAAGAAAACACTGTGAAATGTGGAACTGCAAAATATGTGACAACATTGCACTCTACTGGCCCAGTGAAGCATGCTGTATCCTTTCATGTTAGAATTTGGCCTGAGGGTGGCTGGATGAAGATTTCATGCCCATTGTTTTAAGGCTAAAGTTTATAACTAGAATTTAGATGTGGAAGGTGCTTTATTGCTTTAGTTTCTGTTAGTATATACATGTGAAATGTCTTCTGTTGTTGTAAGTTTCTGTGCAGGTGTTAGATTGCTAAATAATGCAGTTTGTGGCATGAGAGCTCAGATCAGTTGTTAAGATGATGCAATATGAATACTGGGAAAACCTAAGTGTCAAAACTGATGTAATTTTGGGAGGGCCTTAGAGACATGTTTGTTAGTAATGTTTAAATTCTATTTCTCACAAGAGACCTGAGAGCATTTTGATCTGGACATCTAACTTATCAGCACTCTGCTTATGCTCACATGTAAGTTTTTAGCACTGTGATATATTGTAGGAATAGTTAAAGCTAGTAAAAATGCCTGTCCTACTGTATTACTTTAAGTTTCTGTATGATCTGTGAACTCTTAGATATCTCTGTGATGTAGTAGATGTGTTTTGTGTTTTAAGTATTTATTATTAAATATTTTTAAAACCTTCTACCTGTGGCTGGGTTGTGTAGAGATGAAGTATGCTTTAGAGTACATTATATATTTATAGAGTTTACTGTCTAAGCCCTTCCAATAAGCCTTAGACTGTATAGTCACATTACCATTGAATATTAATATTGCACAGTAATAATTGGACACCCTTTTAAGGGCTTTCTAGTAGCTGATGTTATTAACTGGGTGGTGGCAGTAATTACTACCGTATAGTCTGGGTAAAGGGGCACAGATGGAAAATCTGTGTCAGCCTTTCCCAGGAGTGTCTATGAAGTTGTATAAATACTTATCTCAAAGTGTGTGTTTGTTGTGTCAGCTACTTGGGCAGGGACACTAAGCGCTGGTTGGACAGAGAGGGAACGGGAGGTGTTAGCTTGCCCAGTTAGGCTGAGACCTGGACCCTATAGCTGTGCCAGTGGGGAGTCTTACTGGGGACCTGTTGAGCAAGGGAGCAGCCAGCCCCAGACTGACTGTGATCTCTGTGTGCACTTAAGGGGAAATTGTACTTTACTGCGTGTATTAGTTATCCTTTCCTCCTCTAGGAGATGACCTCCCTGGTGTTAGTGGTGAGGATTGAGGCTCCTTGATTGCTGGGCCAGGGCATGGTCATCACAAAGCCTTGCCTTATCTACCCCAAGACACACACACAGCTAATTCTTTCTTTCTTTCCCTTTGATGATTAGCATGTCTGCCACCAGAATAAATGATAATGATAAAAAAGCACCATAGCCTTATGTCTCTTTAGCCTAACTTGTTCTTCTAAAATATGTCATTTCAAATAATTGAAGACTTGCATTCTTTAAACACAGTTTGGTTCTACCTTCTGAACTTTGGCCCAAATCCTATTTCTTTTTTCATCTAAAATGCCTTATAGTGGATGTACATAACAGCATCATCTGAAAAAAAAAGTCATTTTTTTTATCTGGACAGCCTGGAACCTCATAATTACTTAGATAGCTTGCCCATGCTAACCAAAATGAAATAAACAGCAGTATATGACATGAAAACTATAGGAGGTATTACAGTCCATTTCGTGAATGGGGGGAATGGGCTATACTATTCATTTTATTACTGGGATATGCTATCTGCTTTATTCCCACTACATGCTTATTTAAGCATCAGCCCTTGGTTTGGTTATCTGTATTCATAGCTGAACTTATCTGCACCTTCAGGGTTATTCCCTGGATAGGCAGAATACAAGGTTCTATCAATACCCACTCACGGCAGGTTATTCAAAGGCACTTGCTTTAAAGCTCATTCCTAGTTTTTATAGCCATATCCTAATGTAACAGCAGTCTGAGGCAACACTTTGTTTTCCTTACTGTGCACTAGCTTACACTAAGACAGATAACTAGCTGTTGAAAGATATATTGTGTAATATATTGTATTGGTGCACATAGAACTGGTATATAAAAGGCAGGTATGTATGTATGTATGTATGTGCGTGTGTATGTCTTCAAGCTTGCATGGGTGTGTCTTTGCAATCTTTGCACTCCTTCCAAACGCATTGCATAATATGTAGCATAACAAACTCAGAGTTCACAAATTATGCACACATTTAAACCCCCTTAATCACCCACATCATGAGGAAAGTGAATATTGAACATTGCTCTAGTCCTTAAAACTACTTTTTTTCAAGGAGGGCAAGCCCCCACACCACTGAACTTATATATACCAACTCAGAGATCACCATATTCTGGAAAAAAACAGGGAATATTCTAAGAAATGTCCACCTCAGACTTACCCCGGGATTCATGAAGCTTGGCGCAAGGCCAGCATGGCTTGCGCCGACTGTGCAGCATGTAGATGGTGCAGTAGCGCTAAATGCATATTAATGAAGGCACGCTGTTGCCACAGCCACGTGCATAGGAAATGAGCGCGAGTGCATAGGGCGTGTCAAAGTGCCGCACGGTGGCGTGGAAATGTCAGCTGTCGACGTGCAACCTAAAATGCTTGCATATAACAATTTGCCTGTAATCACATCTGTCAGTGTCCATGGATACTGAAATGTATGCAAAGCATGCAAGACAGTCCCTGCGAACATAAAATTAAGAAGCAAACACAAATGCATGGTAGGGAATAACGAGTCCCCATCCCTCGAACAAATGACATTGAAAACCGTGTGCCCGTATTCCAACGCAGTGTAGATAGTTATACCAAGTGGAAGTGAAACGCATCATGTTAGCGCGCCGCCAATAGCTACATCCAGGCCAATGGTCAGGGTCACCAGCTGTCCCACATTGTGAAGGAGAGTACACAGCTGGGCAGATGTGTCCATAACAAAACCATGATAAATGTAAATATCCAGCAACCGTATGACAGAATTATATCCCAAAATGCATGTAATAGTCACATACAATAGGTATGTCCGTATGTAACATACCACATGTGACAAGAAATAGAATAAGTAAGAAAATGAAACAGAAGGAGTATATAAACTGCTACAACAATAAGCTAACATGTAGGCAGAAAGGAAAAGTATTATCCGTAGCGTTGACTGTGGGTATGTGTTGTCCAGTACAATTGGATATGTGTCCGGAATATATCCCATCCTGGACATATGAAAAGGTGGCACCCTACCAATGATCATAGCAGTCGGCCAAAATCCACACATATGCAGTCCAAGCCGTACTTGTCAGGATGTGTCACAGTTGAACGGGTATTACCCGGGTGTACCAACCATGTCATGAAAGTTAAGTATGGGAGTGTACCTATGTGCGTGATGTACAGCATGTGGAAGGTGAAACATGCCAGAGTAGTCCACACAACCATACAGGTACCTGACATATATAGTGCATGCAATGTGTTACCTTGACCGTGTCATGGGCCATCAACCAAAGCAGTGATGGATGGAGTGTCAGGAATATGCATGTGGGGGGATGGGTAATGGTATAATCCTCAAAGGCGAGACTGTGTTGTATGCAGAATAGGTGAACTGGAGGTGTACGAGGGAGCAGCGGGTGAATCAGAAAGAAACACAAAGAACAAGTATACACATCTGCAATACAACCTGACAGGCCATACTGTAGAACACAATCACACAAACATATGAATATTAAAATGTGTGATACAAATGTACAGAAACGTCACCGGCACATACCCACAGAATGGTCCTGATGGAACCGGCCCATTCAAATGCAACACACCTGGATGTATAATTGAATACTCATCATCCCCTCCGCAGCACACAACCCACCCCCATACCTGAACGTCCACCAAATCCAGCCATACTCGGCCTACTAGCTTGACGCAGCCACATCTACTCATAGTGACCACTACTCATATGTAGTAGGCAGTGTCAGGATTGCAAACTATGTATCCCTTGCATGTAAAACACTCAACACATTTTTGTAAAGCCAAAAGAATGGTCGGCATTGGTCTTTTTAAATTTTTGGATATCTCTCATGGGATAAGTAACTTGTGTAAACATCAGTATGTGTATCAAGACACGATGTCCAGTCCTGTAGACATCTGGATACAAGTTGAATGAGCAGCAGTGGTGCACGAGACTGTCCAGCCCTAGACGGTCATGCAGAAACTACTACCCAGGATCAAACACATGCCCGTGACGCACGTGTCCCCACATGAATAATCGAGAGAATATATTGTACACATTCACATAGTGGCACTTGGAAATAGGGTGATGATGGCACTGACATAAACAGGGTACCCCCTGATCCACTGTGTGAGGGACAGTCACTGTTTGGATAGGTGTGTCCTGACCAACAATGATACAAAGCCAAATGTCCTGTGATTGTAGGAAATAACTATGTACCATACTGCATGTAACATTTGCCTAAAACAGTCATGTCAGGATAGAAAATATGTAATTCATACAAGAAACAGACTAACAACTAAAGTGCTAAAGGTATAGGCTCTCAGCTAGGAAAATAATGAATGTTCTAAACCCGCACTGACCATGGGTATGTGTTGGCCTAAACAATCTGGTGTCCCCAAAATATATCCCATCCTGTACATATGACAATGTGGCAACCCTACCAATGGTTAGAGCATTTGCACAATAACTGGCCAGCCTCTTAATCACTCACAAAGCCAGTGACCTTTGGAGGAAAGGTGTTGAATGAGAATGACTAATGACAACAATTAAGAGTAATAGATGCATTTAACTGCATAAAATAAGTAGTAATATGAATCTGTCAACACGTTCCAAGTTAATAGTACTAGTATTGTAGAAGTGTCTGTGATTGTCCCTGATTTGCCATAGCCTTGTCCCTGTCACTGTAGAAATTAGTCCCCGAGTATCAGAGGTCAGTACACATATGTGACAGTTGGTTGGTGTACATTTGTTGACAGGACTATTGCATAGTGAATTTATAACTGATGTCCAGAATAATATTTATCGTATATATGAGTGAATGAAATAGTCAAATGTGAAGGGAAACACCAGTGGAACCCCCCCCCTGTATTATGTAGTGGAATCACTCCCCACCCTATATTATGTAGTGCCGACCTAATAATGTGGTCAGAGGTGCCCAAACACCTGCATCTGTAAACACAGGTAGAATGTTAAAATCGGGACTAACTCTGTCCATAAGCTAAGTCTGACATTTGAACAGGTACAGGGAAGTTCTAGTCACCAGTCGGACAAGCCTAAACCCGGACCAGCACATGAACACCCTGACAATCAAACACATGTATGTGCCAGGACTATAAGTGTAGGAGTTTGGAATATCCTTGGAGTGAGTAGACATGCAGCACGGGTCTAGAGCAGTAGGAAATAGGGAATGTCAGAAGTGTAGTACTGTGGTTTTCCCAGCAGGAGAATAGATGCCTGCTGTGTAAATGAAGCGGTGAGGCGTATGGTATAGTAGCTATGAACCATGGGGATACATATAAATGAGGCAGAACAACAATAGTGTAGTAGTTAGAGCATCCGCTAACGTAAAGGCATTCCCGGTTCAAGTACGACTATAGCACATATTAATTTATCGTGTAATGAATGCCTCTGTGCTGTAAAGCCAACATTTAAACATGTACAGGTGAACGCGTGTCTCGCATGGGGCCGTAAACCGGATTCCATCAATCAAAGTGGTACTGTCATAAGGAATAAGGCACATGTAATCACAAAGAAGTGGCAGTAAACATATGTAACTCACAATAAGTAGATGCAAGTGTGCCTGCGCGGATGTAAGCAGCTTGTAGCATAGCAAATGTATGTTGTCTTGTACAGCTGTAACTTTTACAGATATATATATATATATATATATATATATATATATATATATATATATATATATATATAGATAGATAGATGTGTGTATAGATAAGTATCCACAGACATAAAAGAAATATGCAATTCTATATATATATATATATATATATATATATATATATATATATATATATGTGTATATATATATATATATATATATATATATATATATATATATATATATTTATATCAGAATGAATGCCGAAAGACGAAAGCAAACATAAGGGTTGTGAAGGGAATCTAGAGCAAGTAAGGTATTATAAAGTGCTCGCAGCGTATGTCAGATAAAGCTGCAGAAGAGTGAGTAGAGCACCGCTATGCACACCAGAGGCATGGTTATACCAGTGGCCATAACATCGTTGACATGCTACATCAACATTATACACAGACGGAATGTAGTTCATGTTGTGACCACATACACTTGTAACCCGCAAATCGTTTGTAATCCATAACACCAGGAAAGGCACGTATGTGCAAATATGAATGGAGGGAGACCCTGTGAATACAAGATGCGGTACAAAATGTGTGTAGGGCCCCAACGCTCTGGAGAGGGCAATGTGTAAAGGTGTGTCATGGCTGCGATATCAGGTGGATAATGGCTGTTATGCATGGAAACTCAACACGGGTGTGCTGGAGAAACTATGGATATGCTATTATGGACACAAGAGTGCTAGGGTATGTTGCGCTAGTTGCAATGGAGCGGCCCGTGGAGGTCAGCTAGTACGTAGGTGCGATTCCCAGATAGAGCGTTGTCTGCATGGAGACATGCGTGAATGGGCGTACCGTCATCGGAGGTTGTGTGTCAGAGCTGGCAGCCTGGAACGTAAAACCTATCTGCCAACCATGAGAGGAACGGGGTTCTGCTGTGACAACACCAAACCGGGAAAAGCAGAAAGGCACAACTAAATGCAGACATCAGTATGTTGACGTACAATCTCTGTAACACAAGCACTCATTCTATTAACGTTAATAATATAAATGTGCACAGAAACAAACACAGTAGCAGGAATAATAGGCTGCACTTTCGAGTAATAGGTCGAATGACACTGTATCACATCACACTTATAAGCGGTACCACAGACATGAAAAACGTGCAACATCTGTCCACTGTTTAACATGCAGTATACTGATCACAAGTTCACCGGAGTGAAGTGTCAGTGTCATAATGACTAAGGCAATAGTATGCTGTTGAAGCAGAGATAAAACCCAATACACATGTGTAAGTGTCTATGTCTGGGAAATGTATTGGTTAACGGATACACAGATGTATATTAGATAAAAATATATATACATATAGGATATATATATATATATATATATATATATATATATATATATATATATATATATATATATATATATATATATATATATATATATATATATATATACACACACACACACAAAGATATATACATATATATATATATATATATATATATATATATATATATATATATATATACACATACACACAAAGATATATATATATATATATATATATATATATATATATATATATATATATATATATATATAGATATATATATATACACATACAACAGGTATTGATATATACACATACAAAACAAATATATATCTCATTGTAGATATACACATGTACATAACTAGGCTACTTTACAGCAATTAGGGGCAACATATGTTCAGATCGGGCATATGTTACTAGGAGGTCCAATAAATAAAAGTTTTACCTCACACACCATCCAGCTAGGCCGGTCAGACATACAGACACACAATAAAGGTAAATACACCGCTGCATTCCAAACCACCAGCAGGAAAGTACCAGTGGGAGAGATCTGCAAGGTCTACACTTTAAACATGGATAATGGGGTCCCTTGCGGGACACCAAAAATTCACTATACAGGCAACCTGTAGTGATTGATGAAAGCAGGATGTAGCTGTACACGGAACAGTAGGTTGTGCAAGTGTAATAACACATGGGTTGACAAAACTTATGACATGTGTCCCGAGAAGGGGAGACTGGGCAATGTGTAGGGGTATGCTCATACCCCAGCTGCGCTCACAGTAAGTAGTTCTCATGAGTGCTGTAGAGGGGTGACAGGTAGGTGAACCATGGGTATGCAATAATGGGCTTAAGTGTGCAGGTGCTGGTTGGCAGAGATGTAGTAGGCCCGCCCAGTGGAAGTCATTAATATTACTATGTGGGCATAGCAGATGCCTATACCCCTCATACATGAAGAGCACATCTACCGGATAGTCTGTAAACCATCGGGGGAATACATAGGGACCATATCAGTGCCGTGTACCCGATTAGCATGGATGTCCATAGTTATGAATCAGAATGTAACAAAGTCCAACAAAACACTTCCAGAACTAGTGATATTAGGTGGACAGGTGGCAGAATACAGGTAATGACAGATGACAACATGTATGAGTCATAAACAGCATGTACCTCGACAAACGTGAATGAATACATATGCTCTGTGACTGTCAATGTGTCTGGTTAATAGAACCAATCATCTAAATGTGTCCCACAGGGTGTTATGCAGTGTTCCTGATAGAGTGATCATTCTCCCCCATTGGTATGTGAGGTCTGCTAGTGATGAAAAGTGCATAATTTGCTGACCACCTTAGGTAGATGATAGCATAATAGATGAGGTTTACCACCCATACGCCTTTGAGGGACACACCCGTCTGGGCAGTTGTGTCCTGCAAAATGAATGTTATGGCACATGGCCTGTGAGTTCGGGAAAGGAGGCCATATAATGTGTGTAGTGGTGTCAGAAATTAATATGTTGTATCAGAAACAGCTACATGTAATAGGAAACAGTATTAGCAATTATAATGCTACAAGAATAACCTTAACGTATGCAAATGGTTGAGGTAGTCAGTTTACTACTGGCTGTGGGTATGTGTTGCCTTGACACATGTGATAGCTCTACATATAGGACCGCCACCATTCTGAATGGCCAAAGTGGGACCTGCTCTGTAGAAATGTCAGAAGTACCAGGGCAGAACATACTTACAGCCATGCATAGTACAGAAATATACATATCAGCACAAATCAAAGCGTAGTCTAGCAGCAGTCAGGTTGCTTATGCTACTTCATATAACATATCGACGTGTCAGGTATACAAGACCTGTAACAAGCAACTATTACAGACACGTAGAATATGAGAATGTCCCATAATCAGGACAGTTGCAATGGCTAGAGTATTGTCACATGACATATGCCTAATGAAGGACTGTCCCATGCAAAGTGGGAAAGGTGTTACTCCTACAGTCTCCCGTCGTGAAATCTGAAAGGTGGAAAACGTACAGTAGGTATGTGGTAGCATG
Source organism: Protopterus annectens (assembly GCF_019279795.1). Lineage (NCBI taxonomy): Eukaryota > Metazoa > Chordata > Ceratodontiformes > Protopteridae > Protopterus > Protopterus annectens. The sequence continues at coordinate 1,533,314,318 of NC_056741.1, read as the reverse complement.
ACCTGGCGGACAGCTGTGTTAACAAAATAACATTCACATATCAGCATTGCAGAGTATCGGTTTCCATGTATCAGGCAGATGGGAGCAGATCGTATGAGGAACATGCATATAATATGATTATGTCACTGGACAGGCCGCAGAGTCCGTACAGTCGACCGCCTGCCATCGCCAAATGGTTAGACATACCCGATACTGTAGTCATGTAGTCTGATGTAATACGCATCACAAGGGATTGCACACACCCAGCGTGAGTGACAAATGTAAGCACAAATGTCGGCGAGCGAGTGGGTGTAAGCGTGTTTGTCTACCAGTATGCCAGTAGTGCACTGTCAAAGAAATGTGGAGTCTGAACGGGTATAAGGTGCTGTAACCAGAGGTCAGCAGTGCTTAACACTGTGCAAACCCATGCACAACTGATCACACCGGCTGGAATGTGCCTTACCCACTCCGTATCCAAAGGGGTCATTCTGTCCGCAAACAAAGAACTGTCCTATTCACTTGTTGGTAGCAGTACCCTGCGCACATAGCTCATGTGAATTAACAATACACCATGGCATATGTACAGACAATAGACCACACACACACCATACAGTACAGTTATCCAACAGTATAGCAATGTACTGGCAGATATGTCCGGACCACTGGTGTTTGCAGGCCTGGCCGTCCTGTGTATCAGTGTGAGTATGCCCAGTATGACTGTTACGCATGCTGTCGAATGACATTACCGTCATACCATCATGTGTGTGAGCATGCCAAGTATGGTCAATTGCATCGCATGCGTCACATGTCCAGATAGTCAGTACTGTGTTGCCGACCCCACTGTTCTACACAGACAGGTATCATGCTGTGTCTGCTGGGTAGCTAATGGTCATGTGGCATTGACAGTCACTACATTTCTGCATAGCGAGGGGGGACATCCAACCGCATCCACAGTCCTACACAGCACCGGGGGTGGCGCACATGACTCTCACATGTGTACATTGGACGGGAGCACAGCTGACAGTTGTACACATCTGCCACTACTGTACTGGTATGCCAGGTACTCCATGCCAGAGTGTGGACCTACCAAAATTGCTGTTTGGAGGGATACCAGTGTACGTCAGATCCCAGCTTTAAATACCAGCATAGTGGTGTTGGACGTCCTAGCTTTCACAACCTACATCAAACTGCATGGCCTGCTATAATCTGTGTATGTCTCTGGGGGTTGGGGTCATTCATTGGGCATATCCATAGGCCATTGTATATCATTTGTCTGTATTGGTCCACACCTGTCCAGCTGCATGGAACGTGTGTGGGCTGTATGGACACACATAATGTTCAGCCCATAATCTGCAGTGGATTAGGACACCCTGTGTACTACTGGCTACTATTGCGACCCCCGTATGTGCTACAGATGTCATGGTGCCACTATGGACGTGTACTGTCTGCTGCCCTAACATTCGGCCACCAAAGTCTCTTGTATGCTCACATACATACCATAGCAACAGGTAAAGACGCATTCTAATACAACTGCCAATTGTTAGGTCGATAGATGTACCCTGGGTGTGTTCCGGACCTGAGGTTGGTGCTGTAGGGCTGCATATGTCAGATGCACACAGTGCACCTCCTATACATGGCCGAGCACAGGTGGTGTAATGTTTGGCATCCATTGTACTGTGTGTGGGTCAGAGATGGTGAAATCCCTGGGTACCTACTGTGTCAGGGCATATTCCTTGTGTTGCCTCTTTGCCAAGGGCAGGTCATACTGTGCATGGCCCTGTCGCCGACTGGGCCCTACTCAGGTAGTTCTTTTGCCAAGTCACACTGTGCCTGTACAGGCCTTGGCAGTGGTGTTGGGCCATGTGGCCCTGCCCCATGCTGTTCCTGCTGCAACTGTTACTGCAGAATCAGATTGTGTAGCATAGCAAATACCATAACAATTTGTGTGCATGTAGCTAGTGAATACTGCTGGGCACCACCGGAAGTGTCCAGATGCCAGAACCGTGACCTGAGCATCCCAAACACATGCTCAATTATATGTCTTGCCTGTGCATCTGCCTCATTATGGTGTGAGTGTTCAGGTGTGTGTACATTGCTGATGAGTGTCATCAGCCACGGCACCAGTGGTTACCCAGCATCCCCCACTAGGAGACTGTAGGGGATGTCCATATTGGCAAAGGTGTGGTACAGCTGTGTCAGACTCCATATATCGGAATCATCATAGCTTCCAGGGCAGACAGCACAGACATTCAATCTAATGCCCTGGCCATCGCATATGGCCTAGCTGTTGGAGGGTATGCCCCTGCAGTGAATGTAAGCCCTACCCTGCTCACCGGGTGTTGCTTTGATGTATACGTGTGTACAGGCTATAGCACCCAGTACCCCAGGGTAGTCAGCCATGTGGTTGAAGAGTTGCATATTGCTGGTCTACTAATCACGTGTGTTGAGGACATGTACGTGCTCACTAGCATGTGTTGACATGGCATCTGTGAACTGGTGCAATACTCTGGATGCAGATACCTGTGAGATCCCCATGATATCCCCAGTTGTGCTGTGGGAGGTACCTGTGGCTAGTATACCTAGGCCAACACATACCGTGGTATCCACTGTGATGGGTTTCCCTCGGCCTGTTTGATGTGTCCGGTGTGGCAGGCACAGGTCAACAAGTCGCTGTAGGAGGTCTCTGTCCACCCCATAGTGCTCCACCATCCCCAGCTCATGTAGCCCCTGGTAAATCACCCTGGGTCTATAAAGTCTTATGTCACCCCAGTAAGGGTTGTTCGGCAGCATACACATCTTCACTGCCCTCAGCCTCCTACACATGTTGGCCTATGTTGCCTGCTGAAGCCCTTCTCATTTGGTTGGACTGTGTTGTGAAATGTCCCCGCTGGTATACACCGGTGGTGTAGAGTGCAGAAAAAAACCTGTGTATATGCTGCTTGCTCACATTACCGTACTGTTCAGGTGTGGGCTGGCCATGTAATCTGCTGAGTGTGCTGATCATCACCTGTTTGTGCAGCCTGTTCACCCTGACTACCCCACTACTGCTTTTGTCCCTCCCAATGTCACCAGGCAGGTATAGACACACCCCTAGCTTCGGAGTGCTAAGGCAGGAGCACTCCCGAGGCACGGGTGTGCAATGTACGTACAGTATGCCTGACCCCCCTCCCATGCTGTCAACTATATTCGAGCCCTGCACCCAGGGATAAATGGGATACGCTATTGTCAACCTCATCTGCATAGTATAGTCTTCTAATGAATAGTTATATGACCCATACCGAACCACCAAAGTAATAACCACTGCTTAGTGTCGCTCAGATCCATACACAACTGGTAACAGGTGCCTTAATATCACCGTATTCGATGTCCCATGGTCTTCCCAGCAACAAAATAACCGGTGTCTACACGACTACAACCCGGGACCCTGCACACAACAGACGATGTGCATTACCACTACGCCATGCCAGATATACATACATCCGAGGTTATCACATACAGATCATCCGGCACATATATATTATATCTATACATATATATATATATATATATATATATATATATATATATATATATATATATATATAGATATATGCATTTATATCACAACAGCGGACCACATGACAGCAAAGCATTAGACAGGAATGAAAAGGAAACTACATGTGCCATCTGCATCATGTAGTGTTGTTACTATCAAGGCATGTGTGTTTTGTTGTGTCACATGGGTCAGACTGTATTAAGGGTAAAAGTAGGGCTGCTGACATTTACTCACCAGACCTATTGGCGAATGTATGTGTTGACAACCCAGTGTCTTGGCAGAATATGCGGGCTGTGGACACTATATAGGTCAGCAACAAAACACACTGAACACATCCTGCAGCTAGCCACCAACAGATACCAACACATAGGGTATAACTGCCAAACGCACACACCTGCCATGCCTTGGAATCGAGCACCTACCTGTCTATTCTACCACACTACAGCATTACGCAGTAACAGAACATACTACCAAGTTTCAGCATCACAGCACTCCCAGAGGCATACTTCTGGGTGGGTGACATCATCAGCAAAGGCAAAGACGCCGATAGGGAGTGTATGGTGAGTGAGCTGTCTAAAACATTATTCTGTCCCCAGGAAGCTGGAAACACACACTTGGCAGGGCTGGGATTCAAACATACACCTAACTACCTTATCACACTACAGCATTATGCAGTTACAGAATGCGCTACCAAGATTACTGGAACACAGCACTCCCAGAGGCATACTTCTAGGTGGATGACATCATCAGCAAAGGCGCCGATAGGGAATGTATGGAGAGTGAGCAGTCTAACAGTATTACTCTGTCCCCAGGAAGCTGGAAACACACACACACACACACACACACACACACACACACACACACACACTTGGCAGGGCTGGGAGCCGAACACACACACACACACACACACACACACACACACACACACACACACACACACACACACACACACTTGGCAGGGCTGGGAGTCGAACATACACATAACTACTTTATCACACTACAGCATTACGCAGTTACAGAATGCGCTACCGAGATTACTGGAACACAGCACTCCCAGAGGCATACTTCTAGGTGGATGACATCCTCAGCAAAGGCAAAGACGCCATTAGGGAATGTATGGAGAGTGAGCAGTCTAAAAGTATTACTCTGTCCCCAGGCAGCTGGAAACACACAGACACACACACACACACACACACACACACACACACACACACACACACACACACACACTTGGCAGGGCTGGGAGTCGAACATACACCAAACTACCTTATCACACTACAGCATTATGCAGTTACAGAATGTGCTACTGAGATTACTGGAACACAGCACTCCCAGAGGCATACTTCTAGGTGGATGACATCATCAGCAAAGGCAAAGACGTTGTTAGGGAATGTATGGAGAGTGAGCAGTCTAAAAGCATTACTCTGTCTCCAAGCAGCTGGAAACACACAGACACACTTGGCAGGGCTGGGAGTCGAACATACATCTAACTACCTTATCACACTACAGCATTACGCAGTTATAGAACCCACTACCGAGATTACTGGAACACAGCACTCCCAGAGGCATACTTCTAGGTGGATGACATCATCAGCAAAGGCAAAGACGCTGATAGGGAATGTATGGAGAGTGAGCAGTCTAAAAGCATATTACTGTCCCAAGGTAGACGGAGACAAACACATGGCAGTGGTGTGAGCGGGACAACTGCCTATCTATGGAGCACTATTACAACACTACATAGATACGAGATGCGCCACAGACAGTACACATTTCAAGACAGTCAACCAGTGTGTTCAATGTAGGAATCCATCCTGACATGGGGTATGGACATCTGTTGCCTGGATGACCACTACCGCTATACAGGATTTCAATGGTCATGCCCATACACAGAGGCACATAACCGACACAAGGTGTCACTGGGCATGCTCACACACTTAGTAGCACATGTCTGTTTGGAATGTACTGTGTGTCCATCTACACAACAGCATACTGGGCATGCTCACACAGTAGTAGCAAAGGACTGTCTTGTATGCACACGGATTCTAAACACGGAAGGGCACAGTGTGTCGATAGTGAACATTGTTAGCACGAACGCTGCACTACATATATCTGACACCGGTTGTCAGTGCTAGATGTGTAGCATTCGTAATCACAGCTGACAATCCAGATCCAACAATGGGGAATACGGACATCTCTGCAGTGATGAACACCTGGCATATGGCACAGTTGTGCACAATAGCACTACCTCCGTATACCTCAGATACAGACATGTGGGCCATAAGACTGTTACGGACCACTCCAGGTGTTAGTGTCCCCACGTACATGAAGGCCACTCACATGTACTGACCAGTACACACTCAAGAGCCATCATAGATGTCTCAGGTGCAGATCACAGTGGTAAATGCCGCATTCTACTATGTAGCCCTCAGACATCACCATGTCCTTGGACCAGCAACACACATCCATACATTACTACAACACCATGTTACTCATGACCAGTGGACTGTACATAGGTCTACAGCAACTGTGCAGACTACACATGTACTGACAGGGTTCCATCATGTGTTATGCAATGCAATGATACCACTATTCATAACCAGGTCGGCTCTACACATAACAGGGGCCCTGGGTCTTAAACAGCTGTAACAGATGACTGTTGCTGTACACCAAAAAACACTCATGTTTGGATATGACATACATGTAATTGCCATGGATATGTACATGGCCCACACACACACACACACACACACACACACACACACACACACACACACACACACACACAACACATATGTACATAGCATAGCTTTTGCTGTCCTCCATGCAGACAAGTGGCTACAGCAATCACATGCATGCACATGGAAGGTAGTTCCATGGCTGTTGAATTGTTGACTGAGGTAACATTCCCTCTGTACTAGTTACCCATGACAACTATCATATCATACAACAGTCCATGTGTCATGTATGTCATCACACATGTCCACCAAATTGCAAAGCATACAAACATGGCTACATGACAGGAATGTAGGACCAACACACATGTACATGTAGTGGTGTGCATTCAGCTACCATGCATGTGCAGTAGCTGATGTATGCAGTTCATCTGTGTCTAACTACAACATGCAGTTGCAATGCAGCCCCATCATTGACACCTGTATATGGTGAAATACTGACAGTACGGTAGGATGTACATCAGGTATGGATGGATATGTGTACATAAAGTGGTGGTCCACCTTTGCAAATGGATACTTGCTGAAGATAGCTCACAGGTGTGTCACAAGCTGTCCTACCATGACATGTGCAAACAGTACGCTACGTTACTGTTACTTGAAGGTGAAGACATACAACCTACACAGCAGTCAGGGTGTTACTGACTGTAAATCACTTGACACCTGTAACACTTGCATCCTCCCGTGTGCATATAGCAGCACAATTGCCAAAGGTAGCGTCGGTACACATAATGAGGCCAATACTGCTGCATGTCTGTCAGACGTATTATCATATAGCAGGTGTATGATTCACAGTACTGCCATGTGTGTTTGGTTGTGTGACCATATATGCCACGTATGGTGGGGAATACATCCCAATTGTTACACACCCCTGTACACTGTTGTAGAGATCTGTACATACTGCAGTGTAGAAAGCAAGACATAGGCAGGGGTGGGGTGTGTATCACACACGTCAGCTATCTGTATGTAAATGACATTTGTGGACTCCACAGTGTGTGTGTGTGTGTGTGTGTGTGTGTGTGTGTGTGTGTGTGTGTGTGTGTGTGTGTATGTATGGGTGTCTGGTGCATGGAGTGAGGGTGTATGCTACCATACAGAACAGACAGGATCCCTAACCCCTCATGGTGATGCAATCTACTACCCTGTTGATGCCGTCGGTCTCAGCCTTACTGGCTACCTGTACATGTTCATTCTCTGTGTCGCGTCATGTGGGAGCACAGTACTGAAAAGGTGATTGCCACATAGGCAGGGGTCCTCACCTCAACACTATCGAGTGTGCGTTATAGTGTCATTGACCCCATGAGTGTGGACATGTTACTGTGTGTTTCTGTGTATGTCTGTGTGTGTTCTCATCCTGTAATGTGACAGTGTATTACTGCTACTCAGTGAGGCCTCATGCTATCAACTGGCCTCTACCCTTGACATCAGCCAGACCACTGTGTAAACCCCCCGCACCATGTCACTGTACCTGTGATGTGACCCAGTATGGATGTCACGTCTCTAGCCACTGTAGCCTAATAAACAGCTCACATGCTTCTGGATCAGTAGATGTGTGGACATCTGTGGAATGGTAGCCTTTCTAACAGTGAGGTTGAGGCTACGTATAGCATGCTGGTATTGCCATACATGCCTGTGAGTACTCCATATTTACACATGGGAAACTGCAAACACTGCTACTTATTGGCACATGCAATTAGACCTTAAGGAGGGAAGCAGGGCATCATTACCAACATGCTGTTACTGTTGTTACCAAGACACATACTGTGAACATACAACAATGCACTCTAACTGCAAACACTGTAACGTAATGGCACATGCAATTAGACCTTAAGGAGGGAAGCAGGGCATAATTACCAACATGCTCTTACTGTTGTTACCAAGACACATACTGTGAACATATAACAATGCATTCTAAACCTGTACTACATGGTATGTCTGGTGCGTGTCAACAGTACACAACAAATGTAATATACACTTATCTCACTATTCTGTTCACCCTGTGCATCAGACCATATGAGCATGTCCCTGCACCAATGGTGTAGATGACAGGTATGCAGCACAGGGTGATAATGTTTGCCAGGGGCATAGGCTGCACCAGTGGATGACATTATGTGTGTGGGTTAGGGCTGGTGATCTGATTGGACATGTGTGGTTGTTATGCATGTGGGTGTTGCAGTGCCCTACAGATGTTTCTGCTGTGTGCATGTATGTGTGCACGCAGTTCTGCCATGTGTCTGGCCTACACAGGGGTATTATTGACAGCTCCAGATTGTACAGACCAGGATGTGCAGCTAACTGTGTCCGGCCATGGCCACATGACCTGTGCCTGCCAGGGGTTGCACGGGCATTACCAGGCAGAGGTGCAGATTGGCTATTGTCCGATGACACATGTCCACTGGAACCGTGTCCCCACTGGGAATGTCCAGGGCCACGTCCACATGGCCTGCTGTGTCCTGGTGTGGACAGCGCAGCACCAGCTGCACTGCTACTGCTACCGGCACTGTGGGAGTGGGCATGTGAGGTAGCTCGTTCATGTTGACCTGCACCAGATGGTGTAGCTGGCCTACGTCCATGTGGCCTATGCCTCACTCCTACCAGATGTTCCAGCACAGACAGCTCATGCTCGCGGATTGCCATGCCACGGTCAAGGATTTCAACCATGTCACCCAATCGCCTGGCCAGAACGTCAGCAAACTGCTGTTGAGCATTTGCCAATGCCTGGATGTTGTTTAAAGAATGGATAGCAGCCCTCTGAATCCTCTGCCCTTTTCTGTTCTGCTGTTCAGCACATGCCTGTGCCACCATTACAGTCTGAAACATGCGTCTGGTGACACCAGCTGCTGCGCTCTGTCCTGCAGGTGCATGTCTGCCAGAGGTCCTCTTACGAGCAGCACTGGCCACATGTCTGTATGGCACATCTGCAGTCATTACACTGACACCATGGTGTGAAGACACACCTTCTGTAGCCACAACACGTTCCTGTTCCAAGCTAACACACGCTGACTGTCCTTCCTCTATGGCCACTGGTGATGGGGTATGTGTTGGCATGAGAACTGTGTGCAGGGAAGAGGTGGATATAGCTGGGATGGCAACCATTGGCACAGATTCAGCCCCTGACAACACTGCCTGTACCTCATGCATATGTTTATCCCTGCTAGAGTCTGTGGGGACACTAACATCAGATGGACCGCAGGAGGGTAACGCACCTAAATCACCTGTGAATGCAATGACAGACTCTACATTACAAAAGAGACACAGACACACACACAGACAGACACACACACACACACAGACACACAGACAGACACACAGAGACAGACACAGACACACAGAGACAGACACACAGACACAGAGACAGAAACAGACCATGCATGTGATTTGACAGAAGGCATGCAGCATGCATGTGATACAGCAGATGGCATGCAGCTCAGACGTTAATAGTGGTAGTTAGCATACATCCCTGGGTTGCACACAACAGCAAGCAGGTGTCCTATCAGAAGCCATGCAGTTCACACAATCATGGTAGTAAGCATGCATCCCTGTAATACACCATGTGGACCAGCACAGGTTAACAGTACACATGGCTGATGTGACCTTGACATTAACATGTAGTATGACATGTAATCTGCTGACGTGTGCATTGACATGCATGCATGTCTGACACAATGGTGTCCTGACACATGTACAGCGGTGTAATGGGTATCACATTGCAGTATTGTCTGTATGCCCTACAGATAGAATGCACTTTTAGCAGATATGCATGAGCATTGAAGGGTAGCATGAGGCATCTACATTGCTATACAGTGTGAAGTACAGACACTGTGCCATTGCTTGGCATCATGAGGCGTCTATATTGCTATACAGTGTGGAATACACACACAGTGCATAGACATGACTGCGTGCATACACATTACATAACTAATGTGGATTGTGACCCACGTCGCTGAGGTGTATACACACTAAACCATGCTGTGTCATGTGACAGGTCACCGGAAGACCTACAGATGACACCCCTGCACAACTACTAAAATGTCTTAGCTGCCTGGCAACCGCGTCCACACATGGCAGACTTGTCAATACACCATGTCCCACATGACATTTATGTACCACACACATGAGGTGCACGGCTGACAGTGATGTCCAACAGCAACAAGGGAAATGTACAGTAACTGTGGCGGGATGAGGTGTCTATGTCTGTGGAAGCTGTACAGGTGACTACTGTCATGCTGTGACACAGTCATGATGTTCAACACATCTTATATGGTCGAATTAAGTGACACCTCCACAAGCTGTGCACAGGCTTTTAGGATGTCCAGTGTTCCACATCAACTATATAACCATTCAACAAAGACTATAGCTGGACCATGTGTAGACAATGTGCAACAGGGTGTATACACATCACATCTACTGTGTGTTGCTACATGTCTCTGGCCATCCTCCATGGCCATGTGTGAACATGTGTTGGCCAAATGTTTGTGATGGCCATCTATCTCACATGTCTGTGTTGTCCCATATGACAAACACCCATAGATGTCAGATACGTCACTGTCCACAGGGTTATGCAGACAAAGGGTTGTATGTTTGGTATGTGGGGTATGTATTATGGGATAGTGAGACAATGTTGCAGCTGGAACACTACATGTCTGAGACATGTCAGATGGCACATCACAATGCGTGCACCCATTGCAGGGGCATATTCCACAATGGTGAATCCTGTGGGCTGCCCATATCCCAGCTCACTGTGTGGTACTATTTGCGTACCACACATGTGTTGTTCCAATGTATAGTACATTTTCCTACATTGAACAATACCTCCACCGTTGTATGCACAGCTGTCCACACATCTAGCAATGACAGATACTGTGGTTTCATGTTGGTGTTTCATTTAGTTTGTATATATTGCACATGGGTAGCCAGTGTGATTGATGACAGATGTGACCTGTATATCGTGACTGGACCATACATTATGTGTACATGTGTTAACTGGCCACATGGCGAATAGATCTATGCATTAACATGCCTAATACTGATAACTGTCTCACCTGCAATGGACTGATGTCTGTGCAGCACGCCAGAGGTACCTGTATAGGGGTGACACAGCAGTTTGTACATTATCCATGACTGTATGACAGCTACAGGGTGCACTGTGCATGTTAACACATTCGCCTGTACAATAGCATATAGTATGCACATGTGTGCATACACAGGGTAGCATACTATAGTATGCGGCATGTGTGTAAACATACCTTGCATATGATGTTACATTACATGTTGTACAGTGACACATGCAACTAAATGGGATATAATAGTTATATGTGCAGTAGTGACTTACCAGGCAACTCCAGGCTCAGTGGTTGGGAGACACCCACCTCCACGATGGCAGCTAGTGTTTGTGGATGCTGTTCTGAGGGTGTCCCCAGGCTGGCCAGTAGCTCCTCGGTAGGTGTGAGTGGGGGCTGGGTTGGTGGCCCACCACTTGTTCTACCTTGTTCTCTGTCGATTGCATTGGCACGCTGTTTCACATGTCATATCAGGTCCGTGCAGTGTCTGCGTACCTGCTGGTAGGTGCGGTTATGGCCACCCACATCATTAACCCTACTGCGAAGTTCCTGCCACAGGTCGTCACACTGCTGGGCATGCTGTGGCACATGGCTAAACAATACCTCATAGTTATCATGGAGGTACGGTATGAGGGCATCATCCTCAAGGTGGCTATATGCTGGCAGGCGTGAACGAGGCATTATCTGGAAGACATAATGATGGAGACAGGTCACAGTGTCACAGAGATGTACAGAGATACAGCTGCACATACATTTGTATTAAATCTAGTACATATGAACAGTTAACTTTGCAAATTGTCATGACACTGACACGACTGACATGTTTGTGTCACACACATGTAATACCCATTGTGCATTGGATATCATCACCATATATGTGTGTCACGTCATTTCATTGCTCATACTCCATGTGAATGCTGTCTTGATGTGGGCATGTCTGTTTGCCTGTACTGGTGTTCTTACCTATCAGCACATGCCTGGATGTGTCCACAGTAATGCTGTTGACCTTGATGCTGTGTATATGTCACATATCAACACATACACTGCCTTAATGGACATGAGCAGTGACAATGCAGACATGTGCATGGAAACCTTTACATGCATGTGTTTTGCCATATACATCTACACGGCACTGTACAGCAGTTCAACATCCTGCCACGTATCACCTGTGTTGCACATGTGATACACATGGGACAATGGCTAGCCGGACTTTATTCACAGGGATGGTTATCAACTATAGCATGTACGGGCAAGGTCATGCAGTAGTGTGTATGCCCTGGGCCATGTATGGGCATAGGATGTGACATTTTCTAGCTGTATCCGACAGCCATTTTGCCACCGCCAGGTGCAACAGTGCCACATTACTGATCCAGACAGTTAATGATACATCTACCATGCGATCATCGCACCATGTATGACAGGGATGACATGTGCAGCTTTGATGGACAGGGTTGCATGGTATGGCAGGAGTATGTAACATGTATGGCACAGGGATCTGTCCTGCATGTGGCGATCCATGTAGTAGGAAGGTGGTTGTCCATGATGTATGTCTTTCAGATCAGGATATGTACGTGTAGCATGTCCAACATCACAGTGTTGCACATGTCTTCATGCAAGGTAGCCAGCATGCTGCATAGTGGAGGTGAGGATTGTGAAGGCTGGTGTCGCCCATCCATGCATGGCCAATACCCCTTAAAGGTGATATGTGATCCCATATTGGTCACCCGAGTGCTGAGTATGCCTGTCCAATGATCTCCATGCTCATGGATGGCACCCTGTCATGACTTGGGTGCCTCATATGACTACCTAATAGGCCTGGAGACGTCACTAGCTCAGGGAGGTGAACTGCACAGCACTATCCCTTACACACAGTGTCCATAATGTTGACCGCTGCCTAGGTGGTAGTTAATGGGTACAGGGTTATTCACCTAGCGGTGACAATGCTATTAGCAGCTGTCAGATTGTGCACATATGTCACGCACCTCACCCACAAAGCCCATTCTGTATGTTGTCCACAACACTGAGACAGCTATTGCTCCTAGGTCATGGCCATTCACATCCTTACATACACAGATGCCTCCCATTTGTCTGTGTGGTATGGGCTACAATGAGGGGGGAGTACAAAACATTAACCCTGTTTTACTGTAGCTGCCACTGGTGTGATATGCACATGTCACTCAGACACCTTTTGTAGTGTTGCTTCTTTCAACAGGCCACTGGGAGAACACTCCTGTGACATACAAAGGTACATCTAGTATACTCACTGTAGCTGGAACACAGTATGGGTGATGATGTCCTATGACCTGTCACAGGTATGCTATGCAGTGTGCAATCATCCATACTGTCATCTACATCTGTACTGCTAACATCTATGTTGACAAAGGTTCATGGACTTGCAGACCATACTCAGCAGGGTAATAGTGCAGTGCCTCCCATTATAACTGGCGTCTCCACTTGTGGGTTGCAGTGGGTTTATATTATCCAACACCCTATCTGTATTGCATATTCATGCTCAGCATGCATATTCATGCTCAGCACTTGTTCAGAACATGTAAGCACTTCATGAGCTACTAATTACTATAGCACCCATTCCAACTCATTTCCTACAAGCACACTGTTTGTCCTTACATTTCCAGCTTGCTTACAGTACAACAGCTGTTGTACAAACGTACCTCACATATCTTGTGAGACATGGTTGAATATACAGGCATGTCCAAGTGTCAATTACCAGTGTTATTGCCTGTCTATATGATGAATATGGCAAGTATGAGGCAATAGAGCAATTGTCTCATGTACACAGTCAATGCTCACCTCCCAACATACGACATTACAACCTGTGGGAGATGCACATATGTAGCCATGCTGGGGGTAATGCTCTCTCCAACCCAGACTGAACCTGACATTCATGTGGGGACGTTAAACATTTGCAACACTTCCCACTCATCACATAGTCTCACTAGATCTCCACCACCACAGGCCACACATAGTATGACTACGACAGTTGCAGAAACTCTCCATACTCTCTGTGTAGGCAAAAGAGGCAGCCCCCATCACCAAACACAATACCAATTACTTATAGCCCACAGACTCATGTGTGCCCATCAACTACAGCCAATAGGGTGTTATAACATACCCAACACACCAGTCATAGGTGACTCTGTAGGCGGTCACACTGATGTCCCACTCAGCAGGTTACACAAGGCGATAGTAGCTTACATCTGGCTGTCGAGTAACAGGATCCGCAACATAACCTATGCACCCATGCCACACCTCACCAGGTACAATTTGACTGTCATTCTCCATGTTAGTGTGACTGCCCTGAGGTGTAACTTCCTGGACTACATGTACAGGGACATGCAATAGCTCTCCGGTCTTGTAGCCCAAAAGGTATCGCCCAAGCCCTGAGAAGCATTCTGCATTCATCCAGACTGATACCACAGTACAACGACTGAATGTTTCACTTCAACAGTTGCCTATGCTTCTGCTGTCATTCCACAGGCATCCAGTATCTGTCTGCTTTGAATGACATGGTCAACAAAACACGATGCTTTGGCACAGATGACCTGCACCTGTCGGCCCTGGGATTACAGAGAACATGTAAGGCTCTTGCTGCTCCTATACTGCCTGTCTTGGACAGTTTCCAGTAATATATCCACCACCAGAACAGGAACAGGCAAGCAAAACCTGGGGTAATGTTACTCAATGCTTGACATCTTCATCTCTAACCCACTCAGGCGAGGCACTCCTTATAATGGACCACTTCGATATCTCTGCAGTGACTGGGACCTGCCTCTAGGCTCCAGAGAGACATCTGCACTGACAGGTTATACGCAGACAACACCTTTTAGTCATGTAACCAGGACCGGAACACCCACAGCGGAGGTGTGTCCATATTTCACAAGGATGTACACACCTCCAGGCTGGTTACTTAGCACAATGCATCAGAGGTAATCCACGTGCAACTAACTGTGGCCAGAACTGCTATACACATTGTAACTTGCTACGGATTCAACACCATACCCCATGGTTACCGGCCTTAATTTCTTGGTGTACTGGACAGTAGGGTTCAGACAGGAACTACTGATGTGAGACTGACACTACCCCACACTTAACTGGGATACCTACCCATGTACTGACACATTAGGCCAATGCTTTCTGGGATTCATGACCTCCAATCGGCTGGATCAACCCATACACACCACCACCAAGGCCAACAATATCCTAGACATGGACATTACCAACATGTGACTGGTTTTCCACAGCTGGGGTTATCCCCTTTTTGGTAGTTTCCGAACGTATGCTAATCACCCTTGTTATCCACATCCCGGTACCACACCCTTCACGGAATACACATTACAAGATTTCTACAAGGCCTACTTCAGATGTCTTCAGACAGCGGTAGTAAACGTCATGACACCCGTGCAGATGGACAATGTGCTTACAAATGCTGAAATATACACCACTGCACTTCATTAGCACTTACACAACTGCATGGATCATGCTATCCCAAACAGAGCCATGATGGTACCCACCAGATAATGGACGCCACTCCAGGGGTCCAGTTCCATGGACATAATGTACAACAAAAGGTGGAGGCTGTTGCAAAGTGGAGTACAATCCCATGAGTGGGGTAGCTCACTGGTCAGCCTCAGTAGGAATCCGATAAGGGATCCCTTATCACATCCTCCAAAGCTAGCTACGTAAACATTACTGCAACACTTTCCAAGGAGTTCCACAAAGCATTATGGAGGTATGTCAGTACTCGATGGCAATACCCACATCTGCTCTGACATATGACGGTTAGGCAGGAACATTACAGAACCGACTGATATTGGCAACATCCTGGCAGATAGGTTCAATGCTAACTTTACACCCCCTCACTCCCTACAGGGCCAAAATCTATACAGGAACAATGCAGATTCCCTGCGGTCACAACTACGCAGTTCCAACCTGCACTCTCTAAGGCCTGGAACACAGACTCCATGTGACCGTCCAACATCCCAGGCTGTGATTTACACAAACCTCAGAACGACATGGCTCCCCACTTGGCCTTGTATCAGACATTGTGGCCCCTGAATGGTGCACAGCAACAGTTATCACACTCCACACAGGTGGCGCCACAATGAACCAGAGGGACTATTGCCCTATACGCCTGACTGGACTGTTCTGCAAGGCTATGGGGCACATCATCATGGAAGTCATTCACAGAGACATTGGTGGACTCCAGACCTTTGATGCCACCCAGGTTGGATTTGTTAGGGCCAGACCATGGCTCCTACACCTTGTGGACTCCTTTGATACAGTTACCAGGGTAGTTGATGACGTTAAGGGGGTCCACACAGCCTACCTTGTCCTCTCATTGGCTTTCAGCACCATTCTCCATTCTGGTATTGACAACATACATATCCACCTGCACATCGACCCCTACGTCTCGAGATGTTATGCAAAGTGGCTCATGGACAGGACCCACACAGTGAAGGTAGCATACCATAGTACCTACTGTAATTCAGTTACACTTGGCGTACCACAGTCCTTGGTCATAGGGCCCCTCATGTTCAGTATATGCTTCCCTGAGGTACAGGCTAGCACAGAGGGACTTTCCCTGAATAGGTTTCCAGACAACTGCAAACAGGGAGCCATGATTGATCCACCAGCTGATACAGACACTCTCCATAAGGGTGTCACTGTGACGGATACCTGGTGTCGATGACATGGCCTCAAGCTGCATGACACAAGGTGCATAGACATCCCCTTCAGATTACACCAATCACCCACTGAGTATCACATACGTGGCAGTCCCCTACATACATGTGACATTATACGGGATCTTAGTACACACATATATAGCACCCACTCCTTTGATAACCATATTGCCAATGTGGCGTGGATATCCTTCTACGTGGCCACCCTTATCTGTAATGGGTTTGTAGCTGGAACAAAGGCACCCATTGTACCTCTATACTCCTCATGTATGACACACGTTCAGGGGTACCACACCCCTTTTGGGGTGTAACTTACAGAACAGCAACGGCTTTACATACCACAACATTAACACACCATGAGGATTATTGACCTCCGAAGGATGACGTATGCAGCACAACTACAGACACCACAACTGTACACATTTGCATACTGAATACTCAGGGGTGACCTCTGCTGAACATACAGGGCCCATGTCCACAACAATATTGATGGATATACTCCACATAAGCAACATAAGCAAAAGCCACTGAGAGCAACATACTCATGGATATGTACACAAATGCAGCAATGAGTGGGACATGCTTGAGGGATACATTCCTGAACCAGGCACTCAACATGCTTTGGAACATGATTCCTATGTACATCAAGCAGGGACCCTCACTAGCACTCTTCATGAGATACCTCGATGGGTGGATGGGAGACACACATGTACGCCAGGGATCACTGCAGTGGCTGTACTGTACACAGGTGCAGGTAACAAATGGCTCTGCTGTTCACAGACACAGGACACTACCCTAGGGAGGTGCCACCGGTGAAAACACTGTAGTTGGGCTTACAAATGGACTTGGCCAGACAGTATAGTACCTAACTATGAACCTGTGAAGCTATTACATGTCCTTTGTGCATGGATAATTGAGTAGCTCTTCCATTTCAATTAGCTATCATGCTGTTACAGTGTCCCGTGACTACAAGCCGTATGTATCCTGTTATTGTGTATTGTACATGCCAATAGACATACCTTTTGTTTGCATGATATAACAGTTATGCTGTGTAAAATATCTGACATATCTACCTACAATACTGTACATTACACATATTTTAAACATTATCCCATAATGCAAAGCATACTTGCACAGCAGGACCACCTTAGGCATGTTATTCTCGTTATATACCCATACACATGCCTACTGTGACAGTATATCAACATATACTATCCCCTGCTATGGTACGTACTTGTTGGACAAACCCTACCACTGACGGCCAGTGGTGTGGAATTGTTGTGTTTAATGCCCTCATGTAGCATCCCTTGTGGTGTATGAGATGTTTACCTTGTGGCCCACAGCAGGACACACAATTTCTACAAGTGTTACTATGCTCAACAAGACATCACTACACACAACCTTTTCCCACTTTATGCATTGCGTACACTTTAATTAATACAAAACAGGCTCTACATACACTAACATACTGAGTGTTCTACATACCTTGTTAGCGTTCTGAGTCTTTGTAAATATCTCTCTTACACCTTTCCTGTTTAAACGGTTCTGTGGTATGAGCATATGGTTTGAATATATGGCAAGTCATCCTTATATACGTAGATACCTGTAACATGTGGTATCCTGCCGCCAATTGGTGTTCCTGAGTAAATTATTACATGCACATCAGCTGTGCAGCTACTCCATTCACCAATTACGTGACAACAGTGGGGTATAATTGAATTCTCCACTTGGGCGTTGCCCTTTTGCCCTACCTTCGGGGAGACGGCCTGTATGTGTTTTGTTGTGAGGAATTGCAACTGCTATTTGGAGAGACATGGATATTTTGAATTCATGTCCCCTGTGGATTATGTGTGATGGCTACAGTATGTGGTTCTAGATGTGAGTGTACCTGTCATCTCAACCATCTGATAAGGGACTACTGCAAACAAAACCTGTAACATCACCATCTGTTCCATTATACAACAGCTATGATTTCACATGGCGCCATTACAAATGTGTCTCTCACAAGGTATGTTAATGCTTCTGCAGATGTAATTGAGTGAGTGGATGTTTGTGATGTTATTACAGTCTGTATTTCAATTGTTTCGGGTGTGGGGGAGATGTAGGTGGGTGTACATAGCATATACAGGTTTGTGGGGACTGCATTTCTACATATTCCATATGTGTGTGTGGGCTCCTTCCCTAATTGAAGACCTATCATTTAGTAGACTAAAACTATGGTTGTTGCAGGCTTATACATTGAACCATTGTTAATTGGTTCCTATATAGCATGAAGGTGAGGTTGATACTTCAATACCTCCGGAAATACATCGATATGTAAGGGAATGTTACTAAATGACAGCTGTCTTGTGTATTTCTGTCACAAATATTTGCACTCATTGCAGTTGTGTTGGTGACTGAACCTCTTTGGCATGGGTTGCCACCTTTTCAAATGGCCATGGTGGGACATTTGCAGGACACACATCGGTGTTTACAGGCCAACACATACCCATGGTCAGTACACAGGATAGAATGTACTTTTATCCTAAAAACATACTTATTTTTGTAGCACTTTAGCTACTTATCATGTTTCTTGTAACATTTATGTATTTTAGATACAAGAATAACTATTTAATGCAACTATTACATAATATATGGGACATAATTATGTCTTACAATCTCAGACATTTGCCCTTTTTAATATTTGTTGTCAGGACACAACTGCCCAAGGAGGGGCTGTCCCTCTTAAAGTAGGACAGGTGGTAACCGTATGCCTACGGCCAGCTATGGCCACACCTACCATAATGATCTACCTCTGAGTTAGCACTAACAGACACACGATGCAAACACACACACACACACACATTACAGTCCCACGGAAATGCACACGGCACCCTCAACACACACTTACACAGACTACAGCAATCACAAACACAGTTGAACACAGTACCTACCTCGACCGCAGCACCAGCAGCGATAACTAAATGTCCCTTAATATCGTGATAATATTACTCGCGGTTCTAGTGTTCCGGTACTGTGGTCTTTCGGTCTTTAAGCCTCGTGATTACGCATGTCAGTATGTAAAACATTCGGTAGTTGGCAGTATCCTATTTATTTGTACCTCCATGGTTGTGTACATGTCATTGACCTATCGATATATTTGCAGATATAGGTGAATCCATATATATCGACATATATCTCTCTATCACCCTTTCTATCTCTATTATATATATATATATATATATATATATATATATATGTATAGAGAGAGAGAGAGAGAGAGAGTGAGAGGGATAACACACCTTTCATTGTGTACATGGCGGTGTATACTGTTTCCTGGACTCTGCACGTTTGTGTTTTAACCTGTCACAATACACACCTGCCGTTGGTACATCTCTGGTAGCTTAGTGTTAGGTGATTGTGTACATTATTGCATGTTCTACTCCTGGCAGTGGTCATTTTACCCTTCAGAGCAGGCACTATTAGTACAGGAGTGAATAATGCTAGTTTCACCTGTTCTGGACATCGTTGACTGTGATCTGCATGATATTCAGCAAAGCTTAGCCCTGTTTCGCACATATACGTATAGTCATGTTTAAACAACGCTTACCAGCACTTGCCAACGCATAAACCCGCTAACATGTGCTAAACCTGATCTGATGACCTGCATCCAACATCCATTATTCGTGCCTTCGGGATTACGTAACGGCCCTTGCAGGACGTGGACCCGGGAACTTGCACGACAGTCAGTGCATTTACCACTTGGGCATCTGGGATTTGTACACGTGTTATGGTGTTTTGTATGTGGACTGTACTACGGCTGTTACTACATACTGCAAACAAATGTGTAACTCAGTTAGTTTACATATGGATGAGACCTATTAATGGTATGTCCAAGTGATGTTTAATGGATGTGCTCCAGCACTGGGAATGTATGTCATAGTGAGCCACACACTATAATGTGCTACACCTTCACACAACCATAGGTGGAGCATGCTGGGGTGACAGATACCTGTCATGGGTACTCCCCATGCTTTGCCACTACATCCCTAATTACATTATATAGAGCCCCTCATTAACACACCAGGGAATCCATGCAGAGTGTGTGGGGAACAGTGATTACACACATGGATCCCGCAATTGGCTCTGCTCCACTGAGGGACAGTTGGTTAATCGATGTGGTGGCGACAGCAGACACTGTTTGCCTCAGTTGATGAATGGCCTCTGACAATCGGGCATGTACCTACCGATGTACCTAGGAATCTATACATACAGTATCAACATATGCTGTTAGATGCATGTACTGTTCAGGTGTTGACATTCCTTGTTCCAATAGCTGTTGTGTGTGCAATGGTTGAGGGCTGCCTATGTAGGATTCACACAGTAGGCCACCTATACATTACAATTTACAGGTGGTCGTGTGTGTGTGCCATCCAGTTTACTGTGTGTGCAGGTGGAGAGGTGTGTCAGTCCGTAGGGGCCTACACTGTCAGTCTATGTGCTATACGTTCCCTCTTTGCCAAGGCGTGGGCATATTGGGCATGCCTCTGTCTGCCTACTGGGGCTGGCACAGGGTGTTCATGGTCTGAATACCTCTGTGCCTGTGATGGCCTTGGCAATTGCATTGGGCTGTGAGGGCCTTCACCATTATGTCCTTGCTGCAGCTGTTTCCGCAGGATCATATTATGTAGCATGGCACATACTATGAAGATGTGGGCACACGTGCCTGGAGAGTACTGCAAGGCTACACCAGATATGTCCAAGCAACAGAACCGTGATTTCAGCATCCCAAACACACGGTCTATGATGATTCTGGTGTGTGCGTGTGCCTCATTATGGCGTTCTTGCATGGGTGTGTGTGCATTTCTGATGGGAGTCATCATCCACGGCTCCAGTGCATAGCCAGCATCCCCCACAAGGTGGTCATATGGGATGTCCCCCCTGACAAATACCTGATACAGCTGTGTGCCATGCCAGATGTGGGAGTCATGGTAGCTTCCAGGTCTGCCAGCACACACATCCATGATAATGCCCTGGGCATTGCACATGACCTGGCAGTTGACGGAGTTTTATCCCCTGCGGTTTATGTAGCGTCTACAATGCTCACCGGGTGGTGACTTGATATGTATGTGCATACACTCTATCACACCCAGTACCTCCGGGTAGTGTGCCACATGGTGGAAGAGATGCATATTGCTGGCCAACTCCTCCTGAGTTCGGGGGAAGTATATATGCTCATTGGCATGTGGTAACATGGCATTCAGGAACTGGTGTAGTACCCTGGATGCTGATGCCTGTGAGATCCCCATTATATCTCCAGTTGGCCTTTGAAAGGTACCTGTGGCTAGTATTGTCAAGCTTACACATACCTTCATGTCCACTGGGATGGGTTCCCCTCTGTTGTTTCTGGATCTCAGGCGTGGCCGGCACAGCTCAACTATTTGCTGTAAGATGTCCCTGTCCACCCTGTAATGCTCTACTATCTCCAGATCATGTAGCCCCTGGTAGGTTACCCTTGGTCTGAACACTCTTCTCCTCCTCTGGGCCCTGCGGTGGTTGTCAGCATCATCCTCCACAACACCTTCAGTCTCTAACACATGGTGATGAATCACAGCTATGGCAGCTTCCAACATGTACATTGTAAAAGTTCACCATCTGTTTACACCAATGGTGCAGTGTTTGGGAATACACAGGTGTGTGTGAGGTGCCTTCACACTTTATACTATTATGCTTTGAACACTGATGATGTCATAGGGTGTGTGTACAATCAGAGCCACAGGGTATCTTATGTGTTTTACCACAGGTACTGCTATTGTGGTGCCTTTGGTGTTGAATTACATTTAGTTGCCATGGATTACCTCTTGCCCTTCCCTTAACATTTCTTAACGTTTCCCCTCCCATTTTCTGGCATGCATCCAGCAGCCTGCTTTCTTTTATACTTTCCAAAACCTGGCTTATCTTGCAAAATGTGTTCTATGGCCGATCTACTGCAGGTTTGCTTTGCTCTGCGGTGACAGTTCTCTTTTCTTTGCAATCTGATACCTCCCCTATCCTGTTCTGCGGGTTGCTGCGAGCAGACTTGTTAGCTGCCTTCGATTGCCCACTGTGAGTTAATAGTTGTTAATTGCTCAGTTGTACTCCAATTACCCTACTGCGGCATTTACTTATTTTCTTCCCCTAACCTTCCTGTTTGAGCTATGGTGCACGGTGCGTGCGTCTGCTTACCGGGTTTCGGGCACATTTTCATCCACGTACATATGTGCTTTTGGGCACCATATGTGCTCTCATCTAAACGATGCTATACCTACATCCCCACCCCTATCCTGTGGCTTTGCTTAGCAACAGGCAGCCTGGATTTGCATTGCTCCAATGTGCTTACAGCTACGGTGGCACACCCGACTGCTGATGTCATGTATACCTCCAAACCATGCCTCGGTGTTGTAGCGCTGTGCCGTATGGTACATCCTTAGTCCAGCGGGACGTTTGCGATTCACTATTACTTGCCTCATTTTCATAGCATTGACTACTAATTCATAGTTACCGTGCCGAACACTGTCACAGACCCTTAGCAACCCTTGCAGCTTGGTTGGGGTGTACCCTGCATACCACTGAGTATTATGGTGAAATCATGATTTGTATTACATTGCGATTTTATGACATTTGTATATATTTTCCTTGTGTTCCCATTTGTGCACACATGCCCTGAGGTTGTACTTTGCGTTACTGTGGCCATGACATTAAATGTTATTTTTTAGGTGTTGTGCATCTTTTCTTATGCCATTGGCTGTATATTTAGCCATTGGCATATGTTAACTTTGTAATACATGAGTCTGGTCCACTTTCATAGCTCCGATGTTCTGTTTGGCAAAATGTAAACAGTTTTTTTTTTTTTGGTTTACATTTCTGTAGCCTGCACTACTTAATGAATCACTATGTACCTTCATTTGCATGGTGCAGTACTGTGCATGGGGTGATTAGCATACCTGAGCTGAGGGCTGCGAGATCTGGCATACGCAGGTAGTGCACGTGGAATTGGATCGTACCTGAATCGCTCGGTGGCCATATTTGGCATTATACTGCCTACGCTATGCCTGCGCCTGGTGCAAGCTTCATGAATCCCGGGGTTAATGTATGTAAGTCTGTTTTTTTTTCAGCCATTCATTCTCAGCATTACAGGGCTCACTAAAGTGGGTACCAACATTTCAAATGGTTACCACTTCGAGTTCTGCTGGAAGTATGGAAGTCAACATGATTTTGTAGGTGGCAACACTAAACTACTTTATATGAGGTCAGTTGCCAAAAGTTAAAATAGTCATGTACGCACCAGTAAAAAAAAAACTTTTAGGATGTTGACTTTTGCTCTGATATTTATCTTTAAGCTGCGCTGTAACCCTAGCGGGGCCACGCATTATTTGTGTGGTACAGCAAGTTTATGAATGACAATTACTCTCCTGGAAATCCCAGACAAAGTGCCACTGAACTACCAGCACAATATTAGGAAGGTAGATGTGCCACTACTCTGATGCTATTGCACAGTGTTGCAACACCATGCATGGATAAGTAAAGTAAAAGAAATAAGGCAACATTATCTGATCTCCTATTCCTTGTGCTTGCACGCCTCTGTGAATTTAATCTCATTGTATATTTTCATTATGCTTATGAGTGCTTTCCCTCTTCCATATAGTTCAATTGTATGATATACTACCCTGACACTTTGTATATATAATTTTCTTTCTATGAACTACATAAATCAAAATTATGCATTTGTATTTTCTTTGTGACTTTATGAATTAATACTATGCAATTGTTTTTACTGTGGGGCTTTTCTCCCTGGGCCACTGCTGAAAAGAGACACTAGCCCAGTCGGACTTTACCAGTCAGCAAATTTCAAATAAATAAATTAAGAGAAAGTTAAAAACTGCCCTCTGTTTCAGACAATATTACTGGTGCAGACGTCATTAATGCAAGAACTTCAACATTATATAAAATAATTAGCAAGCACTGATACACTATACAGTTCTTGTTTTTTTATCATTTGCAGGCATTCTGAATTCTTTCTCACACCTGTGACCTTGGCTGAAGGCTCCTCTACCTTCTCCCAATTGACCCATTCATTCTGGGAGAACAGGAGCTAGTATTCCCAAGCTAGGCACAAGCCTTACTGCTCATTCATTCCTGCCTAGAACCCATTATCAGCACTCCATTTCCCAGTTACAGTGGAGCGATAGTGAGCCGGCTTACTTATCCTGGGGGAGGGGAGTACCCTCTCTCCATAGGAGCACCTACATCTTCCTTGGGGACACCTACAAGCCTTCAGTTGTTACCACCTAAGGGAAAAGTACCTTCATTCATGAGTTTTGCCTGACTCAGAACTCTACTCAGTAAACACCTATAGTGCCTACTAGGTTGCATGGTGAGCTAGAATTGCCTCTTTACCCAAAGGATGGGAGAAACATCAACAGATGCTCATTCCCATCAATTCAACTGGGAAGACTTGGGCAAACATTCAAGTGTGGCAACCTTTTTGAGTAAAACTCAAAAGAGCCAGACAATGATGCACAGATTAGTCTCACACTGGGCTGAGTGTACCCATCATGCACCTCAGTCATTAATACCTTCATTTGTTAACAGTGAAAGGGCGGATCACTGGAGAATGCCAGTGCTTGATAACCCAGAAACATGACACCTTCAAGTTCACTCAGTTGCCTCCTAACTGATACAAGACAAAAAGTACCCTGAAGAGTATGGCAAGATCAGCCTCTAGAATCTTCCCCACCTATATAAGACTGATGATTAAGCAACTACCTTAATTAGAACAGACAATAGCAAAGAGGCTAGTATGGATGGAATTCCATGATAGCTGTTTGTCAGAAAGCTAAATCCTGTCTTAATATCCACAAATCACATGAAGTTTACTAGATGTAGGTATTATCTTAACCATGCCAGATGATGTGATGTATGGATTTCATCAATCTATGATTAATCGTGCCACAGTTTAATGGAATTATTTAAGTAAATCAGAGATACATTGAAAATCTCTCAGTGTTCTGAGCAGGATCATGAAAGTATGATATGGAGTTGTGGGGTTACAAGAGGATTTGACCTTATGCAAAAGCATTTGCTTTTCATTTTTTTGTAACAAGAAACTCTATCTCTTTTTTATTTAATTATAATTCAAGGTTACATACATCTAGGATTTATTTTGAATCCCCAAGCTACCATACAGTATGCTTGCTGCCTCCAACAACCACATGTATATGAAGATGTTAATGTCATTGTTGTCTAACAAGGCATTCAGTAGAATTCACCGTGACTTAATGTCAGGCACCCACCATGAAATGAATTTACAGGAGGAATGTACATGACTTACCTGAAGTCACTACTGCAATCCATCAGCAGACATTTAAAGTAACTTTTTCTCTCCTGGCACTTTCTAGCATAAAAAGGAACCAGAAAGGGCTGCCTGCTCTCGCTTTTCCTACTCAGTCTTGTTCTAGGCCTACTCCTGTGCCTTACTCAGGTGGACCAATGTTCTAGACCTACTTTTTATTCTGGTGGCCCAACAGGTCTCATGCTTCACTTTGCATAACAAGGACATTTGTCTCATGTCCTGTGATATCCTTCCCATATAATCTGCTATTTAATTGCTTTCAGAGATCTTGAGTCAACATGATTAGTGTGATAGCTCACTAGTACACTTAATAAAAATATCAGTCTTATAATATAAACTACCCACAAGCCTTGTTGATATAAGTTTGACAGATATTCTTCTGGGTGTCACAAACTTGTAGGCAAGAAAACTCTGTAATAATAGTTGATTTTTTAATGTATACCATGTTCTGGATATATTTGGTCCTCTTAATAACCACTTAAAGAAAAAATGAACTGACTCAGTTCAATGCTGAAAAAGAAGACAATCAGTACTATATTGAGTCCTAACCAACTTTCCTGACAAACTGTCAGCATCAGTGCTCCAGATTCCACTATTGAGGTTACATTGTATAATCACGACCATTTTCTGTGTCCTAATACTATATCCACCATCTGCAGCTATTATTTTTTGATCCTTCAAATAAAATAATCAGTGACCCTGCTGACTGAACTAGCTTTTCCAGCTTGGACCTGTGCTGTATAACAAACAGATTGTAGTACCTCCCATGAACATTTTCATAACATACTTCTTCCTCTGCAAGATAAATAAAATTCTTGTTAAACCTAAAGGATAAGGGAACATACCTGATCTGTGGCTCTCACCTACAATGAAAAAAGCATGCTGGGTCAAGAAAAAGACATGTTAAATAAAAGCTTAGAAATAAAGCTAAAGAAGACTTTATTAAAAAATAAATAAATAAATAAAAAGAGGGCAACTCAAACTCTTTTCGGCGAAGAAATTGATAGATTGGCTGACAGAAATACAATGAATATAAAAGTATTGTGCTACTATAAACAATACATGTGTGGTCAGAATGATCGAGATGATCGAGTAGCTTTAATTCAACTGTCGACTTATCTAACTCAGGTCATTGGCCATGAATAGCTAAGAGACTAGGACATATGCCCCTACACACATTGGAGTAGGAACCATGATAGCCCCCACTGTCTAGTGTCGCTGAATTGTAAGTCAAAGGTTCAGCACAAACAGGATGTAAATCATGGAAGTCTAGTGCAACAAAAGATGATAGAATCAGAAACACACACACATGCACATACACACACATGTGTGTGTGTGTGCCCATGTGTATGTGTGTATGCATATGTATCTATATCAATATATATTATCTGTTTGTCTACATATATATAATTTATGCTGAAAAATCAGATGTTCGACACTGCCTCTACTGAATCAGGCAATGTCGATTAAACTATACCAAAGCCAACTATGTTGAACACCTGATAGCAAACTACCAGACTTGCCCCCCTGCAGTACTCATTTTAGCACTTGTTCCTGGGTCTGGAGCAGTAGGTACTTTTGGGATTTGGTGTTTTATGCTGTTTCAGGTGTTCAGCATTGTAGGATTCAGTGTAGTTTAGGCGACTTTGCCTGATTCAGTAGAGGCAGTGTCGGACATCTATTAGACATCCTACAATTTAAATACACTAATAAACTTCAAGTTAAAAATAAAATGGTATAGATCAACACAATTACCTTTGACCACATCAGTCGCCCTGCTAGACAGGGGTCCAGGGAAATAAATATTGTGGGAAGAAATAGCCAGGGAATTGTTATGGCTAGGCTAGTATAGGCCCTAGGGCCGATAGCCTAGTACCAACCTATGAACCTATGAACCTACGAACGGCTCTGTTAACATTATACCAGTTTCACCATTTCACCATGAACGTTTCATCAGTAGTAAAATGGCATAATGCCATTGGTGAAAATTCTAAGTCAGTTAACTACATTAATCACACGTACTCCCAGCAATGTATGTTAACGGAGTATGAAATTCCTAAAACACATGATTAAAAAATGAAATATAAAGTAAACTAAAGCTTTACTTGTAAGTCAAAGAAGTGTAAAAAATACAATAAAAAACAGTGCTGTAAACAAACTGCAAAAATGAGACATTTTATAATTTTCATTTGAGTACTTATATGTCAAAGAATAAGAAAAAATAGTAAACAAACTGCAGAAAAAAAATTATGTTATAATGTGTAGTTGGAGCTAAGCAAGCAAACCATTTAGATAACAGCATCTCATTTTCTAAATATGCATCCTCTCTTCTGATACAAAAGCTAGTTCAAATAATCGTTCTCTCATCAAGCGCTAATTTTGTTCAACAAATCCATGTTTAGAATTATAGGTCTCTTATAGAATGAGATGCATACAGGTAGCTAAATGTTACCCTAGTGGAGTAACAACATAATGTGACCAGCAGTATACAAGACTATTAAACTGATATTGGAAAACTCTGTAGTCTTCTCCACAGAATTACACAAACTAGAACTATGGCAAGGCAGCTAGCAACATGGTGTAATGGTTTAGTAGTGAGAAAGATTTTGTATTGCTCCAGAGCCTAAAGTTCATTTGGGTCTCCTTTTGCTATCTGCTTGAAGTTTTTACCATGCCTGCATGGTTTTCCTGTCACCTTCCAAAACCATATTAGTTAGTTAGCTATGCTAAAGAAAATGTGGCCTGTATCATGACTGAAAAGGGTCCACGAAGGCCCATGTCACTTATCTAGTTAAATCAAAAATGGGCACATCCTAGATGTCTATGTAAGCTTACAACGGAAATCTTAACAGGGTGATATTTTTAAGATGTTGCCTTATATTCTGCAACTAATAGTAAAATATTTAGTAACAAACTTTGACAGCTTTGTGTCATGGTTTAAAACATATCACTGGTTCCCCAAAACAGGTTTTAATCTGACATTGTTAGCACCATAATTTGCAAGAGAACTAAAACAAGTGGGACACCCTGGCCCCTAATGATATAACAGCTGTTGTCTCGGTTTAGAATCTGCATATATGTCTATAGTGTGATTCAGACACACATGATCATTTTCTGTTTCTGTCCCTGTCTTTCTCTCTGTTAAGAATGATCATAAAATTCATTTCATGTTCTGCAGGATTGCTTTGGTCTTTGGAATCAATGCAAAGAGTTCTTCAAATATGAGATTCCGGGACATTATATATTAAAAGTTTTCGACATCGAGGTTGTAAATAAATGTGAATTGACTGTGTTAGGTTTCCTATATTGGAAACAATACATCCCAAAGCCTAGTTTGATCAGTGCACAATAGGATGCTGAACTTTAGTCCACATTTGTTTTGTTCTGAATATTGCACAAAAGAACCCGAATAAGTGGTATTAGAATTCCATACCAACGGTTACTAAGGACACTTTACCACATGTTCACGAATGCCAATGAAGGGCAAAAGTCGATTGTAATGTGAATTATGAATGTATTCCATATCAAAATTGCCCATAAATAAAGTAACGTAAATGAGAGCAAAGGAGGTCCCCACTGTCATCCCCTTTATTCATTGGTAAGATTTGCTGTCAGAATAAAATATATTGATTAAGCCAGCACTGTGGCATAGAGGAATAAAGTCTTAACTATGGCCCAGATAACACAGGTTCAATTAGTAGCTCAGGCGTCTGAGGTGATAAGAGAGAGAGAGAGAGATGGGTGGGCCCATCTATGGGGTGATGGTATTTGCCAAAGATGTTTCCTGTTGGAAGTATTGGTCTACAGTAGGGAGTATCCCTCAGATATTGCTGATGAACATAGGTCTGGAGGGACAAGGAAATAAGGGTAAGTCATAATATAACCCCCTTGAGCAGCAGAAGCAGTTGCTGGCATCACCTAAGATCAACACTGGCCCCTATTCACTAACAGAAGTCCAGTGAAGGAAGGAGGAGCACTGGGACAGCCAGAATGAATGAAGTAGGAATTGGGGTGGGGTGGGGTTAATAAATAATTGAATAAATCATTGTCAGATTTAAATTACAGAAAGATGAAGGCCTAACTATGATCCAGATGCCCAAGGGCTGTCTACTGACATTATATGATGAAGGACCCAAAGGGAGATGGCAGCAGTAAGTGGCTGATATTGGGCCACCCTTCCTAGCAGAAGGGAGAAAGCTAGGCTCAGTGATATACTGACATCCAGCAGTGGCTGGTTGCCATGGTAAATTTAATCAACAGCACTTGGTCATGATAAGCACATTCATAAAAAGCAGCACATACTATAGCTGGTGTTAGACATGCAGAGTAGCATACATGAATGCATGCTCAGTAGGCTGGTATTACCAAGCACATCAATGGCTGTGTAGAACTTGGATTGGGATTCAGCAAAAAAACTCAACATTGACTGGATGATGGTCTCCTGTGACTGTCTTTTTTCCATAATGGAGCAAATAAGCTGGAAGAGTCATGGGAGTTTTGATGATTTTTCAAGCTAAAAAGGTTTATAAAGATCAGTCAGTCAACCAGTCAACTCTTTAACCCAGTTTTGGGACATGGAGGAGAGATAAAGTCCTGACTGTAGCCTGCACATTCCAGGATTAGTGACTTGGATATTGGAAAAGCCAAAACAGGAGGTTGATAGTGAATACTCAACACTGGCCTGTCCATTTTCATTTGTGTGGTAACATTCACTGCATGCATACAGAACCATGACACACATCAAGGAAAGCAATGCAGGCTCTTGCATAACTGAGAGCACACATCATCTGCTATGGTTAGAGTTCTTGACCTAACTCCAAGAGCCATCGCTCTCCTTGGCTGCATGAGTGACAGCCCCTCCTGTCATCTCTCACCTCCATCAACAGACAATGAAGTGGCCATTGCAATGAGGAAATGAATGGGACACAGACCAGTAGGAAAGGACTGATATTTGTAGACATAAGGGAGACAAATGTCAAAAAAAAAGTTCTCAAATACACCTCGATAACTTCAGCAAAAAGTCAACAGACATCTCTTTGTAGCTATAAAACTATATATCAGTGCTGCAGGACCTCCCACCCACTGCCATGTGAATAGAAAGAAATTCCATGTCCAGTGTAGCAAGAAGCCTGTTTGACTCTAGATGTATTATATTTACTAAGGACAAAAATTCTGTAATATTCTGTATTGATGATCTCACTTGCATCAGCACAGGATAGAAAACAAATTTAAAAATTCATAGAAGGGTCTAGTTAAAAAAAAAAAACATTTGCTCTTGACAGTAAGACAAGCACATGGGGATAAGTGGAGACTTGCAAAGTTTTGCCAATAGAAAAATAGCTAGTGCTTTGTGCTCAGACTGTAAGTTGTGTCGCAGTACTATCACAAATAATACTTTCTTGCACCACTCTATCCATGAATGAATCTCATTTTTATAAGCATTACTAATATATGCAGTGGTACACAGAAATGGGTATCTCTCATTTGTCTGGTAACTTCTCTCACATAATCATGCCTGTGCCAAACTACTCCTTGTCCCCATTTGCCCATTTATTTAATAACAAGCCTCATATTTTAAGCGTCTATATCATAACATCGACAGCTTAGGTTGTCGTATCCTAAAACATCGACACCTAAGCGTCAAAAGGTAACAATAACAAATGGCCACATAATCAAATTTTTCCTCAGGAAAGAATTCGGGTGGCCGTTCATAAACAAAATAAACAAACATACCCAAGCACAGTAGGGGGCTTCACACCCCCCTAACTAAATATACCAACTCCGAGGTCGCTCTACACTGGGTAAGGGCAAATCTCAGATAACGGCCACGCAAATTCTTTCCCAAGGAAAGAATTAGATGATGTGGCCGTTCGCTATTGTAAGCGTTCAATGCTTAGGTGTCGATGATTAAGCATTCGACAATCTAAGCTGTCGTCAATTTAATAGGAACCCTATTTTAAGACAGAAAACTTACTGCATTCCATTATCATACCTAAAAGAAAAGAAAAGAAATCGTGTTTATTTGATTGAATCTCTCATATAATCAGCTAAGAAAAGTGTCAGCAGAAGGACAGATTGACAGATTAAAATTAGAATGATCTTGTAGTTCAAAACCTTTTTTTATGACTGACTGTGAAACTGCATAACCAACTATTTTTGTATCTGCATTTCTTTCTCTGCTTTTTTATAAATAAAAGGCCTTCTGTAATGCATATTTAGGATAAAAAAATAAGGTTGGGAGGAAGAAGTATGTTAGAAAGGGAAGCACAAACAGAAGGGTTCAG
This sequence comes from Protopterus annectens, assembly GCF_019279795.1. Lineage (NCBI taxonomy): Eukaryota > Metazoa > Chordata > Ceratodontiformes > Protopteridae > Protopterus > Protopterus annectens. Next base: position 1,533,281,659 of record NC_056741.1, on the reverse strand, counting down.
TTATGTGTGCCATGAATGCCTCTGTTTTTGTGGTGTTATAAAGTAGCTTGGGAAATATTTTGGGTCTAGTATCTTCTTCTTGTGCTTTCGGCTTAATACAATTTAATATATGCAGGATATTAACTTCTGAATGTTGATCTAATTCTACATTTATATTCATAAAAGGAAAACTGATGCAAATCATAACCCTCGTTTTCACTCAGTTTTAATCTTACTACAACATAACGCAGTCCAACATTAACAAACACCAGAAGCCTGTATTACATTAGGTATTTGTCGCCACCTTGTGGTTATATCAGCTTGATCTGGCAAGTCTGTTCACTGCTAAGTCTCTTAAAACTATAAAGATACTAATCAACTGACACTTGCCTCATTGCCAAAAATGCTGAGTATATGCTAAATATAAACCTCTCAGATATCCAGAATTTCACAGAATGTCCAGATTTTTACCTCATATTTTTGGTTTCTCTTGAAGTTTGTGGTTTTCTGGCAAATCGCTGATGACTGAAGTCACTATGTGACAAACATATAAGATTCTGACTCAATAACTTTCAGAAAATATATGTCACTGTGAAACCTGTTATTCAATCAACTTTCTAAGTTTAGAGGAGCAATAATTAAAATTGGTCACTGATTTTTCCCTCCCCCATTATTTTTGGCTTTGTCCCGAATGTTTGAGCTAAGAAGCTGAGAGGTAACAGTACATGCTTTCCACTAATTACTGCAGTAAACACTACCTGTTTATTATAGTTTTCATATAAGTACCATTCTCTGTTGCAGCAGAGTAGTAGCGCCGAGCCATTGTGGTACAATTGTGATGATGATGCTTCTGTATCACAACAGTGTAGGTTAAATAATCACAGATACAAAATAAAACAGCAAATTAAGCTACTAATACCCAGCCACAAGCATTGCATGGAATCAGTTGTAAGAAGGCCTAAGTATGCAAGAAACTTCTACAAACTGTGTATCAAGCAATATATCTGGTAAGTCTTATAAACTGGCACTAACATCTGATGCTTGGAAAGATACTCTTGTAGTAATCTATGAAAACACTACTTTTTGCATATTATATTAAAATCAGAGTTGTTACTGCTACAAATAGTAAAACTAAACTATAAAAGGCAGCCCTTGTGTTGATACTGCCTCCATCACATACACATGGTCACATTGAACAGGTGCAGTCCTTTATTTTGGAAGCCTGAAGTATATGGCATTATATCCTATCTGACTTACCACTACTGCCAACTTAGTACAGTAGAATACATGTAGTTTTAGAGGTATCACCTGTCATTTTATTTGTCTGATTACAGAAAGCCATCTAACTAGATTCTTCTGGTCTTATATCGAAATGACACATTGAAGAAAGCTAAGAAGAGAGATACAGTGAGCTACAGATCATTTTGGATCATAAATCCATCTGGGTCTAATGATCTTATCAGAAAATGTGCTAAAATAGTCTGAGTTTTTCATTGCTCTGTTAATGCACTCATACTAAAACTCACTGGGTAGGGCCCACATTTCTTTTTTTTTTGGCTCCCTTGAATCATTCTTATGGTGCATGTACCAATGTCCTGTCCTTCACTTGGTCTACCAGCCCCTCATCGTACTATCAGACTTACTTTGATTCTGCACTGAGGCCATTGTAGACCATTAATGTACCCTGCCTGAGAAGTCTTACTGGCAGTGCTTCAACCAGAGTATTTTTTCCATTATGACCTACCCTTAGTTGCCCATCCATGCACCCTGCCCTTGACTACCTATGTCCAAAGGCTACTCTCCTCTATGGACTGTGCCTCCCCCTCAGACAGTACCTTAGATGAGTGCCACTAATTTGTCATGAGTCACATTGTCCATAGTTAGGGCTTCATCACTCTATGCCACAGTGCTGTCTGCCCATATTTCTTTTGACTCTTACATACAGGAAACACTAAATGTATCCTCTCTGTCCTTTAAATGTAGTTAACATTATACCATCTCTCTGTTTCTGCCTTTCCCCAATTTCTTCCTCACATATCCTATGCCCTCTTGAATGCCTTTGTGAATCCCAGTGCCATCACTAATTCTAATTGTTCATTCTGTGGGTCCACAACTCTCTCCATGGAGAAATGTTTCTCTGGTCCATGGAGTTGCTGGTCCTTATAATTTCCTACTTGTGATCCCCTACTCCATATCATGTCCTTAACATACAGACTAAGAGTGTTCTACCATTCCAAGTCCAACAACAAAAAGAAATTCTCTTAATATTCTGTGGTTGATGTATCTTCTTCTTCTTTCGGCTTTTTCCCGGTTAGGGGTCGCCACAGCGGATCACCTTGTCCGCACATTGAATGGCAGTGGAGTTTTACGGTGTCGAGTTGCCAGCCCGGCGCCCAACCTTCCACAGAAGGCACACTCACACACACACACCTAGGGCCAATTTAGAGTGTCCAATCCACCTGCAGCATGTCTTTGGGATGTGGGAGGAAACCGGAGCACCCGGAGGAAACCCACACGACCACAGGGAGGACATGCAGACTCCGCACAGAAGGCACCCCAGCTGAGGATCAAACCGGAGAACCTCTTGCTGTGAGGCAGCAATGCTAACCACTGCACCACCGTGGCCGCCCATTCTGTGGTTGATGTATAATTGTCCTAAATAACATATCCTATGTTTAGAAAAAATACATTCCTGAACCTTGTAGCTTTCCTAAACACATCTTGCTTTGTTACTTGGTGAAATACAAATGTACATTGACATGAACTTGCTCATGCAATGCATATGTACTTCAGGCACTCCCACACAACCCTTAACTTTCTACCTCCAGAATTATGGATAAAGCTAAAAATAATAAGATAGACAGGCCCCAGATTAGGGACATTTACAAATACTGGTAATAATGGCATACTGCTTCTCAAACAATCGTCTAATTATTCTTTTTGGAAGGAAATGGCAACATTTTGAAACAAAATTAGGGGCATCCCAATAAAATGAGGACAGTGAGAGGAATCACTGATACCTTCTTATTCAGGTAAATCCCAGGAAGGTACACTTATTAGGTCAACACTGCAACAGGCACTGAGCTTAGTTTCAGTGCAACTATATCTGAGTCTCATGAAGCACTGTCTTGGGTTTGCAAGAAGACATTGTTAATACAATATAAAACAGGATTGTTTCAGTATAGTACTCATTTATATCATCATTATTTATGGCCTGTTAACTTAAAACTTAGAAAATAAACATCCACCTACCTCATCTACAAGTTTAGTCTAACTTTGAGGTTCTGAATTGCTCAAATCAACATCTTTGAAACTCATCAGTGCCTTTCCAGTGCTCAGAATAATGAGCTTGCAGTTTTTCATGGCTACATGCAACAATCAATGGGGACTCCCTGTCATATCCCTTTATGTGAACCTCCAGTTTTGGCTTACAGGAAGTGGCTGATGATATATATTGCCACTGGACGTCTGTCATTTCCCGGCCAGACCCTTGACTTGGTGTTGCTCGTGATATCTGGTTTTGGTTTTCTATCCATATGGGTAGATTGGTTTTGGTTTATGCTTATCTTATCTAACCTGGGACTTCCATCCATCTTAGTCCACTGACAGGGACATTCATCTTTTCTAATGTTGATAAAAAGCATACATCCACTTCTGGACATTATAAAAACCAGCCATCATTCTCTCGTCATAGTAGTGCACAGCCATCCTTCTCAGTTCATGGTGCAAAATACCTGTCATTCTCTGGCCATAGTGCTAAGTAGTCATCCTTCTGTGATTGTGATATAGATTATATATAATAAGATTCTGGCCATCAACATTTGGCTACAGGTTATTGGCTCCAGGATATCAAACATGTCAAATTTTGTCCACATGAACTAGGTGTCCTTTATTATTTTTATAATCTCTTGTGTTAAGGAAAGATACAAAATTCAGACTTCAGCCAAGCAAGTAATCTTTTTATTGAACAACACAATCATGGAAGACCAAGTAAAATAAATCTGTATCTCCCCAAGCAAAGGGAGAGCTCTTATTTTTATAGTGAAATCACACAGTATAGATGAAACAATTATCATATAGTTTTAGCTGACTGACCTGACAAAGCAATGCATGTTTCTGAAAGATCCTAACAGTACATTCTTGTGCTTTCTTATCATCAGCTTGACTGTACACAATAGTTAATTCTATTTTGTATAGCTGAGCTAACAAAGCAAGAGAATATGCTTATGTCGGAGAAATAATCTAAGTCACATGGACCTAGCTTCCATTTTAATTTAAGATGGATTCCATTCTTGATTTATTTTCTCATAAAAAATCTCATTTCTTCACACTTGCCAACATTTACCAGCCAATGTCAAAACTATGCAATGACCTATTGTGCATTTCTTGAAACTGCTTGTCTGTAACATATTTTAAATGCCAGGCTTCAAGAAGTCCAGTCATGTGCTCAAATTTATTTTTAAAAATAGCAAAACAGGTGAATCATTTTTGGCTAAATGAACAGAATTTCTGTAACTGAACAAAAACAAAACTCTGTATTTTGTGCAGATGTATGTTTTTTATTTGCTCTTATAGTTTTAAGTGGCTTTTTTTAAAGTCTGTATGAGTCTCTCTGCAAGAATATCAATGGCTGATGATGGAGTGCGAAAGTGAAATTCCTAATAGGATTATGTGTTATGAAGGCTTTAAACTCATCTTTTATAATCTGCAGTTTGTTCACACTTACAATTTCCTTAAGAAATCCATTATTTAATTATTTTTTTAGAAGACTGGTTGGTTTCTCTGAAGCACTTGATTATACTCGATCACTTCATGGCCTAACCTATTCTGAATGAGCACTTGCTTCTCTGAAAAGAACAATATCCTTAAACGATCTTGCATGTCTATACTTACATGCTGCCATGGAGCTGTTGGTCACTTCCAGGCATGCAGTAGTAGTAGCTGTGGTGTATTTTTTATCGTATAACATTCAGCACATATGTAAACCTGTTTGTTGTCAGTTTGCCAGAGCCTGGCCAACCCATGTAACTTTTTGCTAGTGCCTTTATTTTTACCATGCAAAGTATTCCTATCCGATTGTATTTAATGTTCCGATCTACAGCTTGTTATGAATGCGTGCCTTGGATATACATATTAGTGTGCAATGCAGCACATAACTGTTTTGTCTGTGCTGCAAAGGTTCCATATCACAAGAGTAAGGGCCACAACTGGGGTCCCTAATACTGCAAAAAAACAAAATGCAATTTCACTGCTAAATAGTATAGTCTTAAACTTGCTACACCAACCTTAAAGTAAAGGGGCTTCCACATCTCTTCTAATTTTATATACTATGCGGGAGGTCATCTTATTTTGCAATATGCAAAGTACCCTGAGACACTCCAATCTCAGACTTAGCATGCATCTCCCACACATTCGCAATTACAGTCTCAAAATTCTGAGGGTCACATTTATGGTCATTTCCTTTACAACAGAAATGTACTGCAAAAGCCAAGAATAGCTCATAACCACTTTTATGCTATCCTAACACCAAGTTATACACCTTGGACAGCACAGAGTCACTCTGTCTGTTTGCGAATGTTTGTATTGATGATGGGCACTTGTGCCACTATGTTTGTGTAGTACATTTCTAAATAGTTATCAGTGTTGAACTCCTGTAGCTCTTCATATGATAACCTTGACAGACCATTATTGTCACACTGTTTATAGTCAACAAAATACAAACATAGCTCCCAAACAAAGACCAATGTTAAAGTACAGCTGCAATCATTTGTGAAATTTCTTTTCTGTGTCAGAAAATCAAAATCAGTGTCTTGTGATCACTTCCCATTGCAAATCTTGAATATGGATACTGATGGAACATACATGCCCTCCATACCAGATTAAGAGGTTCTCAGTCAACCTAGAAAACTTCTGATGGCATTACAGTTCAAACCCAGTCAAAATTACCATTTTCATAAAAGGCATCGGTTGCCTCACCATGCCATAAATAGATCACCAGCTGAAATCTTTAAAACTATCTGATGCCATCTCAATGGACTGATACTTTTACAGTAGTACCACTGTACTTGTTGTTCCAATAATTCTGCTCTGCTATCTAGGTAGTTCCAAAAGCTGGTACCCAAAAGTTTTTAGGAAGAAGCCTTCATCCTCCTCTTCCTTTGTAGGAGGGGTATGTTCTCCAGCTGTGTGATGAACCCCCCCCCCGACTTAAACCTGGGTCAGTAACTAAGGACCCTCAATCCTCAACACTGTCTCTGGTAAGGGTGCATCACTGAAAGCAGGAACAGAACACACAATTTTCCCTAAGGGTACACTGGGAACAGGCTCTAAACCTAGGACTGAACTATTTGCTTCAATCCAGATTCCCCAAATGAGTCTTCTCGCTACCCACTGCAGAGCACTGTGTTCCAGTTCTAGGTATTTGACACACTCACTCTTACATATTTGATAATCATACATGCAAACACTCTTGGGAAGGACTAGCACAGATTTACCTGCTATATCCTCTTTCACAAATTACATGGTAATACTGCCATTAATCAAAATACCACGATACCCTTCAAAAGGGGTGTTCAATTATATTGGGTAAAATAAATCTTGATATGTAAGGCAGCATGAAATTCAAGCAATCAGGCTTTTCAGAGTGGCCCTGATGTTATCAAAATAAGCATAAACACTTGGGTTACTAAACGTACTTTCTCAATAACCAGCTACAATAAAAGGTCGTAAAATATTTAAGATTTAAAACATATATGCACTGAATAATGGATTTCAATAAACCACAGAGTTTTACACACAGGAATTATGAAAATAACACTGAAGGATAGGTTTCACACTGATTTATTTCACTGTAGCTCCCTAACTGTCCCTGTCTAATCTAATTAAGTTAGCAAGACAAGATGATACTCTCTACTTCTGTAGGGTGAGATAAGAATATATGTCCACTCTTCAGGCTGTTGTCTGGTCCTCAGCATTTGGAATAGCAAATCCTATTATTTCTGCTGAACAGCTCTGAAAATCTCTGAGTGATAAATACTGATCTGGTAAACAACCACTGACTACTGAACAACTGATGCAACTGAACTACACTGAACACAACTGACTCAGAACCTGCCTTTTATAGAAGAATGTTTTAAAAGTCACACAAACCTGTTATGAGAATTCTACTTGCCCATTTCAGACTTTTGAAAAGTGAGATTCCACTCCTTTCAGCTTTGGCACATGATGACATCACCTTCAGGTCAGCTGACTACACAACCTGCATTCAGAATTCTTTTTAAAAGACATATGCATTTGGTCAGCCAGAGGAACACTATTTGATTCTAACATTTTACACAAGCTAAAGTAATAATCAAAAAACATAAATTTATTTACAAAATTATAGCTACTCATGCTGGCATTTATAACACAGGATAGTTTACAATTATTTTATTTTATTTAACATTTGTTTACTAGGAAAGTCTGACTTGGAACAAAGAACATTTTCAGTGGAGGCCTGGGGAGAAATGTTCCAGACACATGTCTTTGAAACGTGGGAGGAAACTGGAGCACCTGAAGGAAACCCACACAAATACAGGGAGGACATACTTGCACAGAAGGCACCCCAGCCAAGAACCAAACCAGAGAACCTCTTGCTGTGAGGCAACAAAGCAACCGCTGCATCACAAAAACATTTACAAAACTGCAGCCAGAAATGCTAGTAGAGATAACAATATCCGATATCCTCACAAGCTAGTTGTCTAATTTTAGACCTACGGAAATTCTACCATTCTAGCTCCTTGAAAGATAATCAATAAGCAACTAATTATGTTTCTTGAACACAGGTTATGCTTTTCAAACTAACAATATGTAATATATGATATATAGGAATATATGTGAAGTATAATGTTTGTTATGTTAATATAGTTTGAGTACTTTTATATGAATGCAAATTTGTCTAAGTCACAAGTGATAATTCAATAAAGGTGTTTGGGAACAAAAACAATGGTTCTAACTATATTATAATGTGGAAATGTCTCCTTTACTAGCAGTCACCACTGTCTGATCTAACCTTACCAGTAGTAAGGTACAGAATTGTTTCTACATCTATTTAAAGGTTTCAGTAGTGATGACCTCTTAAATAATACTCTCAGTATCTGTCATAATGATTGATTCATATCATTTGTAAAGGACTCCACTCTGCATTGAGGTATTCTGCCTAGCTTATACCCGGTCCTATATGTTCTTTTTACTGCAAAGAATGCCAAAAAAGTGGTGAGTAGACAGTCTGTATACATTTTGGACTGTCTGAGACTCTTTGAAATACATTATAATGGATTCAAAGCTTGTAACAGCAATGAAACAACACTAATTTGAGTAATTAGTGGGCTAATGACCAATGGTGTTATTCTGTCTTGATCCTCTTACAACTGAACAGTCCATACAACATGGCTGACAATAAAATTGTACTGTAGTATGCAAGGGCCTACTATGGGCAGTCTTTTACAGGGCTTAATTGGTTTGCTTCCTCCCTCTCAAGGCATGAAAACTAGATTACATGTTGTGTTAACATATATTCTGTCTTCCCTAGGAGTTGCAGAGTTCTACAATATACCTTTATTTAGTGTGTATATGCTACCATATGGCAATAATATCCAGTAGGAAGTTACTTTGTCATTAGTCTATAAATAATCCTCAGATTTACTTCAGTGTTCCTCAGAAGCTTGTATTTTATTCTGAATTTATTGAAGACCCTATAGATGTCATTGTCATGGATGATTCCAAAATGTAGCAGGCTCAACCTGTCCAAAACCACTGCCACGGTCTTTCATGATATATACAGGTCCTGCAAAGCTCTGGTCCTTATTACTTATGTATGTCATAAACTACAGTTTGTTTCAAATATTGTTGCTGCTGTAATCTGAGGAATATCATCCAAACTGATCATGTTATCTCACCAGAGGACTTGCAGGCTGTAGTGCAGGATGAAGTTATCTGTTAAATGCATCACTGTAATGCTTTGTGCTTGGTCTTTATAGCACCCAGCTTGACAGATTGCCCCTGGTGCAGAATTTTCTTTCTCTTATGTCCAGTTCTACTTTCACAATCACCATATATAAACACTTTTTAAAACCACGGCAAGCCAAACTATATTTAAGCATTTTTAAAATTTTCTTTTTTTCTTCTTTGCTTAATGACATAACTATGGAAACATGACCACAGATATGGAACTATCTTCAGGCTTTTTGGTTGATGTGGCAGATGCTTTTTTCTCTGTCCTAGCAAAATGTGGTTAGAATCATCCTACTCATCCTTTACAACTGCTAACTAGAGTACATAAAGAAGTGAAACACCACTGAAGTACAAGGTTCTTGGCCATTTTAAATTAATCTGTGTTTGACAAAGCTGTGGTAGATAAAGGATTAAGAAACTATTTTTGTGTTTCATATCCAATGTAATCTACCTAATAATATTAAATAGATTTTGATAAATGATAGGAAGGATATTTAGGGAACTATGTTTTGGTTAAAGTAATTGTCCCTAAACTAAAATTTGGGATTAAAAGATGTGTGCATTTAAAGTATTTGTTGGAATATCCAAAAAAAAATCTGCTGGGAAAACAAATAAAAATGGGGACTTTTCCATGCGCTGCATGTTCCCAGTGTAAATTTATAAATACCTCTTATTTTTAATAAAGAATAATATGTTCTTCTGTTATGGTGCATTACAATTGTAATAAGTCATGCATACTCCGTTTACAGTTTGTATATGTTATGAGGCTTACTAGGTTGGGAAAAGTGTAAGAAAGGTATCTGAACATGTATATGAATATAACTATTCTGTTAAACAAAAGTCTAACATACGAATGATTAAAAAGTTGTTACTAGAAAAAGAACTCCTTGGTCACAATTCAAAAAGAATATAATAAACCTATCACCTGCTCTCACACACTGAAACATGCATTTTTGCAGAGGTGTAGAATCCTGCCACACCAACCTAAATTTTCAAATGATGTGTATATATAGTAATTCCGCAGTTGCACAACTGTAAGGAAAGGAGAAATCCCCCAACACAGTGCACAGCAGAGCCACATAAATAGCAATTGTGGCATGCCCACCTATCAGTGATATTAAGTTTGTTCAAAAGTAAATGTAACCAATCTTGACCAGGTAATAACAGCGGGAGCGATTAACCATTGAGTGTATGTGGGGTAAATGGAAAATAAAGAGTCCTTCTTTATTTCAGTGACTTGGTATTTAAAGATTGGGCACTGGCAAATGTCGCAATGATATAATTTCTGTTGTAGGGGAAATCTGAGCACCTCTTTTCTTCCTTTTAAATGGATCCAGATATAGGTAGGTATGGGAAACTTTGGTAGGTACATGGGAAGATTTTAAATATTTTTAATGGATTTATACATTCATTACAAACCCAATACATTGGTAGACCATTTCAGTAAAAAAAGTAAAAGTTCCTTTGGGACTGTGCAACCTAGTATCATGTTATATTTAATAAAGGGGTGCTTGTACCCCACTTTATTAAATATCACACAGTCCACTAAGTTATGTTTTGAATAAAGATGTGTTGCTGACATGGTCAGTTTGATATGTCAACTTCCAGTTTTTTTTAAGGAAAAGTACACTTACATTTTGTGGTGGACAGTTTTCTTCATTCCAAGAACTTTGGCACTAAGTGACTATTTAGTGACCAGGATATAATTACAAACTGCACTGTTTTATGGTTTAACTCAAAGTGATCTTCCAATTTGTATCCAGTAAGAGCATCGCCTTTTTCATTTTCATAGAAATGTAGCTTGTAATATGATCTTTGTCAGGAAAGAGGCACAGAATAGCTAGAACTGGATATGTATTCTAGTAACACATCTGAGCAGTGAACTAAGTGTATTATTCCTCAAATGCATCTTGAGGAAATGTCTCCAGTAGAAGCATTGATAATTAATCCCATCCCCTTCTGATCTCTATGAAATGAATGCATATGCATGCAAGGAAACATATAAAAATCTACTTTTTGGATGGATTCTGTTGCAATACAGTCTAATGTGGAGATTATCTCAATGCCCAGTTAATGGCTGTTAGAACACGGTCTTAATATTGACCAGAAATGCATTTCATTGATTGGTTAATGCATATCACAAGATAGTCTATATATATTCCTTTACAATACATGGCACCACATGATCCTTCACTGTTTAATTAATGCAGCATTAATAGTAATTCCACATAATTCTTGCTATGCCTTGCAAAGAAAATTATAAAATATTTCATCATTATTTTTCTGATACCTGCATTTGCTTTAGAAAATTTCATGTTAGAAAATAAAATTACTAATTTAATTTCATATTACTAAACCATCTATTCTCAAGTTTTAATTAAAAATAAACAAGAGTATGTTATGAACAATATATTGTTTGTTAATATTGTGGGGATATGTAGTTAAATAATTGCCCTTGATTTTGTAGAACATCACTAATTTTTGTCGCATAGTTTTGCCTGGTCCCTCACAATGTTTTTGATTTACTGATAAATCACTGAGGAACTGGGGATTACAGCCAGTCTATGATGTCAAACATTAGAGTTTTGTATTTCTTATCTTCAGGAAAAATGCATGTTGGTGAAACTTTGTTGCTCTGTTAACCTTCCAACTAGAGTAATACTTAAAAATTGTTACAGTTTTTAAGCCTTTATCCCTCATTATTTTTAGATAGAGAAATGCAGTCTTTCACTTGGTATAAATAGAATAATTTAACAAGAATTGTACAAATAAAAATTGATATAGGATGGTTTCTTAAGGATGAATTTGGAAGTACTGACAATATGAGTTAACCTGTTTGAAAGAACAGTACAACAAACCTAAACTTTACAGAAAAAATCTGTAGCAATTTCACTTTCTTTACCCTCATAGAGGGATATAAATACTGCAGGGCCTGACCCTTAATTTTAGTCAGCATTATGACTGCTGCATCCCTGGTAAGGAAATGCAGCAACTTTGGAGTAATGGCAAATTAGACAACCAACCACAATAAACTGCGTTGGTGTTTTTTGTGAAACTGTACTGTTACCAGAAAGTATCTGTATTTGTCTTTTGCAGCATATTACGATACATGCAGATTTCTCATAAAGATTACATAGCTGATAGAGGCCTGCATTTTAAACATATCTGATCTAATGTTCTTTAACCATAATATTAAATTAGATGATAATTAACTGCAACTTCATATTTGCTTAAGTAGCATTGATCACTCATCCTTGATTACGACTTTTTATGATAAATCTGTACAGATTCCAGCATGTCTTGGAAATATTTTTTTCCCTTTGTAAAATCTTAAGCATATTTTTCTTCTAATACATATCCATAAAGCAACTGATTTATACATGTTTGCTATTTCATTTTGGAAACTTGCAGTGAAGTTAGTTCCATAATATTAATAAAGAGAACTTGCCTGGCAGCTGGAGCAGAGGATTAAGGAGCTGTTAACAAGCTGTTTCCTGTTGCCCAGTGGTCAAAGTTTGATTCCCTCAACATCTATTGCCTAACTGTGTGACACTAAGCAAGTTTTTTAACCAGACACACTGCTCTAGGGCTGAGTCTGCAAAAGGTCTATGGTGATTAGTGATCTACCCTGGTTAACAAATACAAATAAATCAATAAAAAGGGTTTGGGGGGTTGTTGGGGCTGGGGGTTGTTCTGTTGGTTAAGATGGTTGTCTTACATGGGCTTTCTAAGATGAATGCATACTGATCATCAGCTTAATTTCAGCTCTCCCAGTGTGAAAAAAAAAATGATAGCTAAGAGCCAGCAATTCTGTCTATTTTAGTAAAATTCGGTTACTGACTAGTAAGTACACTGCCTGAATGTCAGCAAAGAAGAAACTTAGAGTACATGAAAGAAAGTCAACTAGAAAAGGTGAAGACAAAACACTGACTGGGAAGAATCCTGCACCTGTTCAACAAAAAGCAGTTCAAGTCTCAGTTTTTGGTACAAGAGATGGTTTCCAGTAATTTAGAGGAAAAATAAGTCAAATGTGCTCAGTGTTAATTAAAATGAAGCACTGAAGAAGTATATAAATTCAATAAACAAAAGGCTGGGAAAAAAGGAAGAAGCTTTATACAGATACTCAGATGAACTGATAAAATTGCAAAAATCAGAGGTCAAAATAAAGGCTGTCCGTCTGTCTGACTACAAAACTGCTCAAGAAGAGATGCTTCAAAAATGGTAGTTAGAGGACAGGGAATGCAGAGAAAATTGGAAGGAACAGACTGTATGAAGTCTATGAAAGCACAAATAAGTAACAGGACTGGTATTCCACAGTAGATTTGTTAATTTAAAGGGCACATTATGTGTATGCTACAAACCTAGCCATGAGAAAGCAGCCAAGACCTTAATTAGTAAAGATGCAATAACACCAGCAGAAAGAGTTTATCCTAAAAAAAACTGTTGCAGAAGGTGTTAAGGTACCCAATAACATTCACACAAGACAGTTCAGCAGACTATAACAATCTCCTTTATTACACAGAGAGACACATTTTTTTTTTTGAGATATGTGAGAGACTAGGCAATTATAATCCTTTCTACTGAAACTACATAAATCTTCACACTCTATATCTTTTTTCATTGCAAGCAACATTATTGTAACAATTATAAATCTGCCATGACCAATTAGAAATCAACACTATAGCATTAATTTTAAGATCTCATGACTGCCTTTTTATGGCATTCCATATAGGCACAAGTTCCAGATTCCATAATAGAAAATTCTACTCAGAACAAATCTTATACTTGCTAATATTAGGGAGGAAGCAAACTAACAGATACATACTGAAGTATATTCTGAATATTTCATTTTGCTGTGAAAGTTTGTTAGAAATGAAATGTATACACAAACATTTCCATATCTGTACTTCTCTCCCTTCACAAAGAGTAAAGTATTAAAAACTGGAGACAGTAGAGTGTTTGAAGAAAAGGATTATTCACTGTACACCAGGCAGAAGAGAAGTAAATCTGTTTCAGCATCAGGGAATACTGAGAGGCAGGTATGAGATTCAAGCTGCTGTATCCAGATGTCTTCAGACAGTTTTTCCTGGAGGATCAAAGCCTTTTTTAATGCATAACAGGCTAAAACAGAAATACAAAAGTTTGTTTAACAACGGGTGAGCCATCAAACAGAAAGGGATTCTACTTCTCATTCTTCTGATGGAAAGGATCATATAGAGACTTTGCCAGTGCAACCGTTTCCAATGTTCCTAAGGAAAATGGTTGAGAGACAGAAAAAGCACAGGAGCGGACTAGAATTTTCGGGAGTATCTTGGATTTGAACCAGAGTCTGGGGTTGGGAGACTGAGATGAACAGGAAGAAGCCCAGCAACACTGACATTATTGATATCAATCATATTTCTGAATATGGTTTTATAAGAAAAAGTGGCTAAGAAAGATTGGATTTTTATTGACTTTGTTAAACTTGCTAGGGAACTGAAAGGCATAGGGCCCACTTCATGTCATTAATGTTTGGAAGGACAGTAAAAGGAAAAAGGGGGAGGGAAAAGGCAACTGTAAGTAAACCATTTTTGTTCTTCATGGTATTTGTATAAAACATTTCATGATATAAACCTCATATCATATAGTAAAGCATTTTTGGTGACCATTGTATATGGTAAAGATACTAAAGTAAACAGGTACTTTTATCTTTCTTAATTTAAAAAAAATATAGACATTATAGTGTAAAAAGACAAGAAAGGCTAGGCAAATGGATGTTTAATTTAATAGGTTGTAATCCCAGGTTGTTGGGTAGGGATGGGGTGTAAAAGTGCACTGATTATAATATATGTAGAATTTAAATGTTTTCTTTTATATTTGCATAGGTGACTTTTTGGATTAATGCCCTTGACTTAATATAGTGAAAATATTTTTTGTGTAAGTTAAGTGGTTTTTGTTTAATGAGAGATCACAATGTAATGAATAGTCTTCTTCAAGAAAATAAATGTTCTATGCCAGATGAGAGGTGTGCAACTGAGGGTAGCTGTATATTTGTTTCTGTTTTCATTGAAACTAGCTGACTAAAGATGAAAGAAAGAAATTGAGAGGTCTGGACATTGTTTACTGAGAGAAACATAAATTAAATGGTACAAAGGAAAGCAGCTCAAAAACTTAAATTTGAAATTACTGGAAGTCAATAAGGGATATCAGAATTTCTGATAATTAACTATTTTAATGCATTTACTAGAATAGTGTATAATTTAGTTTTATTTAAAAAGAGCCAATGCAATTTTTCTTACGGCTAAAAGTAAATCTTTTCCAAAAGCATACAAGTTATTTTTCACATCTGGGAGGGGAATAGAGTTAAATAAAGAATATATATCAATTAATGTAAGTAGGAGCACAGTCTGTAATGTGGCTTTGAATGAATTACCTTAATTAGGTTAATTAATGCCTGTGGGTGCAGTTGTGAATTTTGAACAATCATTGCTATCAGGAGGGTTAAACTCATTATTTAATATGCACTTAGTTTTGTGTGTTTGTTTTATGTTAACAGGTTAAGGGGGTGTGCTGGAGTTGTGTTTGTGATTTGTTTGAGAGATTTCATTAAGGCAAAAGGTTTTGTAAAATGTGACATAGGTTCAAATGTAGATGACAAAAAAAAAACAGCTGTATAAAGGATCAACCAGTCAAGCACTACTGGGTTTCTGCAACACAAAAACTGGAAATAGACACTTAAAAAGCAAAAAGCTTACATATGTAATAGAAATGATTTATTATCATAATGACTACAGTAAACATGTTATTTTGGAATGTGAATGACTTCACAGGTATAGACATAAAGGCAAAATAATTGATTTATATTAAGAAATGCAGAGTGCAGATAATACTAATGGTACAGGAGACACATTTGGAAAGAAGTGAGTATGTGAATTTGATAAATAAAGGATGTTAGCATGAATATTTGGCAGAATGTCAGGGACAAAGGAAAAATGGAGTACTAATACTAATTGCTAGAGGAGCTCCAATAGTGGTAGAAGAAGAAAAAGAAGATAGCAATGGTAAATTTCTAGTAGTAAGGGGCTACTGTCAAGGGAGGAAGATTCTGCCGGCATGTATTTATATTCCATCTAAAACTGCTGTTATGAAGCTTAAGAAATTTTTTGAGAAATAATCAAATTTCAGCAGGGAATATTATTTTTAGATGGGGACTGAGACTTGATTTACAACAGTGAAGATGTATCAAGGGGTACTAGAAGGGGAAACTATAACATGAGGGTAGATTTCTGAAGAAAGTTATGAAAATATTTGATAGGGAAGATGTGAATTCAGTAGTAGGAACTCAAAGAGAATTTACATATTATTCTCCAAGGAATAATACCTGGGCTATACTACACAGAAATTATATTTCAGAGGAACATATGTATTTAACTAAAAGCTTCCACACATCCAATAACTATTTCAGATTAGGCACCAATACCATCTAAGATAAAAATGCAGAGTAATGGAGTAAAAATGAGACCCTGGCATTTCCCCACCTACCCATTAAAAGGAGAGGAGTTTAAGGAATGGGTTGTGAAAATTATTTGTGAGTTATTAGGGCAGATAGTAATTTCTTCAGAAGTTATAGCTAGTGAGTGGGATAAAATGAAAGTGGGGTTTAAAAACAGGTTAGAAATGAAAAAGAAAGAGATATGTTTAAGAAGTGACAACAATTATATAGAAAGACTAACAAAGGTTAAAGTATTACAGAATAAGGGAAATCTCATAGAACAAGAAGAGAATCAACTGTAGAGTGCTAAAGAGAAAATAAGGGAGTATCTGGATAATATGCACGAGTTCAGAAAGACTGCTGTTAGACAACTGTTTTTGATAATAACTTCAAAGCACAAGAACTTTTAGCACAATGAATTAGGCTACAAAAATTTGAAAGGGTCATTGCCAAACTTAGGGAGCCTATAACAAGAAAAACAACAAGAGATCCTGTACTGGTATTAAAGTTATTTTGGAAATGTTATGAAAATTTGCATAAAGATGAGACTATGGAAATCAAGAAAAAGCACAAATGGAAATATTTGTGGAAGATGTAAGTATGCCAAGGCTAGAGGTAAATGAGGCTCAATAATTATCAGTTAAGAGAGGGGATGAAATAAAAACAGTGATTTATAATCAATCTACAGGAAAGGCTCCAGGAACAGATGATATTCCTGTGGATGTTTGGAAGCTAGGAGGGAAGGAAGTGATAAAGATCTGGAAGGCTTTGTTTAACAATATTTTGTAAGGGAAGCATCAACAGCCTGGAAGAAAGCTGCTGTAACACTTAAAAATGCTAAAGATCCACCAGACCCATCTTCCTACAGGCCCATTTTAATTGTAAACCATGATTTTAAAGTGTTTTTATCTATAATAGCTAAAAGAATTGCAAAGGTGTTGACAGAATTGATAGATATTGATCAATGTAGTTTTGCAGACAAAAGGCAAACATCTGACAACATTAATAGAACAGTGATGATCCAGATGGAAGCAGAATGCAAGAAAATATCACTTTATTGGTGGGTCTTGATGCCGAGAAAGTATTTCACAGAATAATCCGGGATTTTATGAATAGGGCAATAGAAACATTTGCTTTCCTTGATACAATAATAAGGTTAATTAGGAGAATATATAGGGGATTAGAGGCTAACATTAAAGTGGAATTGTTCTTCTCTAATAAGTTGTGTTTGAACAGAAGAACCAGGCAGGGGTGTCAGCTTTACTCTTTGTTATTTGCATTATATTTAGAGCCATTTGTGAAAAAAATAAAGGATTCAGAAATCCAAGGAAATAATTGGAGTGGTAATCAAGAAAAGTCAGCTGTATTTGCAGACAGTATTATTTTGTAACAGATAAGACTATAAAAAGGATATCTCAGTGCTGTGGAACATTCTGAGGCAGTTTTAAAATTTTTCAGAATATAACATTAATGAAGACAAAACAAAGGCTATAGCTATAAACTATGTACCACAAATCAATTGGTTCAGTAATACTCATATTTATGGGGACTCGATAAAATGAAGTATTGAGGATGATGGGTTAAAAAGAATTCTGTTATGGCAGCTAAGGATATATATGGGAAGAGACTAAACAAAAGATAATACAAAAACTAAGAAAATGGAAGCTTGTGTTTTAAGGATATAGATAGCAAGATACAAGCAGTGAAAATTTTTTTTGTCCCTTTAGTTTTATATACAGGTCAGGCGCATTTTTATCAACCAGCAGAGAAGTTGTGGACAGTATTTAATAAAGAGATGAAAGATTTTATCTGGGAGAGAAAGAGGGCAATGGTCAAGTGGGATAAGTCAATCCTTCCAATAGAACTAGGTGGTTTAGGATTACCTGATTTGAAGGGATATTTTACAGCTAGACAATTAAGGCTCATATGCATAACACAAGCAGAAAGCAATAATTCAAAGTGAAAAAGGATGATGATGAAATGGGGAAATTCAAGAAATAAAGAGTAAGTGGGAGTTTGGATACAGATCCTCAAGGAGAATAACAACAGCCATACAGAAAATTCATAAATGTGAAGTGGCTGAAAAACACTGAAAACAGCCACAAAGTATCATAGAAAATGATGATGCTTACATCACATGGGATCACCCATTGCCAACAGTTCAAAAGATAGATGCTAGAAAATGGATATAGTGGTCCATGAACAGAATACAAAAGTAGCATTGATCATTGAAATCACCACACCCACTGACTACAGTGTCTTGTGTAGAGACAGGCACAAAGTCATAAAATATCAGGATCTGCAGGCAAAAACGAGAGCAATGTGGAAGAAATATACCTAGATAGTTCCAATAGTGGTAGGAGCAATGGGTCTTATAAAAAATAATCTACAATCACATATAGATATGTTACCAGTACATTTAATCCCATACAAATTGCAGAAGGAGTCATTACTAGGCACACTGTGGATGCTGCGAAAAGCACTTTAGGCTAACATCAAAGATTGAAACAATACTAATTTCATGAACTTTAATTGTATTTTGACTTAGGAATCAGGTTCATTCCCATCATGGTATTAGAACCCCAAAAGATTTGAAAAAATTAAAAAATTCATAAAGTAGCAGAAAGTACTCTAAGAACTAAGCCAACACTAGAACGAAGAAAGGAGGTTTTTCCAACAGGGGTGAATGCACTTAGAAATACAGAGAATAAGCAAGATGGGGCTGAAATTTATGGGAAAAAAATGGCAAAAAAACCAAGATATTGGGAGCAAATAGCTAAAGAGGGAAAGCTAATAGAATGGGAAGAGGCCAAGAAGACATTTGGACTGCAGGCTAGAGATGGCCTTCCCTATCAGAGACTGATATCAGAGAATAGGCAAATAGAAAAGGTAAGGGATCGGGAAACACTAAGTGAAAGACAGGCTCTGGTAGAATTTTTAGTTGAACTTAGAAACAAAGCTGCTGTGAAAAAAGTGATAATTAGTAGGGCATATAAAATATTGCATGATAAATATAAGAATCAATCAGAGGTTAGAAAAGAGTGGAAAGCAGACTAGATAAGCAACTCACAAGGAAATAATTGGAGGACATATGTATGGCACCAAATATGCAGCAAAGTCTAGAAGATCTAGGATTTTTGTTTGGAAGTGTTACATAGGTATTTTTACACCTCAATCCGACTCCAAAGAATTTTTCCCCTGAGAGAGAGAAAATGTTGAAGATGTGATGGTGAAGAAAAAGATAACTGAAAATGTATGTTTTGGGAGTGCGAAGAGTTGGCAGATTTTAGACATTCCCTACAAACTACACTGTCAGAAATACTGAGTGAACAAATGGTTGTAACTAAGGAAGTTATTTTTTGAGCTGAGATACAGAATCTGAATTGCCTAGACATAGTAAGGCCTTGTTAAGTTTAATTCTGGTGGCTGCTGAGAAAGCAATTACTAGAAAATGAAAATCAGAACCTAACCAACTGTATTTCAATTAGTAAATATTGTAACAGATAAAATAACTGGAAGTGGGATCTTCAGAAAATGTTAAAAAAGTGAAACTGTGGGAACAATACATGCAAAATCATGTTTTGTAGGTTTAACAGAAGGTAAGAATTGAGCAAGTTATATAATGCTGGATTGATAATTGTGTGAAAGAATGTATGTGCTGTATAATGTTTGTAACTGTGAACATGTTAACATGGTTTGTTTCTTTTATTCAAATGTATGTTTACCTATATCTTAATTGATAATTCAATAAATGTGTTAAAAAAAATGTTTATCTCACATACACAAAGTATAGGGTTTGATTCTCACCCTTACGAAGCATGGCTAGGTTTAAAAAGGCCACGGAGGATCATTAGCATATTAATTGCCTAGGAACCTATAAAGAATTTCTAAGTACAAATGGACAAAAATAAGTCTGTAATAACCTGTGCATCGTTTTAACATTGTGCATGCTGTACACACAGTAGGCTACTCTAAGTTGTGAATTAAACAACACTGTGGATGCAGTGAGGGCACTTATTTTTATCTCTTGCCTCAAAACCCACTTAAGGTGTTAACTAACCACAAAGAGAAGCACACTCTGTTATGAATTAATACTTATTTAGTAGATGTGTAGTGCTGGAATCTAACTACAAAAGCACATTTCTTTCTAGTGTTTGCAGATAATATTTGTAATTACAAGTTTATTAATGGCACCACTGATTATTACATTTTGCTTTATTTTTTATTTTAGGTGCTCTAGGCCCAAAAGGGGATCCTGGTGAAATAGGACCTCTTGGTCCAAAAGGAGACATAGGACCAGAAGGAGAGTGTGCAGTTGCTCCAAAATCAGCCTTCACTGCTAAAATCTCTGAGTCAAGAAGTCTTCCACTTGCAGACACACCTGTCATATTCGACACTGCCATCATCAATGAACAGGGACACTATGACCCACGAACAGGAAAATTCACATGCCAAATCCCAGGAGTTTATTACTTTGCCATCCATGCCACTGTCTTCAGAGCAAGCCTGCAGTTTGACATCATGAAGAATGGCATCTCAGTAGCTTCATTTTTTCAGTTCTATGGTAATTGGCCAAAGCCCACCTCACTCTCAGGGGGGACCCTGCTCACATTAGAACCTCAGGATGAGGTATGGGTGCAGATCGGTGTTGCAAACTACACTGGGTTTTACTCTAGCCAGAAGACAGACAGCACTTTTACAGGATTCTTGGTGTATTCTCACTGGAAGCACTCATCAGTTTTTAACCTGAAGTAGAAAAAGAAATGAGCAGGGGAATTTAAACCGTCTTATTTGAGGCACCTGGTTGCTGTCACAAAATACTGGACATTGGATGACAGCTGCTGGCTGGTTGCTGCAGAGCCTTGGAATGCTACCCTTTCAGCCTGTTTATTTATCTGTTACTTTAAGATTACACTTATATGAAACATGTTTCTTAGAACTAGCAGTGTACTTGTATTTGAATTTCTTTGCAAAAAATAATGTGCTGACTTCTGTAACAGGCCTTAAGCTGCAGAACAGCACAGAAAATGAGACAACCTCTTAGTGGAGTTAACCACAAGATAAGATGCACCTGCTGCTTCATTACCACACATAGGAATATTTTTTTTTTCTTCAGAAGCCATATAACTGGTGTTTCTAACTCTTAGAATGCTGGTAGCTGTATTCCTGGAGGTCTGAGCTGGGAAGTCCTACTACTAACAGGTACTGATTTTAGCAAAATTTGCATCATGCTCTCTACTTTTCAGAGCACCAGCCCTTAGTATTTTATACCGTGGCATTGTTTTCTTCTGTCACCAGTTAAAGGCAACACTTTTACTGGGCAGTCTCACGCACTTAGATTTTAGATGCCTGGCCCTGTTTCCTTTAGTTTCTACTATAAACACAGTCTGGAAAAACGTATTAATTTACCAACTTAGATTCATATAAACAAAGACGATTTCTGCAGATCTTAGATGTTTGGCCCACCAAACCTAGCTAATTATCTGCTTACTAAAGAAACCAAAAAATCCTACGTGCTAGGCCTAGTAAAACAGATTATTTTAGATACTAAATAAAATAGCCACATTTTCTGCAACTTCTCCATTATCTTTGACCACTACACACTACTTAGGAAGGCTGTTCTTTACATATGCCTTCTTCATCCACAACAAAATTACATCTTTCTAAAACTGTTTTTTTCTTAAAGAAGATGCATGGAAAAATGTGTGCATGTCTATATTACAGTCACACTACAGATCATAATATCCTTACTACCAAGCCAACATAATGTATCTAACATTTTTAATTACACCATTCCAGTACAGTAGGTCATATTTAATTGATGCAACTGTATGTGAAAAACCTATAGTTTTATTGACTTTTTTCTCATTGAAGTCTTAGCTGAAATTAATGCTTCACGCACAAAACTCAGTTTTCTTTTTTTATTAATTTTATATAATATGGATGATGCACCCATATATGCTTGCAAATACACTCTCTTGATACATTTTACATTAATTCTTTAACATAAAGTTGACTTTCTCCCTATACCAAGGGGCCAAGCTGCCGAAATTCCATTTTTTTGACACATGGTCATCATTTCTTCATATGGCTTTTTTATCCTCATGGTGTACTGTCCTATTAGTGCAATCATATTTTCCTAAATCTGAGCAATGCTGTTGTTGCTTTTGGTTTATTAACTCTTTCAGCAGTTAATGACTTGTTGCTTTGTGTACTAAATTTTATATTTTCTGTCTGTTTTAAAAGTTGACAATATTTACTTTATGTACCATCTGTAAGGCTCAGATCATGCTTGCAAGTAATATGCATGTGGTCAAGGCACCTACCTGTTAAACAAATGAAGAACCACATAAACATAAAACAAATTAACCTGTGGAAATAAAAAAATAAAAATAAATACTGCACAGTTTTGTAAGACAATTAAAGAAAGAGTGTATATTTAATGTTAGTCTGTAATGTATAGGTGTATAGGGAAAGGGATGTAGGATCATTACAATGTTACATTGTACACTTAGACTGTAAGATATTTAAAGGCTTGCTTCTATCTAAACTTCATAAATAAGGTTGAATAGGCATATTCTAAAGGTGAATGAGTTAACCGAATTCATCGTGATTGTCAGATGCTTCATAACTAGACAAATGTTTTCAGGCTTATAGATATTGTAGTGACCAATACTTCCAGTCAAGCATGGTGTGCTAATTGCATCATAGATATGCTTTTTTTTTACTTTGTCCCTTCACTGATCATCCTTTGGCTTATTTCAAGTGGTACAAACTTTTTTCCCCACTTTAACTTGTCACTCTGGATAGATTAGGCTTCTATGCCAATTTATTCTATCAGGTTGGTGGCTGGTGAGTCTCTGATATGAGTTTTTATTTTGTTATCAAAAAACACTCTTGGTTTACTCTGTTCTATCCCTCTACAACACCCATTTCAGTAATTATCTCCACTCTTATACATAGTTCTTCAGACACATACCCTCATTCTTACATGCACAGAGATATTCACTCGCTCACACATCAGCAGTTACAGATATACATCTGTAAGGGCCATAATTTGGTGGTTCTGAGAACTTCAAATTCAGATGGATGGGTGTGGGTGATTGTTCCCTTTTCTGAATGTTGTAGTGGCTTAACACAAAATGCACACCATATCCTGTGACAGCCTGATTCCAGCAACTGCTTATTACCAACCACTACTGTTGGCAGTGAGATATCAGACAGTCTTTGTTGTCTGTTTCACACCAAGTGAACAAATAAACAAAACACAACATCTCTAGTTCTCTCTCTCTCTCTCTCTTACCAAACAAGTTTCCAATAAATCACATCCATTTCCAGACTGAGTTTATCAGTATTGTGTTACTAGACTTCACTATTTATTAAACAAGAAACATCTTTATTAAATTATCACGTATGACTTAGGCAAAGGCAATCATGCATTAATATAAATGAAAACTAACCATATTGACATAATTTTAGTTGCAAACATACATCACTTATAATCTATCCAGTCATTGTCCTTCACAATAACATAACTCATTCAAATCCTGCCTTCTTTTAAACCTTGATCCTCCTCTGCATATGCTGTTCCCATAATTCTCATTTTGTTCTATATGATTTGCTCCTGCCCTTTTCTAAAGATTCCAGTTTTAGTTGTTTTAACTCTGTTATTATATTCACCACTTTTAGTACAGTTGGTTTAGACCTCTATTTCCATTTTCTAATAATTGCTTTTCTGGCAGCCATCATAATTACATTCAGCAACAGTTTACTATGTCTAGGCAACTCCGATTTATGTATCATAGTTCAAAAAGAAATCATTTCCTTAGATACACTAATTTGCTCACCTAGTATCTCTGAGAACTCTTTACACCCCCAGAAAATATGTTCCCAATTACCTTCCCCATCACACCTTCAACATTTGCTGTCTGCCTAAGGAAAAGTTATTTGAAGTCTACATGGGGTATAAAAATATCAATGCAAACATTTCCAAGCAAAAGATCCTAAATCTTCTAAATTGTGTTGCATATTTGGGAGACATGCATATATCCCCCATCATTTCTTTCTGAATTGCTTATCCAAGCTATCTTCCCAATCCTTTCTAACCTCCTCTGATAGATTCTTAAAGCTATCATGCAGTGTTTTATATGCTCTACTAGTTATTCCTTTTTAATGGCAGCTTCTGTTCTAGATTCTACTAAAAACTGTATCAGTACTGGTCTTAAGCTTATGATCCCCCTATTCATTTCTCTTTGCCTATACTCTGATATCAATCCTTGATAGGGAAGGCAATCTCTAGCCTGCAGTGCAAATACATTCCTGGTATCTTCCCATTCTATTACCTTTCCCTGACTATTTGATCCCAATACCTTGGTTCTTTTGTCATTTTTTTCCAGTAAATTCCAGCTCCCCCTTGCCTATTGTCTGTATCCATAATTGCAGTCATCCCTATGGGCAGACTCTCCTTTGATCTGGCCAAGTTACATATGGGTTTAATTGGACTTTTATGAAATGTAAGAATGTTAAACTTGTTGGTTGTATCTCAGTAACTTTAAAATGTATTCATGTTAAGTGTACTCAGCAGTACCAGGTTCACATGTCATCATCACATTTCCTCCTTATTTTACAAACCATCCCAAACTATACTGTTGATCTTTATAATTCATTTACAACGACTATTTCTCAAAGTCAGATGGTGCATTCGTGTATAACATTATGGGCTTTCTAAAATGACTACTAAGAAGTTAAATCATTTTGTTGATGTCACAACAGAGCTGCTTTCAGTTGTTACGTGTTGACTTAAAACTAAAGTCTTACCTATTCTTGTTTTGTTTTGATTATGATCTATTCATCCATACCCAATACATTCCATGGCAAATCAGAAGAAATGTAAAATGTTTACCTTTTCCTCAAGTTATGGGAGTGAGAGCTGTGATAGTACGGATGCATGTAATTGCTATGTCAAAAGTCACAAAGAGTCTAAGGTTGTGCTTTTTGATCTTTCACATGGTTATAAGCAATAATCATCTGCCCTGTTGTCCATCAGTTTCGGAGTACTGATATCGATTGCTGGCTGCATGCTGTTTGAGAGCTGTGCATAACATGCTGTATGAATCACTTGCTGGTTGTATGCTTTTACATCTATGCGTAACATGCTGCATGAATCACTTGCTTGCTGCATGCTGTTTGACAGCTGTGCATAACAGGCCATATGAATCACTTGCTGGCTGCATGTTGTTTGACAGCTGTGCAGAACATGCTATATGAATCACTTGCTAGATGCAAGCTGTTTGACAGCTGTGCATAACATGCCATATAAATCACTTGCTGGCTGCATGTTGTTTGAGAGTTGTGCAGAACATGCTGTACGAATCACTTGCTAGATGCAAGCTGTTTGACAGCTGTGCATAACATGTTGTATGAATCACTTGCTAGCTGCATGCTGTTTGACAGCTGTGCATAACATGCCGTATTAATCACTTGCTGGCTTCATGCTGTTTGAGAGCTGTGCAGAACATGCTGTATGAATCACTTGCTAGTTGTATGCTGTTTGACAGATGTGCATAACATGCTGTATGAATCACTTCCTGGCTGCGTGCTTTTACAGCTGTGCATGACATGCTAAATGAATCACTTGCTGGCTGCATGCTGTTTGACAGCTGTGCATAACATGCATGATTTTGTACAAGCAAGATTGTAATCAAGCTGGCCCACAGCTCATACTTTTATTCATTGGAATGCAACAATCTTTAACATATTACGTTTATTTTGGTGGTACACCCTGCATATCTTGTGTGTTTGGAACTTCAGCTGATTTGTCTATGCATTTATAATGTTGCTGTTGCCCCAGGGTGCTCATTGGAAAGATCAGCTCCAACATTCCCAACCTCCTCAGTTTTCTCACTCATAGCTGACTGTCTCCACTGAGAAATGAGAGACTTTAGTTACTCTTTTCCATTCTTACCATTCCCCATACATATATTTGAGCAGATGATAGTTAATACTGATCAATAATTATTTCCATTAGTCAGTACATCAGCTCTCCATTCACTAGCCTTTTCTTTCATCCAAACTTAATTTGTCTTATACTCATATAGACAAATAAAGCACACCAACTCTGCAGGGTTACATTAGTACCTAAATTCCAATTATTAACTCACACTAGAAAAAGACAAGTATGTTCAACACTAATATATTTATTCTCAGTCTCTATATTTTTCTCTCATGCAGCTGTATTTTTCATATTTTATGCTGTACACTTCATTTGGGAATGCAGACTTTCTCATTTGACAAAATAAGTCGGTCACTAAATTTTTTCAAATTCAAGCACAAAGTAATGCCCTCTCAGTGGAATTCCCATTAACTAAGTACATCTAAAGATGTCTACTTGCCTTATTTCTCCACAAAAATTATTCACCTTACAGTTGACCATAATATAAAAAATAAAAGACCATCACACTGCAATGACTCAATATCATGTCCATGAAAATCATGAATGGGGAGAGTCAGTATCTATGACAGAGACTATAACTTTCATTGTATTCAGACTGACATTTTGAATAAAGACACGACTTATGCACTGTAAATAAAATGGCTGAATGACAGCAGCGGTAAAGACCTCTCCGTGCCTACAGAATTTTCCAGAAGACATTCTTGACCATGCAGTCTTGTGCTTCTTAAAACACCAGCAGCTAGTACTGTCAAATTCTCATAACCTCTTTGATATCCATGCAAGGGCAAAAAGCTTGACCTATTGCTCCATGGTCATTATGGAATCTTCATTGTTTTTCCTCAACCAAAGGCTTCACTAGTAGATGGAGCTTCCTTTCAAGTACTGTGTCATAGGCTTTCCCAAAAAGGCTGAGGAGTGTGATCATTCTGTAATTATAAATGCTCACTATATTCCCCTTTTGGAAAATAAGGATCATTACCTCAGTTTAGCAATCTAGAAGTACTGTCCCCTCTTACCTACAACACTGAAAAGTCGCATAAACTATGACATGGAATAAAATCCAGCACCTTCAGCATTTCAAGACATGATAAACAGATCTCAACCACGTATGCAGCACAGTGAGAAAGGAGCTGCTTAATCAAAGCAGTGATTTATTTTATATAAATTCAGCTAATCACACCAGATGCTTCTGGAACTAACTCCTCAAAGAAAGGCAGATGCCCTGGCTTCAGTAGTTCCTCAGTGCTCCTTTCCATCCTAAATAATGTCACAAGTCAAAGACTGCATTGCTACATCCTTACTGAGAGCAGCCTAAGCAGACGCATGTTATTTCTTGTGTCACAGAATAGATGCTATGATGTTGTTGAGATATCCTAAAAGTTATTTTGCATGTCTTCACTAAATTCCTTAAAACACAGACATCTACTTTTATGACTACTACAGCTGTGTTTTGTACTTATCAGTTAAGTCCTGAGAGCCAATGATTACTAGTACTATATGGAAGGCTACTTTATTTGAAGGCTTTTCTCACCACTGGTGTCATCAACAGATCCTGAGTTCAATCATGATGAGCAACAACCACTTCTTGCCACAAATCTCCTTCTACTTTTTCAACTACTAATTTTTGGAAAATAGTCTATATTGCCAACCTTCCCTGGTATATTGAAGTAGCTCATCCAGAGTTTGCATTTGAACACATCCCACACAACAGTATCTCCTGATCATTCCTACATTACTATTACTGTCCAGGTACTACCTCAGCAATATGATCCAGTTTATCACCATTTAGTGATCAGATGACAGCTCAGCATCTCCCTTGATCCATGTATCCAGAATATATGGCCTTATATTAAAAATAGTACAAAATCAAGATGCTGTGGTATCAAGTACATTTACGATAATCCTTCTGCCTGAAAATGTTGTTCATTATGAACAGTCCTTGATAAATAGAGAAGTCAAATAACAATTTACACTCCAGTTCAGAACAGGCAAGCTGTTCCATTTAATCATCCCTTTCTGCGTATCTCTGTCATTTCCACACTATTGTCAAACTCTCCCAGTAGTACAACAGAGTTTGTAAGTATTACACTATCCAGAATGACAGAAGGAATCTCTATTTAGGCTAAAAACTCTGATAAACTGCTATTTCCTTGTGCAAAAACAACCTGTAGTTTCTCATATTCACATCAAAGTGACCCTTTTACATATTTGCACAAACATGTGCAGTACTAAAGTGGGGGCTTATAAGTACCGCCATATGCAGGAAGTCCCTCTCCAGAGAAGGAGGCAGAACACCCTTAATCAAGATGTCTTCCTCCAAATTAACTCATTAGGATGAGACCAAATCAGTCTCTTACCAAGCTCTACTCTGGCTACTCCCCTAATACTAAGCTGATATTCCATCATCCAATAGCCAGTCTCCATTACTAGCATCTAATACAGTCTAAGATTATATTCACATATTCTTACTCTACTTGCTTATGGATCACTCAACTGCAGCTGAAAGCTCTCATGTTCACGAGAAGATGAAGTGCACACACATGACCTCTAACTATAATTTTCTGAGTTGAAGTGACTTTTGTGGTAGAGTATTTAAAGGTGGCAATGGGCAGGCAGATCCCCACATAAAGAAGTTCAAGTAACATATTTTTGTTATATTGCTGCTGATCTCAAGTAGAAGCAGTTTCAAGCAATCAACAGTGAGTGGGAATTGAGCAAGTGGTATTTGACTTACTAAAGTAGATCCCCATTCAGATATGTTCCATCTTGCCTACTGCTAATCTGGCACTGCACCTGATATCCACACTTATCATTTTAGGTCACCAACCTCCACAGCAACTCCAAATATTTTTTAGGCTGACCATGGCCAGGTTACATGAGTCATCCTACCCCTAGAAACTTGTTATTAGACATCATGCTTTGCCCTGATTCTAGGAATTGATCCTAGAATCCCTGTATTGGATGTGCGTCTCTGATTCCGCATCTTTTTGTACCTACAGCACCAACAGTGCTGTTTAAGGCATCCCTCATGCAGTGCCAGCTGGGTAGGCTGCCTTGTCTCATTCAAACCTACAGTGCTTGAAAGGAAGACCACACACAACATTTTTGTTACAGTATATCTTAATCATTAAGAAATTTAAATGTAATAAAAGTACTTTACCTCAACATGAGTAACATTTATGTGTTCATTTGAAAAAGATTTTTCTTACATTTAAATTTAGCCTCAAGGAGTTGCTAGTGACCAGATGGCTTAGTGGTTAAGGTCTTTGCCTCCCATGCACAAGGTACAAGGTTCGATTCTGACCGCCGACCAATGCTTGTTTGGAGTTTGCATGCTCTCCCTGTGTCTCTGTGAGGTTTCTCCCATGTCTGAAAAACATGCTGAGTGTTCCATCTCAAACTCACCAATGAATGGAGTTGTGGGCAGCAGCACAGACTCTACATGGTGCCCTCTAGGGGGAAGAGTTGTACAGACCAACCAGTATGGGCATCTACTGTGGTGTGTAGTGCAGTATCCTCAAGATAGGAGAATATGGATCGCAGACTGCACACCGTGGCAGGGCTAACCACTCGACAGTGTAAAAAATATGACTCTAGGTTATTTGGTCATGTTGACTAATGTCCCCAAAAATGGGCATGGGGCACTGGTGATTAGTGGGTTGAGGTGGGTTGAGGACCTGGCCTACCCTGACCCATGCCAGGGACCCTTGCTAATGGTGGGAGGGGTATATGTGCCCCAATTAGCCAGTGTGTGCCCACCATAAAGCCCAGCAGCTAGCCAGTGTCTAGTAGCCCAGCCTGGGTTACCTGGCATAGCTCTGTTGAGCAAAAGCTGGACATAAAACCATGTCAAACATGAATTGAGAATTGCTATGCCTAACATGAACTGAGAATTGCAATGCTTAATGTAGGTTCACTGACAGGCTGCAGCTTGGAAGTGGCTGACATGATGATACAGAGGAAGCTGGACATCCTATGTATCCAAGAGATGAGATGGAAGGGCAGTGCAGCAAAGCCACTTGGTTTGGGATCCAGAGCCTACTACTCAGGTAAGGGCAGGCTAGAAATGGTATAAGAACTGTGGTGAGATAGAGCCTTCATAAGGCAGTAAGGGATATCATCAGAATTAATGACAGACCTATGGCAGTCAGACTCCAGTGTAATGATAGGGCAGTATTCATAATCTCAGTCTATGCCCCACAGCAGGGTTGTGATAGTGAGGAAAACAGTAGATTCAGACAGCAGTTGCAGGACCTACTAGATAAAGCAGGCCAACATGAATTGGTGTTGATAATGGGTGACTTGAATGCACATATCATGACAGAACAGGATATGAGGACTGCCTGGTTCTGCATGGGTGGGACAACAGGAGAAGCCATTCTAGACTTCTGTCTGGCAAATGGCTTGATAGTAGCCAAAATGGATCAGAAAGAGAGACAGTCACAAGATCACATACAAGAGTAGTCAACATGCAACTCTGGTAGACTTCCTCCTAGAAAGGAAAAGACACTGGGGTAGAATCCATGATTGCAAAGTCATCCACAGTGGGTCCACAGCATAAACCACTAGTTGCACAATCAGCTGCAAGCAGTGGCCAGAAAAGGCTCTAAGCTCAACAGAGACCGGGCTGAAGACCTGGAAGTTGACTGGAGAGAAAGTACAACAGTTCAAGGAATTACTCAGGGCTCTAGCACCCCAAGAAGTGGAGGAAATAGGTGGAGTTGAAGAAGAATGGCAGCGCCTAAAAACAGCATGTGTTAAGGTTACAGAAAAGATATGTGGCCGAGACAGGTATGGAAATAAGGTTCATATGGAAAGATGGTGGTAGAATGCAGAAGTTCAGGAAGTCGTCAAAAGAAAGAAGGAATGCAGGAAGAAGTGGGAGATAGAAATGACTGACCAGGCTAGGAAGGACTACTGGTTGATTAAGAAAGAAGTTGCAATAGCAAAGAATAGGGAATCAGAGGCACTGTACCAACTTCTGGAAAGTGACTCAGTAAGGGGCACAAAGAAACTATATCAGGTTGCAAGGCAAAGACAGAAAGATAAAGAAGATAGTCAGACACACTTCATAAGGGATGCCAGCAACAACTTGCTCAGCAGTCCAGAGGACATCAAAGGCAGATGGAAGGAGTATTTCCAGCAGCTTCTGAATGAGGAAAACCCCACAGAAGCAGTACTGCCCCAAAAACAGCCGACGATGAGAGAAGAAGAGGAGCCCATCCTAGAAAAAGTAAGAACAGCACTAAGGAAGATAAAGTCAGGGAAAGCAGAAGGCTCAGATGAGGTCACAGCAGATATGATAAAGATGCTGGGTGAGATAGGAGAGAAATCACTCCTGAGGGTACTAATAGCAGTGCGGAGAGAAAGGCGTATCCCAGATGACTGGAGAATAAGCATGCTCATGCCAGTGTACAAGAACAAAGGGGACATCCACAACTGTGGGCAGTACAGAGGCATCAAACTCCTATCACATTGCATGAAAGTTCTGGAGAGGATGATTGATAAATGGATACACAGAGTAATAGAATGTAAGATGGGAGATGAGCAGTTTGGATTCAGATCAGGATGCAGCACAACTGACCCGATGTTTGCATTGAGACAGACACTTAAGAAGCTAGAGATGAGGAGACAGCCCAACTGGGCATTCATGGACTTGGAGAAAGCATATGACAAAGGTCCCAAGAAAGCTGATCTCGGCATTACTGCGGTGGGTTGAAGTCCCAGAAACATTGGTAGAATTAGTGCAAGGACCCAATGACTCAAGTATGAACAGTGTTTGGCCTCACAGAGTGGTTCCCAGTGGGAGTGGGTGTACATCAAGGTTCAGCTCTGAGTTCACTTCTGTTCATACTGGTGATGGACTACATTAGCAAACAGTTTTGAGGGGATGGATCTACAAAGCTGCTGTATGCAGACGATGTGGCAGTACATGCAGACTATGAGCTAAAACTTGCTGTAACTTGTCTAGTACTGATACAGATTTGCTGTATCCAGGACTATTTGTAAGCTTCTGAGCCCCCTCCAAGCCTTTCTGTTTTGGAGGGAAGCCTTCTAGCTTATCAGTGGGAGTGGTAACCTACCTACCACAAGAGGAGTGGTTTCTGGCCCAGAAATTGTAGTTTATTGTCTGTTTGGGCAGTTTTTCTATCCCTTTCAACTTTCTGGTTTAAAAGCCCATGTTTGCATGGGTTTGCACTTGTTTAAGCTCTGCACAGCTGCACCAAGCAGAGGCAAACTATTACTGGTACCAGAAAGTCTGCTCTTCAGTTTTTTCCTTAGATCTTGCTAGTTTTTTCTCTCTCTCTTGCACTTCAAATAGCTTAATCACTTTGCACTTCAACAGGTTTTGTAGTAATTATTGTAACACACCTAAGTGCCATCAGTCGTTTTCACAGAATAGCTCTAGTATTTAGTAGTTACGACCACCCCTCCTGGCATGATTAAAGGGCAGTTCCCTGTGCTTTCTCCTATTAACCTGATGCTCCTGGGCATTCTGAGGCAGTGTAGCAACTGCCTCATGTACACAAACAACTCTCTCCTTTTACCTCCCAACAATCAGAATTGTGAGAGATGCACTTATATCACCAAATTGGAAGCTATGCACTCTCCAGCCAAGGCTGGACTAGCTAGTCAAGAGGTCAACACCTGCACCACACCACAGGGAACACATAGCCCTCCAGAACACACACCATCACAGATCTCACATAAAAACACAAACCCCACACCTACCTTCCTGGAGGGTCTCAATAGAAATTTACCCAGACAGTAGAGACCTCCAAGACAGAAATGCACTCGACCACCACAACACAGCACAAACTGCAGGACACATAGCTCACCTCCACAGTGTGCCCTCAACCTAAGCCCATAAGGCTAAATACCTTGCCCAATTACACTAATCATAGGTGACTCAGTACTGAGGCACACAGATGTCTCACTCACTAGGTTGAATAAGGAGAAGGTAACAGTCAACTGTCTATCAGGTGCAGGAATCCAACACATAACACACACACTCAGGTCACTCCTCATCAAGTACAAGTATGACTCTGTCATTGTCCACGTGTGTGTGTAAATGACCTGAGATGCACCTCCCTGGACTGCATGAAAAGAGACACAGTAGAGCTCTCGGATTATGTGGCCCAGGCAGGTATGACCCTAGTCCTGAGCAGTATCCTACCATCATCCAGAATGACACCACAGTACAAACAAAAAATGATTGGCTTCAACAATTGGCTAAGTTTCTGGTGTAATTCTAAGGGGATCCAGTATCTGTTTGCTTGGGATGACATGATTGATAGACCTTGATGCTTTGCCAGAGTTGGCCTGCATCTGTCACCCCTGGGTTTTCGGGTACTGGCTAAAGCTCTTGCCACCCCCATAGTGCCTTTTTTAGGTGGTGTTCCAAAGACCAAATTACCACCATAACAGCTGTAAATAAATGCAGTTTGAGGGTCATGCTGCTAAAAACTAGAAGTCTAAATCTCAAGATGCACTCGCTTGAATCAATCCTCAAAATGGTGAACATCGACATTTGTGCTTTAATGGAGACCTGGTTTAAAGCGGCAGAAAGCACACTTGGACTACCAGGCCATAATTCATTCCACACTTTTTGGCCCCAAAGCATGGATCAAAGCTCCAAAGGTGGTGGTGTCTCCATATTCATAAAGGATATGCACACCTCCAGACTAGTAGCCCAGCATAACACATCTGAGATACTTCAGGTACAGCTAACATTGGGTAAGACAGTGATCCAGGTCATAGCCTGCTATAGGTCCCCAACCATGTCCCTAGACTCTCACTCCATGTTCCTAAGCACCCTGGAATCTATCAAGGTCCAACTCAACACTTTCATACTAGGAGACTTCAGCTACCCCTCCATGAACTGGGAGAACTACTCAAGCACCAATACACTGGCCCAATGCTTCCTGGAATTCATCAGTTCCAATGTCCTGGACCAGCTCATTCTGACTCCCTTTAGAGGAAGCAACATCCTTGATCTGGTTATTACTAACTAATTACTAACATGGGCAACCATTGCTCTACACCAATAGTCAACCCCTCCCTGGCCAGATCTGACCATAAACTAATCACCATGGAAATCCACATCTTACCCCACCCCCCGCAAAGGTAAACACCTTGAAAAACTTCTCCAAAGCTGACTTTGGGCTACTAAAAACAGAGGTGGCTAACTTCACAGCACCCATCTCAATGGAAAATAGCTGCATGATTGCCAACTCATACACCAATACTGTGCACGGATGTGTACATAAATACATGGAACTAGCCATTCCCAACAGAACCAAAATGCTCTCATCCAAAAAAAGGAAGCCAATCTGGTGGTCCCCTGCCATTAATAAACTCTACAACAGAAGGAAGAAACTGTTACAGAAAAAGGTGAAGTCCCAAGACTGGAAAAATTCCCTTATTATCCTCAACAAAAAGTTGAGATCCCTCATGAAATCCTCCAAAGCCAACTATGAAGGCAGAATTGCAGCAGACACTAAAAACAATTACAAAGCCTTCTATAGTTATATCAAGAACCTCCACGGCAATACCCAGACTTGCTCTAAGTTACTGCACAATGGTACCTCCTGTACTGAGTCAACAGATATTGTCAACATACTGGCCGACAGATTCAGTGCCAACTTTACCCCTCTCTCCCACCCTAAATGACAAATCACAATACCGGAAGAATGCCAGGCACCCAGCATTACTGCAGCACAGGTTAAAACTGCATTGTCCAAGGCCAAGAATACAACTTCCATGGGACCCAATAATATCCCTGGCTGTGTTCTACATGAACTACAAAGTGAACTGGCACCATATCTGTGTGCCCTGTTTAGTCACAGCCTTACTTCAGGTTTTGTTCCTACTGAATGGTGCACTGCTACAGTCATCCCTCTCCATAAAGGGGGAGCAACTACAGACCCTGGGAATTATCACCCCATTAGCCTGATGAGTCTGATATGTAAAGCTATGGAGCACATCATCATGGACCTGATTAACAAAGATATAGGAAATCTCCAAACTCTAGACCCCACGCAATTTGGCTTTGTGAAAGTGAGATCATGCCTGCTCAATCTGGTTGATTTTGTTGAGTCAGTCACCAGTGCTGTGGATGAAGGTACTTACAAAGCCATGTCTGACTCAGCTCTGTTAGAAATGCTACATCTAAAGAAATCCCAATCTCTCTGCACCACATACTCCAGATAACTGAAGCTCATTACCACAATCAACAGAACATGCTGGAGGGACAGGTTTCTCACCCAGAGAGTGCCCGTGCTCTGGAATAGACTTCCCATATATGTCAAGCAGAGCACATCAAGTATCTGGGAGAGCTAGCTTGAGGAGAACGGTAGTCTGAATGAAGAGGTCAAAACTAGAATCATATGGCACAGAGTATCAGGTGTAGTCTATGACAGAAGAATGCCAAAGAAGCTGAAAAGTAAGGTGTGTAAGACAGTGGTGCGACCAGTACTACTATATGGTACAGAAACCTGGGCAGTAAAGGCAGAACAGTTGAAGAAGCTAGAGGTGATGGAAATTAAGTGCCTGTGAAATGTGGTAGGATGCAAACTGTGGAACAGATGAAGAAATTAGGACATAAGAGCAGAAGCCAAAGTAGCTCCAATTGCAGAAAAAGATCAAAGAGAACAGATTACGGTGGTTTGGGCACATGTGTAGAAAATCAGAAGACAATCTGGTGAGGAAGATTTGGGACAGCCAGGAAGAAGGTAAGAGGAAGTGAGACATCCAGCAAAGAGGTGGATGGAGTGTGTGAAAGAAGATCTGCGACAGCCAGGCATGAGTGTTGAAGAAGGCAAGAGTGTGGCACTGAATCGAGAGTGTTGGTGACAGTTAACACACTACCCCGACCTCATGTAGAAAAATGGGAAAAAGGGGGCTGATGATGATGATGACGATGATGAGTTGCTATCCAGCTTTCTATCAGTCAGGAGTGTAACACTTCCTTGTCTGAATGCAAACAGGTGTTAATGAGATAAAAGAACCATCACAGAGTCATGTTTGGGATCTTTTTTGTTCAGCTCTTCCTCACAGACCTATTAGCCTACCACCCTACCACCCTATGAGAAGCACAAAGCTCCAGAAACATAGCTCCAAGAATCACAGTCCTTCACTCTCACAATCATAAAGGGCAACAAGAAAATCCCTAAACAAAATATTAATCATGTACACTTAAAAAAGTCAAAAAATGCTGAAATTGCACAAAATCAAAACTGACAGATTAGAATGCTATTCATATTCAATTACAAAAGTATTCCTGATTTAGCAGAAAATGTAAACTGTAAAATTGTAAAATGTAATTTAATTTCAATCATTGCCACTGCAGGAAAGTTGTGTCCCCTTGCCCCCACATCACTGCTGACTAAAAACTCGGTATCTGAGGTTAATCTATACCAAAGTAAAGGAATCATCTGGTCTGAGTTTAATCATCTTCATTGCAGTATAATCAAAGCCACCCTATCTAATTTCAAACAGAAATTTCTGGTAGCACCATCCCTGACTAGAATAGTCCCTAAAGTCAAAAACCACTAGCACAGAAATAATTTTTAAAGAACATAGGGATTTGTATAACTTAGTATTTAAACTTTAAGTTCCATATGAATTATGAATTAAATAGTTTCTAATGTACAAACTTAACATACTTGTGTGCAAATCAGATAGACTCCTTAACAGAGAGGCAAAACAGGCTACAGGTAAAAACATCAAATTTCTAAAAGGTGACTATGTATACCTAGTCTTTGAATGTCTCTCATCCAAATCAGATCATTCTGCAAATATGCAGCAGCAATATATTAATTTCTAAAGAACATCGCTGCTGTCCTTGAACAAAATAACTGATAGGACTTGACACCTGCCACGTTCAAGAATCACCCTGAATGAATGGTTATATTGTAAGGTTTAGGTAGAAATAATGATACCAGAGTTACAAGGCTGCATTAAACAGATTAAGGAAAGTATCATGAGTCTGGCATCTTTTAGTATGTTTATGTCAGCTTTCAACAATTTCATCCCAGTACCTAAAGTCTGAATTGAATTAACACTTATGTTCCAATTCTTCTGGTAAGATTTTCCATACTGCCTAAAAAACTTCAGCTTTCTCATCAGAACTAAACAGTCTATGAGGTGAGTCTTCATAGTTGCCATGTTTGAAAGTTGGTGCTGTTACAGACTGTGAAGCTAGGGTCATTAGGTGAAAGGCCATTGAGAAAACCCTTCAGAAAATGTGCATTATGTCACATTCTTCATCTGTGTCTGATTTTTGAAGAGTGAAGATATGTCTTCTAATGATGAAAGATGGTGGTTCTGAATTACAGAAAGTGTGTACTAGTGAGGATAGTGTATGTGTGTGGTATGAATCCATAGCAACAGATGTAGGAGAGAAGGAACAATACCAGGCTATGTTTTGAATTAGAGGGAAAAACATCAAAGGATGTTTTCATGTCACATTGGTGAAATGGATACTAGAAAGCTTATTTGGTAGGACTTGGCATCTGCTACATTGCTATTCATGATGGGGAGTAAGACTGGATGGATTTATTTTTTCAAATATAAATATTTTTTCCAGGATGATACTAACAAGGTGGGAATCAATCACTAGCTAATATTGGAAGAGCTGACACCAAGGGAACGGTACCAACTCAGTGTCATTTATGAGTGACGATTAGAGGACTTTA
Organism: Protopterus annectens; assembly: GCF_019279795.1. Lineage (NCBI taxonomy): Eukaryota > Metazoa > Chordata > Ceratodontiformes > Protopteridae > Protopterus > Protopterus annectens. The sequence continues at coordinate 1,533,243,567 of NC_056741.1, read as the reverse complement.
ACATTTTTCAGCTGTATTTTATTAATTGAAATAATATGAAATTGAAGAAGGTGTTACTCATTTCAACAATGACATTGACTGAGTAAGTCTGCTGCCAACAGGTGGAAAATTTCACCTGGGACTGGGCTACCCATTCCATGCAGGATTAGCCTACCCTCCCACTGTCATATAAATACTAACCAGTGTGGGTGGGTGCATATAAATACTTACTAGAGAGGGTAGGTACAATAAGCAGAGACTGGTTTGTATAGCAGAATATCTTAATTAAAGTTTGCACAGCAGGGCTTCACTAATGTGAGTTACTAACCCACTCTTCTTAAACTAAACAACTTAAGCAAGGGATATTTATTGCTTTAGTGTACCATATTATACTCAATCAAAGATGCAGATCATTTTGGATTCTAGTAGTCTGTACCAACAGATCACCCTGAAGTGTGGAAAACTGCATCCCATTGTCCAGCAATGGCATTGTGGCCATGTCCAACAATTAAATTAGGCAAATGATTAGTGATATTAGAAAATAGTATTAGCAAAAAAAATGCATCCCATATACATGTGGATCAGTTGAAAGATTGTCTCAGAGCTGTACAAGGTTCAGTCTTGACTTCTAGTCACTCTCTGTGTGGAGTTTGCATGTTATCTCCCTGAATGCATGGGTTTCTTCCAGCTGCTCTGGTTTCTACCCATGTTCGAAAAACATGCTTATAAATTGTCTATATTAAATTATATATTTACATATTATACTTAATACTTATTAACAAAAAGAAATTAAATACATAAGATATTTTGCATTCAGATATATAAAAGTACCAACAGAAGGAGTCCATTGTTTTGTCTTTCATCTCATCTTATCTCACCCTTTGCAACTGCCCCTCCTTCCATTCCACTCATAGTGTTGCTCAGTCATTCACATGGTCTTTTAAAGCTGTGCATTATCCTGAGGACCAGAATCTCCTCAGGTAGCCTGTTCTATTTTCCTACCACTCTCCCTGGAAAATAGTATACCTGCATCCATTTTAAATTTTATCTGTTCGTCTGCTACCCCTAAACCCACCTTGTCCATCTACCTTTCGCTTCACTGTTATACATCTCCAGCCATGTGTCTGTCTGTCTGTCTCTCATCTTCCATAAATTTCTGTTTTTCCTCTAGCCTTTCTTACATTACCGTTTGTCTGTCTCTACAATTACTTTGTAATCCTTTCTTACACTCTTTCCGCCACCACTGTTTTCTGCATCTGGCTTCCAAAACAGATCACAGTATTATAAGTGCAGACTTGTCAAGGTCCCGAAGATCCAACTTATAACCTCAGCATTTCTAGAGTTCCCTCATCTCAACTTTTATGCAAATAAGAGCATTATCACTGAACCAGAGCGCTCTTGAATATACATCCAAGAAAGTAACCTTGGCTTTCCATAAAACAGTTCACACAGTTAAAAAGCCTGCAGTGTCTAAACAGTTACTGTGGGAAACAGTTCTTATAAATAAACACAGCTGTAACACAGCTTTAAGCATCACATCATATTATTGTATAGCATCAGTTATAATAGCCCACAAGGACTGATCTTGGACCAGTCACAGATAGTACGTAAGAGATACAAATCACAGATCAAAAGGAGTTTGCTGTCAGCTGTTATGTACATTTAGCTATGCACAACACATGTATATTCTTATGTATATTTATAACCCAAAACGGCAGTTAAAATTAGTATCATTCAGGGACAGAATGATAAGGACAATTTGTTCCTCTGCAACAGAGTTTTACTATGTTGGGAGCTCCTGTAGTTTTCCTATTAATTTTCAGAAGCTCTTAAATCCTGCTGTTTCAAAGAGATCTTAAAAATATTGTGATCTGCCTAAATGAAATAAATGATGCATTTTAATTAAAATTAAATAGAAACATTAGAATATGGACACAAGTGAAGCACGCTCTCTTAACAGGCTTAGAATTTATTTATGAACTATTAACTAACATCCACTTATTTAGCACATTGCCAAAACACCAGGCATTCACATGGAATATATGCATATTAGCATGCCCACATTTAACCAAACAGAATGTCCCCATTTCCTAAACAAACATTTTAGAAAACGGTATCTAAGATTCTGGCATTTTCTACAAAAAATATATAAAAAGCAACCTTCTTAACTAAGTGATGATGCTGTAGTACACATATTCCTAAGTGAGAGTGAGTAGAGAAGGATATCACACTGTTCTTCTGACAATATGCAGTCGGTCATTATGTGTTACTGCCCTCATATTTCTATTTCAAAGAAACCAGTGATGTCATAAAATTTAAACCCAAGCAGATGAATACAGCATACTGTCATTTCGTTATTCTTAAAGCTACAGGAACCCTGTTGAGTATTATATGTCTTAGAACTCAAAAGATTAGCAACAAGGACAGTATTGGTCTTATGATTATTTGGATTTGTAAACTGTCTAGGATGGCAGCTCTTGAAAGCACAAGTTTCCTCTAGGTGGGCACACAAGCACTATAAATGTTCATTTGTACTCAGGAAGCTAATGCTTGTTTGTAAGTTTCCCTAGGATACAACGCATTTCAAAGTTGATCCTTTCCAGTGAATCCTGCTTGCTTTTGCATGTCCAGTCTGCTAGCACTTGGTAAATATATATTCAAAGCATTAGATTACATCTCTGCTTTCTGTAAAACATATAATAAAGCAGAAGAAGACAAAAAAGAGAAAAAAAAATCTAAAAGCATGGGCACCAAGTGTACAAACATTCCCAGCACAATCCCATAGTTTTCTACCCCTGTAAACCACCTTTAAGCTATTGTTTCATTGTGTTATGAAACAGAACACTAAAAATGAAGGGGGAGAACAGATCAGGTAGGTGATGGTTTTATTGAGAAATAGTGATACCCATACAGAGGATATGCCAGGGATTTTGGCCTTACCACAAGCTCATTTGTGTGGAATTGAGGCCTAAAACCAGGACTAATTAGTACAAAGCAGCAACTCAAAAAGAGAAGAAAAAAATCCCACCTCCATATTCATGATGACACAGTCTTTAGTAACTCAATGAAGTCCTGGTACTTTCTTTAGCAACAGGCAGATCCTTACCAAAGTGATAAGTTAATTTCTATGATCTGAAAGTGTCCAGTATTTGGGACTTGGTGAAACATTTCAGGAAATCAGGACATATCAGTAGAAAGTAAGTAAAATTAGAATAAAACATAAATAAACAAACACAGTCCCAAAATAATGGGCAGGATTCACGAAGGCTTGCATGGAGTGTAAGAGACGTGCAACACTCCATGCAAGCCTCGCGATCCAGGAACAACCCTAAACTCCGTGTAAGAGACCAGCTAAAACGTCTCTTACACGGACTGGGTGTGGACATGCTAAATACCTCACTTGCAGCCGAAAGGTATGCAAATGAGGTATATTAGTGATCCAGGAAGCAGAAACCAGTCCGTGTAAGAGACGTTTTAGCTGCAGAAATGTACTCAGTTGACAACTGAGTACGTTTCTGCAAATTCCACAATGGAGCCATGTCAGCTCCAAAAAAAGGGTGCATATGTCTCAGGCAGCATACCAATGGCCAAATATGTGGCCATTGGCAAGGTAACCCGATGCAAAAATATAATTTTTTTTTTCGGCCGATGTTTAAACCCAGCGCAGCCCCGCGCAAACGGGCTGCGCTGTATAAAACCATAAAAAAGAAGGTTAGCAACCCACAAATGTGGGTTTCATGCAATACATGGAATGACAATGCAGGGACCAGCAGACCAAAAACAACATGGCCACCGTGTAGTGGTTGCTAAGGGGGGAAGTTGAGTCTAAGACATGTAACTAAGCATTAGTAAACAATCTCATGTAAATGAGGGTTAGGATACTGAATCTCACAGGCACATAGCAAATGAGCACAGTCTGAGTAGTGTAAGAGATACATAAGGGGGAGGAATAGAGTAGGAGATAGGTGACATCACAGGGGGGAATGGTAGAAAGAAATGCAGTTCATTGGAGGTCAGTGTAACATGACAGATGACAGACATAGATCATGGAAAGAGGTGTGCCACTAGATAAGTCAGGGAAAGTCAAGAAATGGAAGGTGTACTCTGTTACTTACACCAAAGTTTCTTGCTGGGAGTGCATGCGCACGTGTGCACGCCATGAAGCGTGAGTAGGACAGTGTGCGCGTGTGTAAGGCAGACTGAGCATGTGAGAGCATGTTGGGAGATGTTTAACACTGTTTGTGCTGGTGTGCGTGCATGTAGGGCAGGCTGAGCATGTTGGAGGCTGTTGGCAGACATGTAACAGTGTTTGCGCGGGTGTGCGCGTGTTTTAACCTGAATAAGTAGATTCTGAACCGTGTAAGCACGTGTGCGCGCGTGTAAGCCACTGTGAGCGTGTTTCTGCTGGTATGCATGTTGCTCCCCCCTGAGGAAACAGAAAGGAAAAAGGAAGCAACAGAATTAATAGGAAGCTAGCAGGGATAACTGCTGAAGCTAGCAGGTGAAAACAATTAGAAGCAGGCAATTACACAGGCAGAATAGCAGCCCAGCCCAGAACTTAAAACACTGCAAACAGTAGTGCAGGATGTTTCTCTTAAGAGACACTGCAAGACAGGAGTAAGCTAATAGAAGTGAAAACTGAAAAAGCTTCACTCAGAGCAGAAATGTTAGGGACTGCCATAGCTGTCATAATGAGACATAGGCGACTTGCTGAGGGTGGTGACAATGCAGATGGTGCCAGACAACACACAGTGAGGAGACGGAGAAGAGTGTACAGGCCCAGGATCACCTACCACGGGTTACATGAGCTGGAGATAGTAGAGCGCTATAGAGTGGACAGAGAGCTCCTGCAGTAAATTGTTGAGCTGTGCAGGCCACGCCTCACACACAGAACCAACAGAGGGGAACCCATCCCAGTGGAAACCAAGGTATGTGTTGGCCTAAGAATACTAGCAACAGGTACCTTCCAGAGACCAACTGCCGATATGATGGGGATATCACAGGCATCAGCCTCCAGGGTACTGCACCAGTTCCTGGATGCCATGTCAGCACATGTCGGTGATCATGTATATTTCCCCAATGCCCGTGAGGTATTGGCCAGCAATATGCGTCTCTTCCAGCAAATAGCGGAATACCCTGAGGTAGTGGGTGCAATAGACTGCACGTACATACGCATCAAAGCACTAGCCGGTGAGCGGGATAGGGCCTACATTAACTGCAAGGACTTCCCCTCCATCAACTGCCAGGTTGCGTGTGATGCCCAGGGCATAATAATGAATGTGTGTGCTGGCTGCCCTGGGAGTTACCACGATTCCCACATCTGGCATTTGACGCAGCTGTACCAGACATTTGCCAATGGGGACATCCCACACGGACACCTAGTGGAGGATGCAGGTTATGCACTGGAGCCGTGGCTGATGACACCCATCAGAAATGCACACACACCTGAACAGGAACGCCATAATGAGGCACACGCACAAACACGTAATGTAATAGAGCGTGTGTTTGGGCTGCTCAAGTCACGGTTCCGGTGTCTGGTCACATCTGGTGGAGCCTTGCAGTACACACCAACTACATGTACCCAAATTGTCATGGTATGTGCTATGATACATAATATGATCTTGCGAAAACAGCTGCAGCAGGACCAGCATAGGGCTGGGCCAAACAGTCCCCCACCATTGCCAAGGCCATCACAGGCAGAGCGTGACTCGGAGGAGGAACAACCTGAGCCTGCCCCAGTAGGGAGAAGGAGGTGTGCCCAGTATGCCCTGGCCTTGGCAAAGAGGCAACGCATAGCACATACACTGGCTCAGTAGGAACCCTGGGAATGATACCCCCTCTGACTCACTCAAATAATAACATGGATGCCTAAAATGACATGACCTGCTCACAAACATGTACAGGAAAGTGTAATATGCGCATCTGACAGAGGCAGCCCTGCAGCACCACCTGAGGCATGAATGCCATGTGTTAAGTAATGTAACACCATGTACTATATGCACACCTGAGCACCCTGACTAACATCCACCCTCACCAAGCATGAAGCCACAAAATGACGATGGGATGATCAAGTGCAATAACTGGCTGAAGTAATGCAGTTAGTCAAAGGGGAGCCAATGTGTCTCAGGCTGGGAAGACATGCGGAGCATGACATGATGCACTACTTGCTAGGGGTGGCGTGTACCTATCATGCCATGCCCTATGGATACTGGCAAAGGCTGTCAGTACCCACAGCATGCCCTGAATAGGTAAGTCTCAAAACACAAACCCACCTTCATAGGTTCCACAAGGGATAGGAACCTAGATGTAATGTTACCCAATTCCAAAAGTCTAAACAGCAAGATGTGTGCAGTGTAAATGCACACAGTATGGAGAATGTAGATACCAGTCCTGTAATAGAGAACTGGGTCAAGACTCACATCAGCACCCTAACACTACCAGGTCACACCTCATACTGTGCTGTACAGCCGCAAAACATGGAACAAGCTACAAAAGGAGGGTGACTAGCAATAAATGTCAAGGATAACCACACCCCCATGTTGGTACCACAGCAAGAAGCAGCATGGATTAGCCATGGTCAAATACCAATGGCTAAAACCGCCTCCCAGTATATAGCCTGCTGCAGACTACTGTCCTAATACCAGGAACTGCACCTGGCCTATGTTGGAATACATGAATATATCAAGCCCCAAACCACATTATATTGCTTGACTGAAAATACCCAGACATACATCGGGAGCATTATACTAGCACCAACACAGTAGGAGAAAAGTTCCCAGAATCCATAAACCAAAATGCCCAGGAACAATGTACCACTCCCACAAGAGGGGTAAGCATACTGGATGTGATAATCAGCAACATGTGTACTGGATGGCAAGATGAGAAGTGTATCCCTCACCGGTAAGACCAGACCATAGAGTAATCACACTGGATATAAACATCCTGACCCCAGTCCCTGGCCAGAATACCACAGTGAAAAACATGTGTAAAGCATAGGTTGCAGCCCTCCAAACTGATGTTGAATCCACGAAAGGCCCTGTGCAAGTGCAGAATATGGGACACACCACAGAACATGTTATACAGGCATTCCATGAACACAGCCAGGAATGCTTGGAGTATGCAATCACAAATAACAACAACACACAATGCCATACACGCAGGCATCTGGCATGCTGGACTCCAGCCATTACCAAACCATGCAAGAGAATGAGGAAGCTACCACATGATAGAGCAAACATAAAAGGGAAGTAATCACTGACCAGTAGTATGGCAATAACATATGTCCACACATACAATCCACTAAGTCCAGCCACAACAAGTAGAATCTGTGAATCCAGAAGCAATGTGACACCAGTCCCAAGTACACAGACAACCACAACACCCCCAATAAATACAAATATATGTGATAGATGCAACCATGTATCCAAACCAGAGGTTGAGCTCCACCAACTCAGTACTGTCAAAACTAGTCAGGAGGAGAAGGTAACCACATACACCACAAACCCAGTCCCACATAGACCTACCACAACTGTAAACCAAACACATAAACACAGACAAATATTCCTGGAGGCCTTAATTACAAACACACCACACCAACAGAAGCCTCCAAAGCAGATAACAAGCAACCACAACCTTCAAACATAGCACATGCAACGAATAGTACGCAAAGCTGGTGTGCCAAACAGTCACAGGCCAGAAGGAGAAACAACATGCCTGATACAGTTGTAATAGGTGTCTGTATAGGCAGACACACTGCTGTCCCACTCACCAGACTGAACAAGGGAAAGGGTAGAGTAATCTGCCTGTAGGCTGCCACAAAATGCCACATAACACAAGTACGCAGGTCACCCCAAAGCAGGCAGAAATATGATGCACTCAATGTCCATGCTGGTGTGAATGACCTGAGATGTACCTCCCTGGTCAACATGAAAAGAGACATGGATGATCCCTCTGAGTATGTACCCCAGGCCAGTATGACACTGGCTGTGTGCAGCATCCAACCCTCACCAAGAATGATGCCACAGTACAAACACAGAATGATCATGTTTAACAGCTGGCACAGTTACAGCTGTCAGTCCAAGAGGGTCTAATGTCTGTCTGCTTGAGATGTCAAGCATGACAAGCCATGCTGCTGTTCCAGGGATGGCTTGCACCTGTTACCCCTGTGCGTCTGGATACTGGATAAGGCCTTTGCCGCCTCCATAGAGCCATATGTAGGCAAGGCCAAAAAGACTACCCACCACCCTAGAAAACATAAGTGGTAGGAAACATAAGGGTAATGCTGACCAATGCCAGATGTGTAAACTGCAATATGCATGCCCTGAGGCACTTCCCATTATGGAGAACATTGATGTCTGTGCAGTGACAGAAGCCTGCTGCAAGCCTAGTGATAGCACACCAGCACTACTAGGTTATACCACATATCATGTGTTATGGCCCCAACACCTGCACCAAAACATCAAAGGAGGGGGAGTATCCATATGCAGCACAGACACCCATATGGCCAGGTAACTGACAATGCACAAAGCAGCGGAGACCACCCATGTGCACCTAAGTGTAGTCCAAACTGCTGTACAGTCTGTAGCATGTGACAGACCACACTCTCACATACAAGAACTCCACCCAGACATCCTGAAGACACTGGACAGTATGAATGTCCCACCAAATACCAGACAAGGTACACACAAATTACCACATAGGTGGCAAACCATTATGTATGCAAGGAGTAATCAGGGACCTAGGGACACAGGTCGACAGTAATCTGTCATGTGACACTCACAATGCCAATGTGGCTAGGAAGATTGTCGATATTGGACACCGTATCATGAAAGGATTCACATCTACTTCAACAGAGGTCACTGTGCCGCTGTACTGTTCCCTTATCAGACCCATAATCTAGTACAATGACTCATATGGGATGTACCGTACGTGACACCTGCAGCGGTTCGGAAGACCTCATAGTTACCCCACCAACAGGATAAAGGGTGTGAAATATATGTCTTATGCTGCCTGGCTGTAGACACCCCAGCTGAATGCAGTCACAGACTGCCTACACAGAGGCATTGTATGTCTGTTGTACAAGGCCATGTCCAACACAGGAGTAATGGACATGCTCCACCACAGGAAATCAAAGCCATTGGAGCTGTGAGAGTGACAGATGTCAGCCTCAACACATAATGAAATAAGATGTGCTGGACGGACAGATACATAACCCAGAGGCTCCCCACACCCAGAAACAGGATCCCAATCCATGTTAGGCAGAGCCCCTCACTGACACCCCTCAACAGGAATATTGCCAAGTGGATGGATGATCGTACATGTATACTGGGGGTCTTCACTGTGTCATGACCAGACAGAGGCACAGTGAAGAAATTCATAAATGGCCATAATAGACACACACACTCTGGCTAGGCTTACTAATGGCCTAGGGTGTATAGCCTAGTATGAACCCATGAACCTATGAAGATACAAAATGTACAGGACACTAAGGATAATCACAAGGCTTACCCAACTGATGGTAGGAACCATGTTGGGCATCCACATATATGCTCCGAATCACACAGATATTACAAACAACATACCAAACACACACACATATTGCTAACATGCAACCTGTCAGGTGCAGTGCAAACACCCCCCCCCCACCAGAGTGCAAAATACCTATCCCAGCAGACTGATGGTCCTCTGACATTGCAGATGCTGAGGTAACAGCCATCATCTGCAAAGCAGAACACACAGCAGCAAAGGTATGTGATGGTGTCCTGGGCTGAGGCCAACATGGACTCCAAGAATAATGGAATGCCAAATCACACTACTGCCCAATGTCAGCCTTACCACAGGATATGTACCCAAAGAGCAGTGTACAACAACAGTGGTCCATCACAACAAAGGTGTTGCCTGAATGGATACTGCAAACTACCACCCCAGGATCCTGACAAGCTTGTTCTGCACAGCTATGGAAAGGATCAGTATGTACCGCAGACAGAAGGCTATTGTGGACCTACTGATACTGGACCCTACACAGTGTGGCTGTCGTAACTGCAGATCCTGCCTCTAAACATGTTTGACCCATTTGAAGCAGTCATTAAGGTCATTGATGAGGGCAATGTGGTCCACACAGCATAGCTGGACCGTGCACATGCTTCTTGACAATACCGTACGAGTTCAGTATGGATATGTTCATCAGCTTAAATATATACCCCTATGTCAGTAGAGGGGTTGCAAACCAGACCAAGGACAGAACTGACATGGTCAGACATGCCGCTTCCATGTCAGACTACAAAGCAGATATGAGTGGCATCCCACAAGGCCTGGTCTTGCCCCCCCCCCGTTCTGTATATATGTCCCATAGGTATAGGCCAACATGGAAGGACTGTGACTGAACATGTATGCAGAGGAGTACAAACAGCCCACCATATCCGACCCCCAGCTGACACAAGCAACCCACAAAAGGGCCACCTACAAACAGACAACTGGAGCCATAGCCATGTCAGCAAGCTAATTGCAGAACTGTGTATAGACAATCACCGTGGATATGCAGTAAGTGCCCACAAATTACCACACAGGTGTTAACCCATGACGTTCCTAACATGTAATGTGAGACCTGGGTACAAAAGGTGATAGATATCCTGCACTGGACAAACATGTGGCTGTAGTGTTCGCAGAAACATATACTATATACCCACCCAAACATGAAGGTTGGCAGATGTAGATAAGGGGAAGTCACTGTGGCTCTGCAGTCATCCTCCATCAGCGTCACAATTGACTACAATAGCCCCTGTGGGATATACCACAGCAGACACCTCCATCAACTGTAAAGTCCACAACAGTACCCCACCAGGAGTAGCAAAGAGCATGAACAGATGCCATGTGTTGCCTGAGTAAACAAACTGCAGCCCCACACACTGCCATACTGCCCAGCTACAGGCAAGCTGTGCCTGATGTATGAAGCCATGTCCAACCTGGAATCAATGAACATGCTGCACCTTGTACAATCTGAATGGCAGTGAGCTATGCACATGAGACACCTGAACCATAGCACTGACATACATAGGACAAGCTGTACAGAATGATCCATAACACAGAAGGCACCCCCACTCTTCAGTAAACTCCTGGTACAGGTCAGCCAGAGAGTCACATATCGACACCCCTCAAGAGGAATCCTGATGAGTGGATGGGAGATGGTAGGCTAACCCTGGGTATCACTGTTATGTCAGAGGTAGACGGAGGCACAGTATACTAACCATGACATATGTCATGGCAAACTCCAGTTACAATGTGTGAAGAAGGACAGACACACCCTGTGACTAGCATCAGAAATGGCCTAGGGAACATCGCTAGTGTTTGCCAATGTCCACCCATGTTGTGGAATACACTAGCAATGTTGAACGAGCCTGGTGTAGGTAGTCCATATCTGAACATAATGCAACATGGTCATATGTGCACAACTGGCCCCTACACAGTCTGTTGTGCTCACTATGAAGATGTCAAGCAGTCATAGGACTAAAGCCCAGGATACTGTCCACCACAGTGAAAGTACTGAACCAGTACACTATACAGTACTACAGTGTTAGGTCATTATGAAAGTATGTTGAGAACTGTCTGCAAAGTATCCCATGCAATCCCTGCAGGCACAGTATAATCCCTGTTGTGGCAGAAATGAAGCAGTTGGCCAGTTAGTACACAACATGACACCCAACACACAACCATAAATGTGAGATATTGTTGAAGTTCACACACTCCCAAATATGTGGTGGACTTCAGAGTGCAACATATGGAAAGCTCACACTGGGCATGCTCGCACACTTTGATAAATGAGGCATATGTCAGACAACATGCCATGGAAAGGCTTAACTGGGCATGCTCACACACTTATCTCCGTTTAGCAGTTGGCCACACATATTTGGTATTTGTACGTGTCAGTCCAGGAACCAACCACAACACAGCAATCTGCCCAGTGCACACAGTAAATGACTACAGAGACATAAGTGATATAGTGGATCGCCCTCATATGCAAACATCTTCCACAGATACACAAGTTGGTCATAGGAACAGGGAATGCTATGGCAATAAAGACCTGCAAACAGTAGAACAGCACAACAAATATTGTGCATCCGACAATTGAACATATGGGTGTAGAGGTCAATACTAGGCTTGGTGCCCTAGGGAATGACAGCTCAGCCATAGTGTGCTTTGCATCTGCATCCCCAGTACATTAGGCTACTGTGCCACTGTAAAGTAGGTCACAGAAGGCAACATGTGAGGCTAGTGAGCTGTGCCTCTGTCAAGCAGGGGCACTGTGGAGGTCCCAGGGATTGAATGTGCTAAGCCACAGCCATGTTGTCGGTGTGTGCTGGGAGAGGGTTGCTGAGGATCTCTGACAGTAGGTGTCCATCAATAACAGACTGATGGGAGCCCTATCTGCATTCTCTGGACAATTCCACTGTCAACACTGTGTTGTAATGATTATGTGTGAATGAAGTGCCATGCCGGAACTGTTCACAGATGTCCTCCCTCTGTGGGCTACAGCTCTGCAATGTATTAGCTCACTCTGTCTGTTGTACGGCGCATATATGACTGGCGTACAGCTGACAGGTGTCTTGTTGTGGAGCAGTCATGGGTATATGTGGGATAGCATGATCAATGCAAACCGTACACATGCTCATAGAATGCAATTGTCAAGGATTATGCTGAGTGGCCAGTATAGTCCCCCAGCATGGGCCCTCTGAAGTCGTCCACCCCAGTCTTCACAAGTGTAGAGTCTGCTTGTGTTAAATACAGTTTGTGTGCAGTGACAACCTTGCCTGGGGGTGGAGATGGGATATGGATGTCCAGGGAAAGGTGGGTATGGTCAGATATCAACAATGGTGGTCTACCTCTGGTGTGGAACAGTGAGTACCCACGTTGCAGATGGACAGGTGCAATATGCATTCCCCCATGTGGCTGTGTTGTGTGGTTCTGCCATAGCACATGGACCCACAAATTGTAGTGGCTGTAGGGTAAAGTGGTAGAGGCCTGAGTAGTTCTCACACACAATATGCCTGTACCTGATGTGAACAACTGGAATGGTGTATGTGAACACCTGCATATCCCGGCACTGTTCCCAGGGAAGCTAAGTGTGTGTCCTGGATGTGGGTGTGGTGTTCTGGACTGGTTGTGTTGTGTTTTACAGGTCCTGTGGTCACAAAGCATGGTATAGAACATAACCTGCCAGTGCGATGTGCATATCTGACCCAGACGTAGGTGGCTGCAAATGCATATATATGCTATCCCCCACCTGACAGGTAGTACTACATGTACATACCTCTGTAGAAATAAAGATGTCAGCACCCTATAAATAATGCAGGTGCAGAACAGATGCCCAGTAATTCGGATACTGCGCTCTGCTAATGCGTTTCCCTCAAGTGTCGTAATATAGTTAGGTAGGGGTTTGAATCCTGCAAATGCTCGGTGTGGGTGGGTGAGTGGGGTTTGTGTGTGTGAAAGGCTGTGAGAGGGAAATGTCCCTTTTGGCAACTGGGAAAACACACTACAGGATGCACATTCCCCTTTCTAAACACTGATGATGTCAGCACCCTATAAGTACAGCAGGAGAAGGGAAACCTCCCAGTAATGCGAATAGCGTGCTCTGCTAATGCATCCGTCTCGAGTGTCATAACATAGGTAGGTAGGGGTTTGAATCCTGCAAATGGCAAGTGTGTGTGTTGGGATGAGGGGGGTTAGTGTGTGTACAATTTTGTGTGAGGGAAATGTCCCTTTTGGCAACTGGGAGAACACACTACAGGATGCACATTCCCCTTTCTAAACACAGATGATGTCAGCACCCTATAAGTACAGCAGGAGAAGGGAAGCCTCCCAGTAATGCGAATAGCGTGCTCTGCTAATGTGTCCGTCTCGAGTGTCATAATATAGTTAGGTAGGAGTTTGAAACCTGCAAATGGCATGTGTGTGTGTTTGGATGTGGGGACTCTGTGTGTGTACAATTCTATATGAAAAACATGTGCTTTTTTGAAATCAGGAGATCACACTACATGATACACATTACCCTTTCCAAACAGTGATGATGACAGCACCCTATACATACAGCTGGAGAAGAGACATCTGCCAGTACTCAGAATAGCGCAACCTGCTACAGCATCACTCTCAAGTGCCATAACATATTTAGGTAGGGGTTTGAAACCTGCAAGTGTGTGTGTGTTTGGATGTGGGGAGTTTGTGTGTGTGCATTTCCGTATGAAAAACATGTTAGTTTTGGCAATCAGGAGATCACACTACCTGATGCACATTACCCTTTCAAAATACTGATGATGTCAGCACCCTATAAGTACAGCCAGAGAAGAGGAGCTATCTAATAATCCGAATAGTGCGCTTTGCTAATGCGTCTCTCTCACGTGTTGTGACTTAGTTAGGTAGGGGTATGAATCCTGCAATTGGCAAGTGTGCATGTGTGAGTGTGGGGGTAGTAGGGTGTGTGTAAATGCAAGTGTGAGAGAACAAATCCTTTTGGCAAATACTACAATACACCAGATGCTGCATATTCCCCCAGTAAACACAGGGGATGTCACCACACTATCAGCACAGCCAAACAGGGCTAGTTGGCCAGTAATGCCAATAGTGCGCTCTGCTACTGTGTCTATTACCATTGTCAGAGTACAGATAGGTATGTTTTGGTAACCCACAACTGCCACGTGTGGTTGTGTCACACATTATGACCTTGTGTGGGTCTTTGTACATAACAATGCATGCCATTGCCTAAACCAGCAATTTCATTGCACACATGATGTATGTGTGTGACACATACACATAAATACCTGTGACCTGCAGAAGTTACCATGTCTGACACATGCCTCGAGTGGATAAATGGTATTTGCAATGTATACCAATATGACTGTGTCTTACTGTGCAGGGGCCGCACGTGGTATGTGTCTATACAGTGTGGGTGTATATGGTAAAATACCTACAGCAGGGGATACACATCTGATCTGGGCCATATAGTCTACATGTAGTCGATGTACAGGTGCTGCATTTTCCCACCTGTTGTGGGAGTGGTAACATGTCATTCCACTGCAATTCAGTGACCACATGCTGTGAACCCTTCAACTAGTGTGTTGTAGCTACAGTAATGCTCATGCACAATGTTTGGCTGGATGCAGTCCAACCATATAAAGACAGTTCTTGAGACTGTCATATTGCCAGTGTTGTTATGGAGGATAGGTGGTCTTCCTGTGTATGGGAGGGTTGTGTGTGCCAGGCTATGAACCAGATGGCAGTCCGACACACTGTTAGCTGCACATGATTAGGCCCTGATGCTTTGTGCTGTGCCAACAACCTGGAGGTGTGTGTATCTGTGGTGCCTTGGGATACCACCCCCCTGTCCATGTGTGTTACATGTGTAGGGGATGACAGGCATGGTATGGGGCATAACCTGTCAGTGATGGGTAACACCTGTGAGCCATGAATCAGGACTCTGGTACTGCACAGACATTGCAGTTCACCGTGCTGAGGACAGTGTCCAGTGCATGCATCTTGCGGTGTACACTGCTGTTGTTGTGTAGCAGCACTGTTAGTGTCCTAACCTGTGTGATACCCGTGGAGGTGGCTATGTAAACCGTGTCCTGCAGCATAAGGCAGTATGTGTGTATCAAGGAGCTTTGCCAATATACATCGGGCCATGGGTGTCACATGCAAGATGACCCTTGCACATCATTGTGGCTTCCCTAGCATGTAAGCACATGTTGATAGCCAGCGGATACCCTATGAATGACATTGGAGACTGAGCAGAATGTAGACATACAACTCCCTTCCTACATATAGTGGTAGCATACCTGGTGAGGGTATGTTGGCAACCAAGATCAGGCTCATACTGGCCTGTGCCACATGCTGAGAGATCCATTCTATGTTCCCTATCATGTAGTCCAGGGAGGTATGTCTCAGGTCAGCCATAGTGGCATGGTCAATGAGTGAGTCATATGTGTCCATGCCTCTGACTGACCTGTATGCATGTGTTCTGTGACCCTAGTTTTTTATTGATGGTTTTGATAGTTTGGTTAACATGTAGGTCACATTTAAGATTATTGTCTATGATGACACCTAATAGTTTAGTAGATGGGTCAGGGGAGATTATTGTGCCATCATTTGATTTTATGGTAAAGGTGAAAGCGGTAGACCTACGTGTTGGTGAAAATAACAGCATTTTAGTTTTTTTGGGATTTAGGATCAGATGATGTTCAGAAAGCCAGTTTTCTATTGTATTAAAGGTGGTCTGGGTAGCTGACCATAACTCTACTGGAGATGTGGCTGAGCAAATCAGAGTTGAGTCATCAGCATATTGGATACAGCTGACTTTTGGGATGACAGTATAAAGGTCATTAATGAAGATGGAGAACAGCAAGGGCCCTAGTATAGAGCCTTGTGATACTCTGAGGGTGTTAGGTAGAAGGTTAGAGAGTTTGTTCTGCCAGAGGCCAGCCTGCTGTCGACCATTCAGGTAGGATTGAAATCATTGGAGGGCTCCAGTATCTAGACAGAATGTTTGCAGGGTGTGGATTACAAGTTGGTGATCAACCATATCGTATGCCTTGGAAAGATCCAAAAAGAGGGCTGAGGATATATAATTATAGTTGCGATTATGGTTTATGGTGTTAGTAAAGGCTAGGAGGGCTGAAGTAGTGCTGTGATGAGGACGGAAGCCATGCTGAGTGTCTGCCATAAGGCGATTTTGGATTAGGTGGTGCATGAATTGTCTATGAATACATTTTTCCATAATCTTTGCAAGTGGAGAGAGTATAGCTATTGGCCTATAATTGGAGAATTCAGTAGAGCTGCCTCCTTTGTGAAGTGGGATTACATAGGATATTTTCCAGATGGTGAGAATTTTAGCTTCTACTAGGGTTTGATTGATTAGTATTGAGACGGGGTAAGCAATAGCATCAGCTGATTTTTGTAGGTACTCGGCAGGGAGTTGAACAGCAGAAAGTGTAGTGGGTTTTAATTTATTGATCAAGGTACGGATAAGTGAAGTGGCAACTGGTTGGAAGCTGAACGCAAGTAGGTTTCTAGGGGTGCTACTTTCAGGACCAGGGGAGCTAGGAGGTAGTTGGCTAGCTAGGGCTTGAATTGTCTCAGTAAAGAATTGGTTAAAACTATCAGAAACATCTTCAGGGGTTTTATCAATAGTAGCAGTAGGGATTGGGGTTGAAGTTTGCCCAGGATGTAGTATATATGACATGCCACCTGACAGGGTATGGCATTACTGGGTTCAGAGAGCTCAGTCCCCAGATTGGCTGTGTGGTGGCATCCCACACATGTGTTGTACGTTCCTGGCCAAGGGTGATGGCTGACTGCATACATGTGGCAGCTGTGACATTGCCACATGACTCACATAAACCACAACTGGACCATAGAGGTGATTCACAGGTTACCTTTGCACATGCTACCCTAGTAGTGTGATTGCCATGGTGAGTACCAACACATAGGGCCAATGGGGAACAACATACTGAAGGTGTGTATGTGTGGGTGTACTGCTACTGTTTCATAGCACTGGCATATATGACTGCACACGTGGGTAAATGCCAGGTAAGACATGTGCAATGTGTCACAGGCAATGTACATGCGTACAGGACAGACAGTGACGTTCTGTCACGTGTAAACTTGACATACGTATCGTACGCTATGCAGATGTCACTAGGAGTCTACAGAAGCACTGTAACTCTGCATTGCAGGTGTAAGCAGTGTTCCAGGGAACCCCAAGCGAACATGCATGCAAACAAAGCTACAGTAAGCAGGGCTGGAAGTAGTGCATTGTACAACAAAGAAGGGGTAACAATAACAGTAAGTAACAATGCAAATATGTAGGCACTATCAACATGTACACAGGAATACACAGAGCAGATGCCCATGGTAGAACTGATATTATGTCATAGTTAATTGTGATTTGGATTACATTGGTACTGCACACATATCAACATGCGCAAACATCCACATTGCATAGTCATTGTGGGCAACTTGACACCATTACTGTACATGTCCACCATTGCATATCACTACTTGCGTTAGCTTCCCCCCTGTGCTACCCATGTATGCGGCTATCTGTTGACATCCTTACCACCGGCATGCAATTATGTGCAGCTGTTACACTTTGGTATGTACTATGGGTGCAGATGACAATTCAGGACATTCATATGGTTACTGCATCAGGCATGCTGAGATATACACACAGTCATATCAGCACACTGTACCGTTACCAACATGATACTACTAATACACTTCTATGTAGTCACCCTGTGCATCAGCAACGTGTTTACCTGTTCCCGCAATGATGTTGGAGATTGCAGGAGGTGGCACAGTGTCATCATATGCACAGGGTGTGAATTAGGTATGCCTGAGTCTGCCACTGATACCACCAATTGACATGTGTGTGTATGTGTGTTGGTGAGGGGCAGCAGTACAGGGTGGGGCAGTGTTGGTGTAGTGTGTGCGTGTATGTGGTCGCCCTAGGTGTTAACATTTTGCATGTGTGTATGCACGCACACAGTTCCACCTCATGGCTGCCATATACAGGGGTTTGTGGACAGCCACAGACTGTACCTGGCAGGTCATACAGATCAGTGTCTGTGGGCACGGACACGGTACCTGTGCCTGGCAGGGGTGCTACGGACTGTATCCAGTACTAAGCCAGACTGGGTACTGTCATCAGAAGCGGGAGTGTGTTGACTGGACACAGGTCCCTGTTGGGACTGTCCAGAGCCACGTGCATGAGGTCTCCTGGGGTGTTCCAATGACAGCACAGACCCAGCATTGCTGGGGCTGCTGCTGGCACTATGGGGCGTCTTGGCGGGCCTGTTGTCGTCCACGCCGACTGCCAGCTGCTGCTGTTGCTGGCATACGGCCACGTTGATGCCGCAAACGCCCACCATTGCCCTGGCTCATGGACATTTGGTTGTGGAACTGCTGTAATATGTCCCCACAACGTCTGTCTATGACATCGGTGAAATTACGGATAGCATCCGCGATGTCACGCATACTGTCAGTCATGGCTGTGCGACATGCTCTCAGCTCCCTCAGACTCTGTCTGGTGTACCTTTCCATACGCGACTGTGCCTGCATGACAGCCCAAAACATAGCTGAGGTTGACAGACCTCTTTGGGCACGTCTGCCAGAGGCAGTACGCCCACGGATGCTCCCACGAGAACCCATGGGCAACTGTCTGTGTGGTACCATCGCAGGACCCTGCCCATGGCTGCTGTGTGGGGATGCATGTGCCACAGGTACCACATTACCCTGGTCAATGCCCACTGTATCCTGTCATTCACCTAGGGACAATGGTGACAAAGGATGTACTGGCAGGATGACTGTGCGCAATGATGGGGTTGACAGCTGTGTACTGTCAATTGGCTCACCAATGGCGGACCCTGACACACCTTCCTGTACCATTACACAAATATCATCATTACCAGTACATGTGGCACCAGATTCAGGTTCCCTGCTGCAGGACACCAGAGCAGCACCAGAGCCTGTGGGAGGAAGACAGGAAACACAGTTTACAGTCTCCACACATTGTTACCAGTGATGCACTTATGCACACATGCACACATGCGCACATGGACACATGCACACATGGACACAGGCACACATGCACACATGGACACAGGCACACATGCAGACATGCACACATGCACACAGGCACACATGCACACATGCACACATGCACACGTGGACACATGCATACGTGGACACATGCACACATGCACACATGGACACATGCACACATGCACACGTGGTCACATGCATACATGGACACATGCACACATGCACACATGCACACGTGGTCACATGTACACATGCACACATGCACACATGCACACATGCACACGTGGACACAGGCACACCTGCACACATGCACACATGCACACATGGGCACAGGCACACCTGCACACATGCACACATGCACACCCCGCAGTATACACACAGAGCACTACTGAGTTACACTAGTGTTACTAGCACTATCAGGACTATTATAGGTATTGTTACACACACTCACCAGCATGGATGGCCTGCCTTGCTGTAACCCCGGAGGGACCTGCAGAAATGATGAGATTAATGTCAGTGGGCACAACTGTGCCATTGATACTGCATATGATACAGTGCAGTAGTACATCAGTTGCCTTTCACACGTCAGCTGCTGATATTGCTAGTATCACACATGCACAATTACATACTATGATGACAGATACATACCACGGACACACCTTACACATGCATAAACTAACAGTGTACAGAACAGTCAAGTGTACATATGGCATATTACCTGCATGCTCCATGTTGTGCTGCTGTGTGGATCCAGCCTCCATCATGATGCAGGTGTACTGCTGTTGCTGTTCTGGGGATGGAGCCACAACACTTAGGAGTAACCCCTCCAGTCTGGTGAGGGGGGGATGTGTGGCCACCCCACCTCCTGTGGCAACCTGTTGCCTATTGATATCCGATGCACGCTGATGGACACTTCTGATTAAATCACTGCAGTGATGTCGTACCTGCTCATATGTCCTATTATGTGTGCCAATGTCATTTACCCTATGGACAAGGTCTTGCCACAGTGCAGCCCTCTCCTGCTGATTCTGACTGGTGCGGGAAAACAGGATGTCATACTCCCGCACCAGGCTCTGGTGTATCTTCTCATCTTCCGCAGCAGAGTAGGCGGGATTACGCTGACGCGCCATCTCCCTGGAAGAGAACACAAACAGGATATCAGTAGACTATGTCAGCAATATATGGCACACATACTATACATGATACTCATGTGTAGTGATATACTACTACTCCCATATGTTGCATGTGTGTGTCGTGGTGGATACACAAGTACATGGCCAGATATCAGTGCTCAGCCAACACCTGTGCAACAATACCTGCCACATTCCACACAACATAGTAGCATGCCCCATCGGTCAGCACACACTGACAGGTCCAATGCACAACCTCACTCTGGGGGTTCATCCCAAGGTACTGTATGTGGGACGCCATCCACTAGTGTGATGTGGACACAAGTTACTCGGCCTGGATATACATACCCCACCACCACCAGCAGCACGGTAGACTACTTTGATATGTATGTGATTAGACAGTTATTCACTTGCTAGGACTGAGATGGTATCCATGCAGCACACTGGGCCAGTGGAAGCCACAACCCACACTGCTGACCCCTTTGCAAATGCTTACCACAGACATGCCACATATTGCATGGAACTTGCACACACATTTCTAACCCATACCCTATGCACAAAGGTTAGGCATCCTGTCCGGTGGACCCCAGACAGAGGCAGATTGTATAACAATAGCAGCAGGCTACTGCAGGACAGAGCAGATTCACATTAAGGGAAGGCATCTGTGATCAGCACTGGTACTACGCTACGGTCTCTCATAACAACGGCCACGGCCTACTCTGGGAGGGAAATGGCCACAAACACTATGGATAACCACAAGGCCTTCTTCAAGTTATGTTACACATATGGACCAAATGCCTCAGATATGCTCTGTGTTAATACACACCTACTTAACATTCACCAAACACACAGATATTGGCAACATTCTTGCAGACAGGTTCGGTGCACGTATCCCCCCTTCTTCTCCCCCACCAGTTGAAATACTTATCACAGCTGTATGTAACCTCCCTATCATCTCACATGTCCAGGTGAGAGCCGCCCTCAGCAAAGCAGAACACACAGCATCACTGTGACCTCATGGTATCCCTGGATGTGTGCTACCTGCACTCCAAGAGGACATACAACCGCATATAAGACTGATAATTTATCTTGGCCATACTACAGGATATGTACCTGGACACTGGCATACAGCAACAGTGGTCCCACACCACTAAGGAGGCACCTCGACTGACCCTGGGAACTACCACATCATATGCATAACTGGCCTGGTCTGCTAAGCTATGGAATTATTCAGTATGGGATGCATATGCAGTGATATCGGGTACCTGCAGACACTTGTTCCCAGACAGTTTGCCTTTGTGATGGGCTGATCCTGCCTTTTGAACCTGGCTGACCTTTCAAAGCAGTCACTACAGCCATTGCTGAGGGCAACGCACAGACAACTGCTGCCAGGATCATGGCCTAACACTGATTGACATGTAATGTATAGTCATCCCCTTTTGGTGGAACTACGTACACACAACATATCACATGGACATACCTATAGATACAGACCTATGACACATTTGGAGGGTTCACAGTATGCACACTATTAACCTGCTACTTTGCATTACCTGTGTTTGTCACAGCTGGTTGCATTACCACTGCTTCTGCTTTCTGCTGCTACTGTCACTGCTGACAGCTTAGAGTCACAGTGTGTAGCGTGTTTTTTTTTTTTTCTCTCTGTCTCGGTTTGTCCCTCTCCTTCTGTCTGCTTCCAGACAGTGCAATGAATGTATTGCATGTGTGGAGTGTTAGTACAGGATGCTTTTGTAGGTATCTGCATAGGTCCATGTGATGGCCTCTGCACCAATTGTAAGCCAGCGTTTGCTAATTGCATACAGCCAGTTGTGTACTGATTGCAGTTCTCACTGTGATTTCAGGACAGTGCTATAAAAGGGTATGTGAGATAGGCGTTGCCCTTTCAGATTGTAAGGGTGGGGACCATGCTGGTATGCTGTGGACACTGTTCTGTGAGTGTAAAGGTTATTATCTCTCTCATGATTCAGGCTGTGTTGTAGATTCACATTTCTCCATTCCTCTCTCCTGTTCCCTGTAGTAAGTGTGTATGCACAATGACACCTACAACTATATATAGATATATATTTATATATACATATATATGTACATATACATACATTTATATATGTACATTAACTGACATTATTACCTACAAGCTACCAACTAGCATGGCTGTTTCTGTTCACACACTACTATTATGGGAATCCAGTAGTTTTGACAGTAATTCTAAATGACATGCTTTGGGTACTACACATCCTATATTCCCTTTACATTCATCCCTACTATTACATGTTATATTTATTTTAGCACAACATTCTTGTATAAGAGTCATGGCTTAGTGGTAGGTCATACAGACTACTGTTTCCAAGGTCCTGGGTTCGGGACTGACAGTGGGATTTTATTTTGCTTTTGAACTGACTACAGGACCTGTCAATCAAAGTGACTAAGGTAGTTTTAAGCAGTTGTAACCGGGTTTGCGCTGGTTTGCGTGGAGCTCACGCATGCGCACTGGCGGTTAGCTCCGCACGCGCACACCCGCTTACAACCGCTTAACAGTGCTTACTCTAGCGCACACCCGCGCTATTTTCTTTGAAAGAAATGAAAATGGGGAGACAGGAAAGTGGTGAAAAAGGGGTCACAAAGAGGGTAAGACAGTAGGAAAACAAGCTTGGGATTTGCAGGAGGGATGTAGGTAAGGCCCATAGCTGCCCATTTCTTCATCAGCAACAGCTGTGCATATGTATGTAATTTGGTGTGACATTTGAAACCTTCCACCCCTGAGAGAGGTGTCAGGACAACAATAATACTTTTTGTACAGCCAATTGTAATTGATAGTTTCCATGTCCAGCAGACATGTGTGCGGAATGGGCAGCTATGTATGGGGCGTAATTTTTTTGTGGGTACAGAGTGCCCTTTTTATTTTTTTTTTTTTCAGGTGAGAGTGGTATGTCAGGTGAAGGAAGTCGGTACAGCTGGGGAGGTAGGTTGGGTAGGTAAACAGACAAGACAAACAAGACGCATACAGGGGTGGTGTATGACACATGTGGGGGGGTTACACAATTGACGGGGACGGAGGTTTGGATATCCAGAGCCCATGAGCCCACAGATGGCAACAGTGGAACTGATATCCCCACCCATAGGCAGTTGCCACTGTTCCTTCACTGCCCAGGACAGGGCTGTGCTGGGGGCTGTGTAGGCTGGGCAACAGGCATGCCCGTAAGTTGTGCCACCTGTGCCTCAAGCTGGCATAGGGGCTCGAGAACAGAGTCCTGAATCTCCCTACGCACCACAGTCCGGACGCTACGGAGGGTGAGTGGTGGTTCTCCTCCGGCCACACTTGCAGAGGGGGGGCGAGCCCCATCCCCTGCAGCACTTCTACCCGCAGGTGGCACAGGGCCACCGGAGGAGGGTCCAGACTGGGCACTAGTGCCAGGTGCACTCGCCAGCTGAGGTGGGAGAGGTGGGTCCACTGGAATCCGCCTTCCCTGTCGTCCTATGTTTTGCATTATGTCATGACAGTTTGGGTTAGTGACATATAATACCATTCACAATTAGTTGTAACAGCATGCATTAGTATTCCCATTAACCAAACACCCAGATATTCACACCATTGAACAGCGAGCATAACACATGCATAATTTGAACAGCAATACACAGTCCAACAACATACAGGGTTGATTGATGGCAACAGGCCATCAGGTTTGGATGTATGAACAGGCAGATGCATCAACGGACATGCAAATATATATGACCCAACAGGACAAATGTCCAGGGGTGTTAATTGTGATTGCACATACCATTTTCATGTGGAATGGGTTATATGTGGTTATAGGGTGGGGTGAAGAAAATAATATTAACACCTTCGAATACCAATACATAAGCTGTACATTTCTAATAGCTGCACATATATACACACTACTGTTCTAACTACAGTTTCCAGTATGATAACTACTTCAACTTGGTGATAGGACTGTTACTGCAACATCAATATACATTTTATTGTTCTTCATACACATTCATATCTAGCTTTGTTCAGCTACATCATCCTGCTACATTTGCTTTATATAGCTATAGACAAGTGTGGATGTTTGGTATATCAGACAATCATACTATCTGCATATTGCAGACTGAGAGCAACATATCCAGATTTTGGGATACACATTCCAGATGCAGCAACACTTTGAACAGATTTCGCTGTTTGGTTTTGATTCTCACATGCATTTCATTCTGTACTGACTGCAGTATACTTTATTTAGGGGGTTATTACTACTGTATTGCTGGATTCATGACACTTTCTCACACTCTCTCACTTGTTTTCATTTTACTATTCAGGATGGTACTTACTTCTAGGCTTTATTGACATGTTTTACCTGTAGTTATTACAATCCTTTCCAGCAGTCTCACTTCTGTCATGTTTCAGTATTTCAACAGGGATATAGTTCACACATGTGATTTCATCATCTTCTGCAGCTATACTTTTCAGCCTGCTGCAGGTTGTGTACTATTTTCTTACAAGTGGGGCATTTTTATTTCAGAATTTATGTCAGACATTTTCATTTTTCTGTTTGGCTTACAGACTGCAACACACTTTTGTAATCAAGCAATACTTGCAAACACTTTCACACTGTTACTTGCACATTTTATTACTTAGTGACTACACTGCACTCTTTTGCTGACTGTCATACTTTTATATTTCTTTACAGTTACTGGTAGTGGATTACTGACATGCCTGGTGGTGCAACCACACCAGCCTATCGCCATAGGCTCTGCGGTTCACAGAACAGACACCTGCAGCTGTAATATAAATGAAGTAATATTGGAATACACATCTCCATAATATCAGCTAGTTTAATTTCTTACATACATAATTAAATGTAACTTACTCAGTAGTGGGGCGTTGGGCATTTGCCAGGCCTCCTGGATCCAAAGGTTCAATTGGTCCTGCTTGCGTCTCTTCAGGTCCGCATGGTGGTGACGGACCTGCTCACCAGTCCTTGGAATCCCTGTGGCACTGGTGAGATCATGAGCCAACCGGTTCCATGCCTCAGCCCTATATGCTCCCCACAGGACCTGGCCCTGCATGAGTTGGGCCTCATGATTGTGGACTAGGAGCCAGACCATGTACCTGGACTCCTCAACGCCCCACCTCTGTGCTCAAAAGCAACTACCCTCTCCTACTCCTGTCATTCTGGCTGCAAGTCAGATCTACAATCGTTTATGCTGTGTATTCCCGCCTATGGGGCTTATATAGTCCGTTTTTCCCGCACATATCTGTGATTGGCCATTTTGGAATTGTATCAACTTCAGTAAACCTGCATTGTCATGCTCCAGTTTGTATTCATTCCTATATATTAGCTATTATTGCATTTATAGGTACTGCTGTCATGGCTTAGTGGTTCAGTACCTTGACTATGGTGTATAGTATCCTGGGTTCGAACCTGGCCACTAATTTTTTATTTTTTATGACTGTCTAGACAAGCTGAGGGGTGTGTCTGTGTAAAGGCTGTTTTGATACAGCTTGCTCAACGTTGCCCATCGGTTAGCTTGTTTGCGTGGTGCGCAGCTCCGCGTAAATGGGGTACACTGGTTTAAGCCTCATTTGGCTATCAGCACGCATATTGCACTCAGCTCAGTTAGGAGCACATAGATTTAGCGTGTTAAACCACTGCTCAGCTACGGGCACTCATTTTGCACCAGTTAAACCACTGCTCACCTACGGGCAGATGCACTCACCCTATTAAACTGTAGCTCAGCTATGGGTACATGTGGCATTTTCTATTGTTTTGTTACCTCACATTTCTTCCATATAAATGGGCTATTTCATTACATTTTACATAAAATATGATTTTATGTGTACATATTTGTCAGGGACTTGTTTCGTGCTTATTTTGCTACAAATAAAAATTGGTGTTGTAGGGGCTCGAACCATGAATGCCTGCTCTTCAGCCAACATCTCTACCGCTACGCTATTGCTTCTTGGCTAACTTTGCATATTTAGTTCTTATATGCTTTCCCACTGACTCCTAACTGTAGCTGCGCTACGGGCACGCCCGCGCAAACGAGCGCACTCACGGTTAAACATCTTTACAATTTAAAAAAAAATGATGAGATGTTCATTTGTACATTTTATGTTCGTAGTCTGTGGGGGCATGTGTTGTGTTGTGTTTATTCACATTTCCATGGACTCTGTCGTGGGTGTTTACTTTGGGCACTTTTACTCTTCTGGGGGCGTGTCCGCTTACAGTGCTCGGCCTACGGACACGCCCCCTACTGTCTTACACGGACCGTGTTAGCCTTAGGTGTGATTCAGCATGCTGTCATGAATATGCAGAGCATGCTGACATCACTCCGTTTAACTGCAGCCTCCATGTATGAGTTATAACTCTTACACGGAGGCTTCGTGAATCCTGCCCCATGTGTTGGAATATGTTCTCATATTATGATCTTGTGAAATTCTAAAAAACTAAGTGTCCAATTTATAGTTAATTTATACTACAAGAATTTTCCACAGAAGATATTTAGAAATAACTGCTCCATTTTATCATTTTGAAAATGAAACTATTGTACTTATTTGATATGCAGCACAAAGCATGCCACGTCAGGTATTAGTTGGATTAATGGTGAAAGTGTTCCTTCACAAGCATAAAGTACAGTGTTTGAGTCTTACCTTTGGGGAAGCATGACCTTGCTTAAAAAGCCCCCCCCAGGGGGCTGTTAGCATTGTGATACCCTACAAACCTATATTTCTGTAGGTGTGGTTGGTATAATGGTTAAGATGTTTACATTCACAGTCACAAGGTACAGAGTTTGATTCTCACCTTTCAAAGGGAAATTGGCTAGGCTTTAAATGAGGCATTAGCACAACTAGCCTAGTACCTGCCTGTGAAGCTATGAACATGTTGTTGTATAGGGTGGCTACCTACCATAACAAGCTGTAAACAGTGATGACTCAATCTTCTCTGCATGAATATTATTCAGTCTAGTGATTGTATACTATGCTGATCTTTATATAATGTGACTTAGTCTAACAGTAACAGACTTTTTCCTTTTTGTACTTGAAGCAATATTCTTACCAGTAAAGGTTATGCAGATGTTACAATGTTGCCAAATGTTCTGTTTCCAAACAGGAATATCACCTTCTCATGGAGCTGTCCATTATTGCCTGAGAATTGTACCACCCAAGAACCCACCACCTTTCCTACTATCAGAAATCACTGTATGGCATTTGTCGACATCGTGGGTCTAGCTGCCCACTCACTCAGACATGTTAACATAAGATACATTCAAAAACAAATGCTGCACAGTAGGTTCTAGATGTTGATGTCATGGTACTTTAGTTTGCTACTTACATTTGATGTCAGAAGTATATATTTGGGAACAGAGTCAGATACTGAGACATTTATAATATGGATAGTTTAAGTGACCACATGGGGTTCTTTCATCTTAGTGTGGGAGTTAGAGATGGAGCTAGTTTAAGAAGGATCTCCAGTAGAGTAAAGTTCAATCCTTTGGTAGATCTCCAGAATTTCTGCATGTCAGAATAATGATGTGGAAGGACAGATGCTTTCATAACAGAACAATCCTCTTCCTGCTGAGTAAGAAATGCAGAAAGTTTCTGTTAAGAGGGTAAGTATGTAGTTTTTAAGTTTTGGAAAGAGTTAGTTGCTGGTGTTTTAAGTGTGCATATATATGGCTTAAAAGTCAGTATTTTGAAATTCAGGATTGTAAGCTTTCAGTATAATGAGTTTCAGTCAAATGAATTTTCAGTATTTTGAAAATTAGGTATTGCGGTCTCAGACAAATGAAATTCAGTATTTTGAGATTCAGTCATGTGGACCCCACTATTCTACACTAGGCTATCAACCATTGGGGCCTTTATAAACCTATCCATGCATCTTAATTGTATCGCACAAGTTTATGTGACTTACAGGTTATTTTAAGGGTTTATGTAAGCTAGAACAAGACCTACAGGCTGTCCCTGTCCATTAAAGACATAGGTCATAGACCTGAGGTTTATTTCTGATTTTGCAGTCTCTAGTCCAGGCTTCTGCTGAATGGGGTTAGGGAAGAGCTCGGCTTCACATAGATGGGAAGCCTGTTCCAGAGAAGGGGAATTCTCCAAGACACATACCTGTCCCTCCGACACGTCTCAGCTGTCAAGATTCTTGAAGCATGTCCAGATTTTTGTCCCTTATTTTTGGTCTCTTCCCCATAAAAGTTGTGGATTTCTGGCAAATAACTAAAAATTAAAGTCACTAAATAATGACAGACATTTGAGTTTCAGACTTTATATCCTTCAGAAAAATGCCTGTTAATACAAAACATGTTACTCTAACAACTATATAGATTTATGAAAGTAATACATAAAATGTATCCCTGATTTTGGGGCATTGCCCCCCCCCCCCAATTATTTTTGGATTTGTCCAGATTTTTTGCAGTTAGAGGCTGAGAGGTGTGATCCCTCCAATGTGTCTTATTTATGTTTTAAGCAAAGTTTAAATCTCTAGAATGAGTAATTCTGATGTTATTTGTTTAGTGGCTATGCAAATGGTCCATCAGAGTGAGATCCAAGGGTGCCTCATATGCCAGGCATAGATCACCTCTCAACACTCTGTAAGAAACAAGAGCTTAGAGATAGGGCTTTGAGGAGATCTGCAAAGGACATGCTATTTATGCCCTGTATTCTTTTTGTGAAAAAACTCTGTGGATGTTCCATTTGGCGTATGTGCCTGGTCAGGTACATTCCAAAGGGGGCATTATACTCAATGATGGCCTGCTGAAGGCTGAATGCAGTGTAAAGATGACTTTCTTGGATCTAGATGCCATACCCTTGCTGGAAGTTGAGCAACATAGAATAATTTCCTTACTACCTTGGACATGTTGGTCAAAAGTCAGGTAACTCTCTACATACATACTCATGTCCCTGATTACTGGTTCTACTGTTAAGGGTGTGCTATCAATGATGTAATTTCCTAGGGTGGCTAACTTCACAAAGGGTACTGTTATTCATTTCTTGGTACTGAGCTGTAAGCTGTGGCTTTGGCACCAGTCATTTGTGTTAGTCCTTCCTGTAAGATGTTAATGTCTTGGTGTGATTCTGCGACTGCTCCTAGTTTGCAATCATCTGGAAACATGGTCAGCCAGAGGCCCTTGACAGTGGCGTTGACTTCTAAGAAGTAGATGCCAAAATGGAGCCTACCCAGCAAAGAGCCCTGAGGGACTCTGCTAGTTACCAACCTCTTTGTGGAAGTGATCTTCCCTATCATCCTAACTTCCTGGGTCCTATCTGAGCACCAGCTGGCTATCCAGTGCATCACATAGGGGTTTATGCCTATATCTGTGAGTTTGTTTATGATGTCCATGTGGGTATTGTATCAAATGTTTTAGCCTAGTCAAGATAGGCAGTGCACACTGTTTTGCCTTTATCCATTGCCTTGGTGACCTTCTCAAAGGAGTCCTGGTTAATTAGGCATGACCTTTACGAAACCAAACTGGGCTGGAGCCAGTGTTTAAAGGTTGTCTGTGTTTTAATTAATTATTTCCATGATAACTCTTTCATTTTCATTACATATGAGACTAATTAGACTTTTGGGCCTGTAATTCCTCGGATCCATTGAAGGCCTCCCCTTATACAGAGGTATGACCATTGCAGCTCTCCATTGGTGTGGCATAAAGCCTGACTGGAGGCTGTGGTGAAAAATTGTATCCAGTGATCCTGCTAAGTCACATTTCAGGCTACTTAGAAGGCATCAAGGGATATTATCTGGGGCCCATCAATGCAGTGTTTTTGGCCTTAAGGAGTGCATCTAGGACCTACTTCCTAGTGATAGGTGGGGGGTGGGTTGTTTGATATTAGTTCCTTGGGTCCAACCATGGGAAAGAAAGGGTACAATTGTATCTGAATTTGTCAGCCAACAGATTTGCTGTATCTTCAGGCTCCAGGTAGGTGGCTCCATTTACAAGCAGTTCTGCGCACTGACGTGGGCTGTGTTTGAGGTTTGGACATTGCTAATGAATGGCTTGTGGTTGTCCTTTGCCTGGGAGGCTATTTTTACCTCAAATTTGACTTTAGTAGGCTTAATTTTCCCTCTTAATTGTTTGTTTACATTAGTGAGAGTGTTTTTATCATGCTGAGCCTAGTACTTCCTAATCTTGGCTATGAATTTATTTTCTGTACAACCAGTTTACGTTTGGGTTTCACAAGGGTGGTTTGTTATTTTTAGTTATTTTTGGACTTATTTTGGGTAGTACAGCTGCCTCTATACATTTATTGACATGATTGTACAAGATTTCTGTGAGCAGTTCTGCATAGGCACCTGTGTTCTCAGGGTTTGGGAGGCTTCCAAGTTAGGCAAGTTATAAATTAGTAGTTGGAAGTTAGCCTTAGAATATTTCCTAAATGCTATGGGGTTATCTGAGGCTACAGAATTGATTTTCATTATGAAGGCGACAGCTTTCTGGTCTGACCATACCAGAAAGGATATTACATGGGGAGGACATCATTTTCCCATGTTTCCGAGTACCAAATCAAGTATATTTGCACCTCTAAGGGACATATGAACTCTCTTGTCCAAGGTGTTTGTGTTTACAAAGTCCAGGAATCTCTGGGCCTGTAAGGTTAGGGATGTGTAAGTATGTTAGTTTATAGTGGGGTATTTGAAGTTGCCCATGAATATGATATTGGGTTGAATGTTGAGGGGCACCAGTAAGTCCAACTCTGAGTTATGGGTTTCTTGGGTCACAGAAGGTGAACTAGAGCTTGCAAGGGTATGATATGGGACTTGCAGAAGCTCAAGCACATCATCCAGTTTAACCAGTCTTTAGGTGAGTTTGTTGCTGATATAGATTGAGACAACTCTACCTTTTGTCCTTGCCTGGATGTGTGGAAGTTCTTGTAGACCTAAACAGCCAAGGTGTTCTCCACAGCTTTAAACCATGTCTCATTAACTGCACAGCTGTCCACATTCTCCAGGGTGAGGAGATCCTGGAGGGAATGGATTTTCTTGTTTAGGTTCCTGGCATTGAGCAGTAACACCTTTAGATTCCATTAGGTTGGTTTTGTTTCCTCAGAAAGCTTGTCAGTTTTGCCTTGTCTAAAAAAGAAACTATGGGGGAGGCCAAAGTTTTAGCCAATGTTAGAAAGTCCAGAGAGAACAGGTGCTGATCTTTATGGCAAAGCAGCGTGATCTGTTGTCCAGATCCTCCCATGGTGACAAATATTGTACCCCTTTGAAATGACAACAGAAACTAAGTCAGTTATTAAAGTCAATCATCTTTTGTTCATACTGTGGCATCATCCTTGGTAGAATGTTGCTCAATGCTAGTCACATACCAACTTGGGACACATGATCAGAGAGCCCCATAATGTCTCTCTTTATATAGTCCAGTGAGGTGCATCTCAGGTCATTTACACCCACATGGACTATGAATGAGTCATACTGGTACTGGTGGTCTGATGACTTGAAAGCATGGGTTTTTTAGCAGATCCTGGCCCCTAATAGAGAACTGCCTGTGACTTTCCCCTTATTCAGCCTGGTGAGCATGACATTTTCCTGTCTCACAATGGAGTCTCCTATGATTAAAATATTGGAAAATATGTTGGCTTGCCTTACTGGCTTTGTTGTTGAGGCTCCAAAAGGTGGGGCTGTATATGTTGTGCTGGGTATTGCTTTGGTGGAATGATTTTAGGTTTGCTGAGGAATTTTTTTTGTAGGGCAAATGTCTATGAGGTGGGGTTTAGAAGGGTTGGTTTAAGTGCCTCAACGTATGTTAATCTATGTGTTGGGTCAGTACTATGGTGAGTGTAATGCTTATGTTACTGACAACCCAAATGCTATTTTGAGTGCTTTATTGTGAAAAATCTTGCCTTCAATGACACTGTGCAATTATAACTCTCACATAATGTGTCTATTTCTCTAAGGATTAGTTGGTAGTCACTGAACTTGAGACAATTCCTGCATTGTCTCAGGATGCCCACATGTACCACGCTGCCAGCTCAGAAGTTGGGAAAGTGCCCATCCATGGTGTCAGATATTTTTTTAGGTAAACTACAAAGGGTGATGCAATAGGCTAACTTCGTCTCGTTGGCTAGAAACCACAACTAGGCTATGTAAGACTGCAGTCATGTGATAGTGCTCCTCAGCATTCAAATAAGTTGCTCTTTTAGCAAATAAATACTGGAAAAAGTTACAGGGAAAGTTTCTAAGTGCCTGCATCCATAAAAGGCACTGTTAAATGTCACTGCATGATGAGCAGCGGAATTTATAGACTCAAAGAAAAATGACTGAACCAACTAAAAAGCCCTCTGGCCAATGAAATAATGTCACTTTAAGCCTCCCTGTGTGCTTCCCAACTTGAACAGACCAAGTTATGTTTTTATTGCCAGCAGAATTGCAATTCCAGTCTTCTTAATGTAAAAACACTTTAATTCACCAAAAGTAAAGAAGGTATCAGAAACAAATCAAACAACTAGCTACAGAAAGTAATCACACTGTGGTTCTAAGACAGACAAGCTGGCAATGAAGAATACGCACTTTAAGGTGATTTCAAAACACACTAGCTAGACCATATAAAAGCAAATATATTTTACAGTGATGAAATACAGAAAAATGGAATAAAATAATTTGAAAGTAAATTAGCAGTCTTCAAACAAAAGTGCAATATTTCAATTTAAACTACATATCTTAGCCTGGATGGCACCAGATGGCAGTCAGACACTCTGAGAATGCAGGCATGGACGCCAAGCATTAAGACAAGAGCTAAGCAAACATGGCAAATGTATTACTTTAAAGCATTTTGCTGATATTAATTACTTAACTTTCTGCACTGCAGTATATGTAGTGCTCACCTAAAGCATTTTGACCCCTATTAGGAAATGCATATGGCCTCCACTCATGTAATTGACTGCAGTCAGTCAACTGTAACCTCAGTGACACATAGGTGTCTATAGACGTTCATGAATACACCAACAGGCATGCACAGGGTTGCATTCATTAAAAGTATATGGATACATACAGTGCTATCACTAAGGTTCTGTCACCAAGGGATACAGTAAATCTGTGTGGGTTGTGGTTTACAATGTTTGCAAAGCTTTTTATTAAAACACTGTGCAAATATTTAAAGAAAGATAAGGGGGAAATGCATGGTGACACAACATATCCCAAAATGCAAGTATGACACCTGCAAAACATTTTAAAGGTACAATAATTGAAGTGCACTTTTCTAGTACCACTGTCCTTTTTGAGGTATGAACAAAATGTTAGAAAAAAGTTATGTGTACAGTTCAGCTTGACAGGAGCATTATGCTTGGCTGCACTGCAACTACATACATGTCTGAGGAATCATTTTGAGTCTGAAAGAAAATGCTTTGTTACAATGAAAAGCTTATTTATTTCATTATTATGGTCCTACATCAAATTACTGGTCTTAGTGTGACTGAATATAAAAAAATCAAAAGCATTTACCTGAAAGACAATAAGCAAAACATAACAAGAAGAGGGTGTGTCAATTGCCTAGTCTTACCTAAAAGAAAAGGTATATCACCTTCCTGTGTACTACTATATACTAAGCTTCTTTCTGTATGCCATAGCATGACAAGATATTATACTGAGCTGATAGTCCAAGAGTATGTGCAGCAGTTTTCCCTTCTACCTGTTGCGGGTAAGGTAGATGAGTCTATAATATGTCAATCACACTAGAATCACAAAAAGCTTCAGGACATCCACCTGTAATCTCATATTTCTTTTCAAGTATATGACAGTTGTTTCATTTGTGAATCCATAAATGAATGAAAATAATGAAAATATATTTCTTAAGGGAAAACATTACTGCAAATATCCCAAGAGATATTTTTATATGGTTTTAAACTTTTTTCAATCATGGAAGAAATGCCTTCCATCCCCACCGTTTGTTGTACTAGAGCTAGATATTTCCAGTCTGCAAATCCTGGTTCCATTGTAACTTTGATATCCATTACCACTCTAACAATTTATGACCCATCCAGAATTGTAGCTTAAAAGTACTTGTCAAATTATGAGGAGTCTTCCATGAGTAGAATGTTCTAGATCAGCTGACATTGATGACATAGTATCAAAATTCATTAAGACAGCTAAGGACTCTTTAGGTATTCTAGCCAGTATCCTTTATCATGGAAATGTTAGTGAAGGCAGGGATTCCCTTGATTAGGAATAAGCCTTTATCCATCTACTACACAAAGGTAAGTAATCTTTTGATCATACTAAGCATAGATTTATCACTGTTCTTAATACCTTTGTGATGGCATAGGAAAATGCAGACCATAAACAGCTAGACTGATATCTTCAGAAGAAAGGAGTTATTCTCACTTATCACCATGGGTTGTGGAAAGTATATAGAGTAGACATTAGTGTCTCATATGTCTCATGGTAGCTTAGAAAAGTAATTCCTAATAGGTACATTTGTACAGGACTTTTCTTGATTTGTTGAAGGCTTTCTACACTACCAGCCATATTATTTACTCAGTAAGCCTTTAGAGCAAGGGACTGATGCTTTACACCTTACCTGTTTTAACAGCTGCCACCATGCTAGGAAGGATGTTGTTAAGTGAAATAATTTCTAACACCTGATAACACTGATAACGCTGTTCCCCAGAACTCTCCATCAGGATCATTATTAACCATTTAAGTTAATCAACATGCTGCCTGATGACTTATCACTGTGGAAATACGGAGGTAATTCAATGTGGTGAAGTTTCTACTGTCCTACATTTTAATGGCATTTTAACTAACGTGCAAAGGAATTTGTAAGCAAGTTTCATCAGACCTGAATGCTGGCTGATGTAATGCCACCATGCACTAAATACATTTTAAAATCATATTATTCTACAGCAAGCAACATAAATCCATTCACCTGAACTGTGTGTGCTCCCTAGCGCAGGTAAACTTTTGAAAAGGTTGAGTGGAATGAAGTCCATAGGAATATACATAGATGGATAATTAGGGATGAATTACAGTTGCCTCTTCACGTGCCTGATACTGTACTGCTTGTTTTTGTTACATTGAGTGTAACTGCTTGATACTATATATGTTTGTGTATGCTTTCTCATTCCACATTACAACAATGAATTAAGAAACACATTCTGCATCCAAAGATGTGATACCTCAGAAAAATAGCTGCATTTATTTCTTGATTTTTTTTTTCTTTGAATTGAAGCAAACTCACAGACAGAATAATTAATGGATGGGGAGATGGAACTTGCATCCCTTTAAAAAAACTTTGTTTGTTTTAGCAGGAAAGGCATCTTCACACAAAATGATTTTGTGCTTGAGTAAATAGGTTTAGATGATTTATGTGTACGTCAATAGCTTCATGAAGTATGGATCAAAAATGAGCTTTCTCAGGTATTGTGATGAAGGTATAAAAATGGAACTATGGACTACCATGTTTCAATCAATAAAACAAGTTTATATGAACCTTAATGCCCTTCCAAAGAGCCAGGTCATTCCTTACATGTAGTAGCAAGATGACGTTAGCAGATGTTCTTCTCTCTAGGTTATTCTTTGGTTAGATTTTATATATATATATATATATATATAGATATAGATATATATATATATATATATATATATATATATATATATATATATATATATATATATATATATCAGGTTACTACTCTGGCTTTTGTATTTTTCAGTAAGCCCATTTGATTTGCAAATATTAATTTGGAGTCTGCTAAGTGCTTTAACTATTTTTCATCTGTGACAAGGCTCTTTCTTTTCTCACAAGATAAATGCAATTTCTTTACAGAAGAGCAACTGAATTCAGTTTTCCTGACCGATTCTCCAAGGATTCTTTCAGTATCACAAACACACAAATCTAACACTTGCAGGAGGGATTCTCAGATGTGGTCCACAGTGCATATGAGACATACTGAACATTCTCTCTGGAATATAATACAGTTATGTTCCTGATGGTCTGCAATTCCTTCCCACCTCAGGGAAATGTATATCATACTGAGCATGCTCAGTGCATCATCCATTTCCAACAATGCACAAAGCAATGTTAGACATGGACCAGCAGCTGAGATCTGACTGGCAGAGAGCATGTCATTCTACATACTTAACATACATAAAGAACGTCATTAGTGTTTTTTCCTGTGGCAATGTTTGAAATCTAAACATTGATGGGTATCTTGATAGACTGTGGAATTCGAAGCATTAGATGAGGTGTCCTACATCCAAACATCAGGAGGAATGTTTTGCTTAACTCTCATGGGATACAGTGGAGACACACACACACACACACACACACACACACAAACACACACACACACACACACATCTATAAGAACTGTGAGACCTGTGTGTGTGTGTGTGTGTGTGTGTGTGTGTGTGTGTGTGTTTGTGTGTGTGTGTGTGTGTGTGTGTGTGTGTGTGTGTGTGTGTGTGTGTGTGTGTGTGTGTGTGCGCGCACGCGTATGTGAGCACAGGAGGTAAAAATGTGACTGCAGATGCACAAAATATACCACTGTACACAGTGCATTTCAATTATACTATGGGCATACTATAAACATTACTACCATGGTAAGGCTGCTCTAATTTTCCTGGTGTGCAATGTATAGCAGTGGTACCATGGAGACTTTCACAAGCTGAATACATAGATGATAGTGCATAGCTGTAACAGCCTATATGCTCTACTAAGTATAGATGCAAAGTTTGCTGAGAGAGATGGGTCATTTGTACATTATACTCTTTAAAAGGTACACACAGATAATCATTCTGTATATCCACCACAGAGAGGATCTGAGACAAGCACAGTGATACATTAAACCACCTTAAGAGTGCACAGCAAGCCTGCCTTTATGCATGGGTATTGCAGATGCACATGATACTGGGGGTTTGATCATTGTAGCACACAGATACACAATATGTTGTTTGTGTGTGTGTGTGTGTGTGTGTGTGTGTGTGTGTGTGTGTGTGTGTGTGTGTGTGTGTGTGTGTGTGTGTGTGTGTGTGTGTGTGTGTGTGTGTGTGTGTGTGTGTATAGTGTATCCTGCACTGCTTGAATCTGCAAATATATGGAACAAACACTACACTATCTTTGAATTCCTAGTGCACAGGAATGGGACACAATTCATAAATGTTTGACCTTGTTTACAGCTTATTAATGATACATGTGACCTAGGCACCATTTATCTCACATGAGGTTCAGGATCTCCATATGTAATGTCACTGTCCTAATATATTGGAAAGTCTTGTTGGGCCTTCTTGTAGAAAGAACAGTCCAAATGTACTCTGAAGAGCAAGTATAGAGCCACTGTGCTCTGGCTACACTAACAGAGCAATTTGGGAGTAGATTTTCCACAAGGACTGTGTGGTCAGGTATATGTATACAGCTGTGTATACCTATGTTCGTCCATCTAGTTTGTCACTAGGTACATGTACACAGCTATGTCTCCATATGTCTGGTCACACACTATACAGAACTGTTTATACTTAGATCTGTTTATGATTTTCTACCTATGCAGCTATATGCATTTAAATCTGTGTATGACTGCCTGCTCATGGGGCTATATGTTTTGTGGGATTGCCTTATATATTTATAAGTGACAGTACAGGCACTAATGACTTTTTCTGTGTCCTTTCCAGGGACATAATGTCTGTTGGCTGTGACTTCTCTACATTCTTATGTTCGGTGAAAAAGGTATTGTTGATTGTGAGTTGTATTAGCTGCAATGGTTTATATGGTCTATGAAGTATACTTGGTACTCCTAAAAGACAATGGCTTCAGCTCTGGTATGTTATCTTATCAGCCTTTCCTTCAGAAAAAGCCATAAACAGCTTGTAGCATATGTGTAAAACGCATCTATTCTCCCTTCGTTATTCCTATTCTGGTCCCTTAACAACTAGAGATTACCCTTCCACCATAGATTTCTGCAGCAGAACTTCAGTCCCTGTAAGATGAATGCCTGAAAAACAAATTCATGTAATCATGGGCAGAAAGTGTTGAGAGATGAGGTTCATTGATTAACTACATTTTAAGTGTCAATCCAGACATTTCCTGGATAATCAAAACAGTATTTTGATCATTATTGGCCATACTATGTAATTCTAAGCATTCTCAAATAGTTTTACATGAAGCAGAATTAATGTCAGTATCCATCATTTTATGCAGACATTTCTAATAACACCTTTTATTTTATACCCTTCTTCTCCAGATCCACTTTATTTCAATATGATTTTTCTTGCGGCATATTCTGCAATCTGCAAGAGACCAGTTGGAATAATAGTTAAGGTATTTGGTTCCCATGTACAAGATACAAGGTTTGATCCTGACCTCCGGCCAATACCTGTATAGAGTTTACATGTTCTCCCCGGTCTCTGTTGGGTTCCTCCCACCTCCCAAAAATATGCTTAGTGTTTCCACCTCAAACTCATCCAAGAAATGAGCTGTGGGCAGCAGCACAGACTCTAGATGGTTCCTTATTAAGTGGAAGAGTTGCATAGACTAATGGCTTTGGGAATCAACACTGGTGCACAGTACCTGCAAAATAGGAGAACATGGATGATAGATTGTGTTCTGTGCCCAGGGCTAGCCACTTGATGGTATAGAAATTGGATCTACATGATTCAGTAGTGTTAACTAATTTCACCAAATGGGCATGGGTATTTATTGGTGATAAGTGGTCTGAGGACCCAGCCTACTCCAACCTATGCCAGAGATCCATGCTAATGGTGAGAGAGGTGTATCTGCCCCCTACTGGAAAGTGTGTGCCTGCCATAGAGTCCAGTCCTTGGACAATAAGCTACTGGCTGTCGTGTGTCCAGTTGCCCAGCTTGAGTTGCCTGGAATAGCTCTGTTGAGTGAAGTTGGATGTCAAACCAATTAACTTACCAAACATGAACTAACTGCTACACTCACTGTAAGTTCACTGACATGATGGAGCTTGGAAGTGGATGACATGATGGTAATGCGGATGACAGACTAGAAATGGTGTTTGAACTCTGGTTAGAAAGAGGCTCCAGAGGAAATTGAGGGATGTCAACAGAATTAGTGAAATACTCATGGGAATCAGGTTCCAGTGTAAGGATAGTGCAGTATTCATAATCTCAGCCTATACCCCACATGTTATAGTAGAGAAGAGAGCATTCAGACAGCAGTTGCAGGACCTTTTACATCAATCAGGACAACATGAATAGGTGTTAATACTGGGTGATCTGAATGCACATATCAGGACAGACAGAACAGGATATGAGGACTGCCTTAGTCCATATGGGTGGGGCAACAGGAATAATGGAGTTTGTACTCTAGATTTCTGTCTGGCAATGGCTTGATAGTGGCCAACACATAGCTCATTAAGAGAGACAGTGACAAAATTACAAAAAAGAGGGAACAACATGCAACTCAGATAAACTTCTTCATAATAAGGAAAGCACCCTGTTGTAGAATCAGCAATTGCAAAGTCATCCCCAGTGAAACAGTCAGCCCACAGTATAAACCACTGGTTGCCACAATCAGCTGAAAGCAGTGGTAAGAATAGGTTCTAATGTCAGAGACTATGCTGAAGACATGTAAGCTGACTGGAGAGAAAGCACAAGAGTTTAAGGTATTACTCAGGGCTCTAGCCCCTCAGGAAGAACAGGAAGTAAGTGGAATTGGAGAAGAATGGCAGCGCCTGAAAACAGCATGTATAAGGACTGCAGGAGAAGTATGTGGCTGAGCCATATATGGAAATCAAATACATAAGGAAAACTGATCGTGGGACGTGAAACACAAGAAAGTCTTCAAAAGAAAGAAGTGCAGGAAAAACTGGGAGTTAGAAAAGATGGACCAGGCAAAAAGGTAATACCGGTTGGCAAACAGAGGAGTTGTAAAAGCAAAGATCAAGCATCAGAGGCAGTCTACCAGCTTCTGAAAAGTGACTCGGCAGATGGCACAAAGAAACTATCAGCTTGCCAGGCTAAGACAGAAAGAAAGAAAGAGATAGATAGATAGATAGATAGATAGATAGATAGATAGATAGATGATAGACAGATAGATAGATAGATAGATAGATAGATAGATAGATAGATAGATAGATAGATAATCAGACACCCTTCGTAAGGGATGTCAAAAACAATATGCTCAACAGCCCACAGAAAATCAAAGGCAGATGGAAGGGCTACTTTCAGCAGCTTCTGAATGAAGAAAACTGCACAGATGCAATACTGCCTGAGACACACTCTTATAACAAAAGACGAGGAGAAGCCCACCATAGAAGCGGTAGGAACAGCACTAAGGAAAATGATGCCAGGGAAAGCAGCAGGCTCAGACAAGGTCACAACAGATATGATAAAGATGCTAGGTGAGACAGGGAAGAAATGGCTCCTGAGGGTACTCATAAGTATGGAGAGAAAGGCATATCCCAGATGACTGGAGAATAAGCATACTAGTGCCAGTGTACATGAACAAAGGGGACATCCACAACTGTGGGCAGTACAGAGGTATCAAACTCCTCTCACATTGCATGAATGTTCTGGAGTGGGTGACTGATAAACAAATAAACAGAGTAGTAGAATATAAGATGCGAGATGAGAAGTTTGGATTCAAATCAGGATGTACCACAACCTACCCAATGTTTGCAGTGAGGCAGGTAGTTGGGAAGAAGGTAGAGAAGAGGAAAGAACTCAAATGGGCATTCCTAGACTTGGAAAAAGCATATGACAAGGTCCCAAGAAAGCTGATTTGGTCAGTCCTGTGGTGATTTGAAGGCCCAGAAACACTGGAAGAATTAAGGCAGGCTATGTACAAGGACACAATGACTCAAGTATGAGCATTGTTCAGTCTCACAGAGG
This sequence comes from Protopterus annectens, assembly GCF_019279795.1. NCBI lineage: Eukaryota > Metazoa > Chordata > Ceratodontiformes > Protopteridae > Protopterus > Protopterus annectens. Next base: position 1,533,202,058 of record NC_056741.1, on the reverse strand, counting down.
GGTTTCCCAGTGGGAGTGGATGTACATTGAGGGTTCAGCTCTGTGCCCAGTGTTTTTCATACTGGTGATGGACTACATCAGCAAACAGGTTAGAGGGGACAGATCAACAAAGTCTCTACATGTAGATGATGTGGCATTACAAGCAGACCCTGAGCAACAGCTTCAGTAAATGACAGGGGAATGGAATGTAAAACTGAAAGGAGACAAAATGAAACTGAGTACAAATAAGTCAGTTGTAATGGCAGAAATCAGAAGAAGCTGAAAACTGAGATAGAAGGGAAAACAGTGGAACAGATTAACAGCTTCAAGTATCTGGGAGGAGTGGTGGAGGAGAAGAGAAGTCTGAATGACGAGGTCAAAGCTAGGGCTGAAGCCATCTTGTACAAAGTGACAGGAGTAGTGTATGGCAGAAGAATGCCAAAGAAGCTAAATAGTAAGGTGTCCAAAACAGTAGTGGAACCAGTACTACTGTACAGTACAGAAACCGGGAAGTCAAGGCACAGCAGTTGAGGAAACCTGAGTTGATGGAGATGGACTACCTGATTTGGGTGGTAGGATGCACACTGTGGGAGAAATGAAAAAATGAGGACATCAGAGCAGAAACCAAGGTAGCTCCAATTACACAGAAGGTCAAACAGAACAGATTATGGTGGTTTGGGCACATGTACAGAAAAGCAGAAGACAATCTGGTGAATAAAATTTGGGGCAGACAGAAAGAAGGCAAGAGGAAATGAGGGCATAGAGCAAAGAGATTGCTGGATTGTGTGAAAGACCTGTGACAGTCAGGCATGACTGTCAAAGAAAGTAGTAGAGTGGCACTGAATTGGCAGAGATGGCAACAGTTGGCGCAATACCCCGACCTCATGTAGAAAATGGAAAAGGGGGATTGTTGATGTTGATGATTCTGCAATATTAATTATTATTATTAATATTATTACTCTAAACAACCTACTGGTCTTATTGATGTTTTTCATCTCTAAAAGAAGTTTTTCTTTTCTTTTTTTTTTTTTTGATGGTCTAAAAGAAAGATTATTTACTGAGCAATTAGTTGCATCTTTTTGCAACTCACCAACATATATGACATCTAGTTTCATAGATATCGCAAGGTCCACAGCTTATTATTAGAGCTAATTCTTTTAAGTATTTAAGTAATTTCTTTTAAGCAGCTTTGCAGTATGTTCTGAAGGAAAACTTGTCCCTTGATGCATCCGTTAGTCATCTAACAAACTTGACAGTCTTCAGCTTTATTGCCTGAAATATTTTTTCCCCATAAGAAATGGGAACCTTTCTGCAATTATTAGAGTCGTTACATTTTTATGATTTTTGCGAACTACAAAAATGTACTTACAGGTTGTTTGCTATGGTTTAATCAGTACTGCTAAACTGTGCAGTGGTCCACATTGCATAATTCTAAGTGTATGGTGTGCATGCATTAAATTTTCCTTTTTGTTTTCTTAAATATCATTGACTGTATAATACAGTTCTTCTCTATCTTTATAGATAGGCTAATTAATCCCTTTCAGTAAGGTCAGACACTTCCAAATTCCCCACATAACTAGCCACCTTGTCACTAAAATGAATATTAAATAAAAAACTGTAGGCGGAGGCAGCCATGCATAAAGGAATAGTTCAACAGATGAGCGTACTACTTCACAATTAAAAACAAAACTCTTTAATAGTGTGCACAGATGGTAAGCGCTTTCGCAAATGCTTCATCAGACCAAAAAACACCTAATTACTGATTAGTCTTTATATAGTCCATGACTAATTAAGATGGCAAACCCATGCTGGTATTTAAAGGCAGAATGCATAACTGATGTACCGAGTAAATATATATACATCTTCTCAAAATATACCAAGTAAGCAGAAAACATAATACATTTAATGTGCAGTACATTAAACTCAATATATATATGTGCTCATATATGACATGCTAAAAAATATAACATCCGAAATGTACATGTGTATAATAAAAATTAACCATATAATTTTTAAAAATTTGCTTCACTGAACTAAGCAGTTCCCTCAGACATGATGTCAAGAAAGCAAATGAACCTAAGTGTCAACATTCAACAAATAGGCAGATACAATAAAACATTAATAAAATGTCAACCCCATCCGATCTCAGCCATATACATCTGGAACATATAAATAATATATAATATAGTGAGGTAATCATTCCTTTTACCTAACATATAAACATCAAGTAATGACAAACCAGATATGATATTTAAAAAAGTGTTGGTAACCTACAGTATAAATGTCTATCTACGAGATTTTAATATGGCTTTAAGTGAAGCCCTCTCATTTAACCCTTTACCCCTATCAGCTCTAAATCTAAGTCTCCAAGCAATCTCCCTTTTCTCTGTACCATTCCGAATATCACCCTGTCTAATAATAGGTAAGATGGTATCTATGGCCATGAAAGTGTAAGAATGATGTTCTCCTGAAGTCATGACATGTTTGGCTAGAGCATTATTGGCATATTGTATCCTAATAGCATAAAGATGTTCCCTTATTCTGGTATGGAACATTCTATTGGTTTTCCCAATGTATAAGGAAGAGAATAGTTTACATTCAGCTAAGTACACTATATGTGCAGTATTGCAGTTGGCATCAGCTCTGAACTTATAATATTTACCAGTGTCTGGATGTGTAAAACAGCCATTGGTATTAATGTAACTACAATAGTTACATTGTCCACAAGGAACAGTTCTTGCAGTACTACTAGGCATACTTCTATGTGTAGTCTGACATAATATCCTCTTAAGATTTAATTTGTTTTTATATCTAAAAGTGGGTCTTTCTCCAACTATGTTCCTAAGGTCATCACTGGTGGTGAGGATCTTCCAATGATTATTAATAATCTCAAAGATTGCTCCATTATCAATAGTATAAAGCATAGAAATTTTAGCACCCTTGAATTTTTGCCTTACTATATTAGTGGATGTGGCTCTATTGGAGAAGTAAGGTGCTGCTCTATCTTCTCTAATAATGTCAAGATCGACCAAGCCTCTTTCAATTTCTGTCCTATTATAGCCTCTGTCCAACAGTCTATTTTTAAAGTCAACCAGTTCATGTTGATAGCCTATTTCAGTTGCATTCAGACGTGAAATTCTCATTCCTTGTCCCCTTATGATGTTCTTAAATATATATGGGGGATCCATACTATGTCTATGTAGCAGTGTATTCCTTTGACAAGTCTTCCTATAAACACCGGTGTTAATAAAAGTATTCATAACTCTTTCAACAAATACATCTAGATACTCTATGTATGTGTTCGAATAATTATGCGTGAATTTCATGTAACCTGTCGATCTATTCATATTGGTCACCAATAACATCTATTTCACCATTCCAAATGAGGAAGACGTCATCTACAAAATGACGATAGAATGACGTGTGTTTTTTGAATTGATCTACATTAAATAGATATTCTTCCTCCCAAAGGGCCAGAACCATGTTGGCATAGCTATTGGCACAAGGAGTGCCCATAGTTATGCCATCACACTGGAAATAATGATCCTGTCCATAAATAAAAATATTATTCTCTAGGATGGCCTCCAGAAAAAGAAATAATAAGTCTATATGTCTACTATTGTTGCTGCTATGCTTAGTCAAATACTTTTTAACCGAATTGATACCCAAGTCATTTGGAATGATTGCACATCCAGTGTAACGAAAAAAGTATCAGAAGTCAACAAATACGAATTAGTAACGCTGTATAAATCTGTCAAAAACTGTTTGCTATCTTTGAGACTAGTAACATTCTTGTCTAAGACAGGTCTCAAAGCCTTCTCAACATATATTGAGAAGGGTTCAGTACACCACCCTTTACCAGAAGCTATGGGTCTCATCGGTGGATTGATGCAATCTTTATGGATCTTCGGTAGCCCTTGTATAATGGAGACCATAGGATGTTCTACTACCAAGAAGTTACCTAATTCTCGCGTAATATCAAAACTCTTAACCATATCTTCTATTGAAGTAGCTATTTTACATTTAATTACCTCCGCCATATCTTTGCTAGTCATTTTATAATATTTATCATCATTTAACATCCTCAGCATGGCCTCGTGATAGCCCTCATAATCCATAACCACAACAAGGCCACCTTTATCTGCTGGTTTAATTACTATGGTGGAGTCATTTCGTAGTCTATACATGGCATTCCTATCTCTAATAGTAACATTTTTTATCTTAACATTCTTTTGACACTTTTTAAAATTACCTTCTCCATAAAATGAGTGTAAATCATCTTCTACAAGCCTATAAAAAACATCAATCAAAGGATGATTGTTAGGTGTGTAAGTACTTGGCTTTTTAAAACACAATTTACATTCACCAATACAATTCCCAAATTCATACTGCAACATAACATTCCTTAAAAACAACTTAATATCAATTAATACATCTGTTAGATTGTTATTACTGCTAGGAATAAAATTCAAACCTTTATTTAACACATTAAATTCATCTCTCTCTAATGTCATTTTTGAAATGTTCCAGACTAGGCTGTCCCCATCTGTTGCCACATTTTCTTGAGAGACTGATTTGATTGTCTCTCTATTGAGTGTTTCCGCTTCGATCTGCCTCAGCTGAGGGAGCGGTCCCTCTTGACCCCCTTCTCCACAGATATGGGAAGCGGGAATTGAGGAAAACCCATTGTATTAGATTGTACACAGTCATTACCATTTCTAATGCTAAGTATAGGTTTCGGTCTGACTACTGGTTGATTAATGCTTGAAGCAGTAATACTAATATTATTACTTGTAGACTGTTCATTATGCAAAACATTTTGTAATGGTGTACAAGCATGAACCACTTCTGTTACTTTGCCAGTTAATGAAACACCTGCATGAGATGCCGTTTTTAATTGATTGAGCATTAAATGAGTATCACTACTATTTGAAGCCACCATAGGCTGAAAAGAGGCCTCCGCTCTCTGTTCATAAGTTATTTTGTTACCCTGTGTTTCACGATTGCCTGACTGAGCATTTCTAGAAATGTTAGCTGTATTGGTTCTACCACCATGGGCCTGTCCAAAGCCACCATTAACTCTAGGCCAAGTGAAGATATGGCCTTCCCTGAAGTCTTTTGTGTCTCTGTCTATTTTGCTATGTTACTGCTGTAGCAAACGCCTTTCGTAAACTAAAATATCATCAAGGACTGTATGTAAAGCACGGTCTACTATAGCAGGTGTAAAATGTTTATAGAGGGCTTCTGCTGCTGTAGAATAGACATTTTTAGATTCTCTTCTTCTGGTTTGAAGAAGTCAACTAATAATTTGATATAATTCAGGCTCACCTCCAAGTTTAGCTTTTGCCATTTCGCCAACAGGTCCGGGTATAAATCTCCGTAAGTAGGCATCTTCAAGACTCGTAAATCCCTCGGTACGATGCCTCTACTGATGCAAACCTCGAAGTTTTGTCGTTGCACTAAAAGGCATTTGAACTTCAAGGAATCACCTTCCAGTTTGTCTATAACTGAGCATAACTCCTCTAGCTCAGCTGTGTTGTTAAGAGCCGCCAAATCTTCACTATTAGCCTTGTATAGAAAAAGAGGATTACTGTCATTTTTTAAACAGGCCGTGAACTTCAGCGATAGGCTCTCGCCATCTCCTGGAGATACTATTGGTAGTTGATCCATTTGGCTAGACCCAATTGGTCTATTCCCTTCGCCGGCTTTCTCCATACCTTTACCCGGCTCAGAACGTCTATAATCAAGTTCAAGATTAACAATGTTACTGGAACCATCAGCCATGTCCTCAAAGAGTGAAAACGAAGAAATATAAATGATAAAAGCTGGTCAATACACTCAATGGAGTAAATGCCTCTCACCAAAACAACGTAAATAGAATATTAAGTAAAAAACTGTAGGTGGAGGCAACCATGCATAAAGGAATAGTTCAACAGATGAGCGTACTACTTCACAATTAAAAACAAAACTTTTTAATAGTGTGCACAGATGGTAAGCGCTTTCACAAATGCTTCATCAGACCAAAAAATACCTCCTTACTGATTAGTCTTTATATAGTCCATGACTAATTAAGATGTCAAACCCATGCTGGTATTTAAAGGGAGAATGCATGATTGATGTGCCGAGTAAATATATATACATCTTCTAAAAATATATCAAGTAAGCAGAAAATATAATACATTTAATGTGCAGTGAAGTAGTATCTCCCTTTCCTTTGTTTTTTTTTGTTTTTTTTTTTGGGGGGGGGGGGCAGTTCAGTGTTGCTTTCCACAAGTTTTCAAATAACTGAGAAGTTTGGGGCTTCCTTCCTCTTTAACTCCTTGTCTTGTTAAAACGGAAAAAAGTAGTCAAGGGAGACTTCTCACTTTACCCCAAACCACGCATAGAGCAAGGCTGAAAACCTGCCATTTTTGCTGCTCATTTTTTTGTAAGGAATTCCACAAACCCAAAAACGTTTCTTAGGCCCTCGCACCTTCTTTAGCTTGTTAATTGATGAGTAAAAGAGTGGTGTTTTATTTACGAGCTTTCATCATTCATTCCACCACTCCCAAAAGCTGACTGCGATGTTTCGGGTAAATGTTCAGCGACAGTTTCAGGCTGTATGTATCTTAAAACTTATTTGTACGGTTGCCATCTCTCTGCTTTGCATGGGACAGCTCTGCCAAATAAAATATGCAAAACGGCAAGTGTCATGAGTTTTTAGGTTAAAATATTTCCATTTTTCACTAATAGTTATGTGAGGGAGTTATTTTATATCTAAAAACACATTAGAATAACAGCAAGAACTCAACTTCTATAAAACTGAGCTTTTACTTTTGACAGCAAAATGAAGTCCAGTCATGCTTTGTCCTGCAAAATTACACACTTAAATGAAAAATGACCCACTTTAAGCATTTGAAAAGGTGGCAACCTAACTTTGCTTAAGAATTCTTGACAAATTCAGACGTAATGTGTTAATAAAAGAATTAAAATCAGGAGGAGTCTTAAATATTGCTCTGATTCACTTATCTGAAGATCAGGCTTTGCCTCGTTGTGCATTTTCTGAATAATATGAATTAAACTCTTAATATCTGGCATTACTGACAGTATTCCTCAGTGATTTAACATATAATTAAAATAAAAAATACAAGCTCCATTGCAGAAATGTGTTGCTTGAGCCACCGCGAAGAGCTTTTGTACAAAGGTGCAGTAAAAGACGCATTGTGTATATTTTTACCAGTGCAAACTGAGTGTAGGGGTTTAACGGAAAAGTACCCCTACTGCTTTTCTGATGGTGCTGAATGCCCCATGCATTTGGTCTGTTTGTAGATAAATACTAACTTATCAGTCTTGTTGTGCCTTTCGGCTTTTCCCGGTTAGGGGTCGCCACAGCGGAATTCCGATCCGCTAATGATTGATAGTTGATTTTTATGTGCCAAGTTACCAGCCCTGACGCATAACCTTCAACGAAGGTACGCCCATTCACGAGTGCCTCCACGCAGAAGATACTCTAGCTGAGAATCGAACTGGACAGCGTCTTACTGTGAGGCGACAACGCTACCGCAACACCATCAGTCTACAGACTGTTATAAACAGAACCAGAAATCAGAGGTCAGAATTAAACAGTGTACCATGTATCTGGGAGATAGAGACCTTAATCATGATGCATGATGATGTCTGTCTTCTATTAAAATTTGTTGTTTTCTGGTAAATGTGTTGTAGTCGCTACATGATGACAGACACTTGAGTTTCAAACTTTTAATTCTTCACAAAATGCATGCTAATGGAAAAAATAATATTCTAGCAAATTTCTACATATATAAGAGCAGTATTTAAAATGTGTATGTGGTTTTGAGCCTTTGTCATCCTTTCATGCACTAAAAGGTTGAGAGGTACGGTGGGGCAGTAGTAATAGTAAACACTGCCCACAAGTGAATTCACATTTCTTTAATTGTCTTTATTGCAATTGATGTGTTGGGGGGTGAATATTGCAGTAGCTTGAAATAAATTACTGTCTATTTTTAACTACTTTTGGTGATCCCCAGAAGTGTCTGTCTGCATAAGGTAATCAGTGGATGGAGAATTAGGGTGATTAAAATAAAAGCAGTTATTACTGTGGCTTGGTGATGGGTGGACACAGGGCATAATGTCTGAAAGTAGTGGTGAGTGAGGATAGTGTCTTGTGTCCGAAAGCTCCAAGTTGAATTACTTTACATTACTGTGATTGTTTTTACTTTCTCTTTTTTTTGCCATGAAACCAGATAGATTGGTGGGTGGTGGTAATGGTACTAACTGAAACCAGTAAAATTTAGCTGTATTTATTTTTATTGCATTTGTTTATGGCATGCAGTGTGGGGACTGGTACCCTAAGCAGCAGGCAGAAATACATTAATTTGACTTTTACTTCATCACATGTGTCAAGCACATGAGATGTGATACCCAAATATGGGTGTGTTTTGGTTGGTCGTTCTGTAGAAGAAAACAAAGAGCACTTAAATGATTCAAAATGATTCATTTAAAACAATCATTGATATGGTTAGTTTGGGGTGGGGAGGTGTAGATATTGTGTCCAGGAGCATGAGGCTGAAATAAATTACTGGGGTCATTGTTTCTTTCAGTTTCTTTACAATCAAATGTCAGAGGTGCAGATAGAGAGTGGATGTGTTTGAGCGAGTGGGGGAGGGGGGTGAAGAGGCATGCTTATTAGTTCTGTACAAAACACAGGCATACATGGTCATTACATGATCATTGTTTAATAAAAATGATATGGCTTATTGGGAGGTGCAAGTATATGTGTCTATAGCAGTAAGTTGAAATATGTTGCTGTGTCCATTGGGTTTTTCACTTTCTTCTCAATGAGACATAATCATATACAAAATGTTGGTATCATTTTTTGTGGGCAGTGATGAGTGAAAGCAAATGACATTAAAGGATCACTTCTGAATGACTACTGATGTGGATTGTAAAGTCTCAGTATCTGTCAAAGAGTTACAATACTATTGTATTTCTATGACTTCTACACAGTCATAGTACTGTACCCTTTCCGAAGGGGCACATGCAAAAGGAGTAGTTGGTGTACTCAAGTATTGTATTACTTTTTGGTGCTAACATATGGCCTCTTATATACTGTTAATAAATCCAGAGTTTCAGAGGGCATCTGTTGTTACCTTGGGGCCATGTAAGATGAATGTTTTGCGTGTGCGTGTGTGTGTGTGTGTGTGTGTGTGTGTGTGTGTGTGTGTTTACACATGACTGACATCTGCTGTTAATGAGGAGACTGAAGAAGCTGGTCAAGCATCATAGTGCTGTCAGTGAGTATGCTCTAACTTCACCCTTCATAATAGCCTTGTGAACTTAGCAACTGCTAACCTTAGGAGGTACATGCTCATGTCTGCACATGTGCAACCTCCCAGCTAAGAGACTCAATGCTTATGCAGTACAGAGCCCACCAGGTTTATTTACTCGATTCTCAGGATGACAGCAACTTATCCATGGCCCAACATACACCCAAGCCTCCATGTTGTATAGGAAATAATTTAATTCTAAGTCTAAGAAAATGAAGGCTTAAGAGTCCAAGAAAAGTTCTTTAAGAAATTATTACAGTATATAGTAATTGTGATCTGTAGTGTGAGTAGGGAACAGGTGGAGGAGACCCTGGATAGATGGAGATATGCTCTAGAGAGAAGAGGAATGAAGTTCAGCAGGACGAAGACAGAATATATGTGTGTGAATGAGAGTGAGGATAGAGGAATCATGAGGATGCAAGGAGTAGAGGTGGCGAAGGTGGATGAGTTTAAATACTTGGGGTCAATAGTTCAGAGTAACGGTGAATGTGGAAGAGAGGTGAAGAAGAGAGTACAGGCAGGATGGAGTGGGTGGAGAAGAGTATCAGGAGTGATTTGTGACAGACGAATACCTGTAAGAGTGAAAGGGAAGGTCTACAAGAGGGTAGTGAGACCAGCTATGTTATATGGGTTGGAGACAGTGGCATTGACAAAAAGGCAGGAGTTTTTGCTGGATGTGGCAGAATTAAAGATGTTAAGATTTGCACTGGGTGTGATGAGGGTGGACAGGATTAGGAATAAGTATATTAGAGGGTCAGCCCAGGTTGGAAGGTTTGGAGACAAAGCCAGAGAGGCACGATTACTTTGGTTTGGACATGTGCTGAGGAGGGATGCTGAGTATATTGGGAAAAAGATGCTAAGGATGAAGCTACCAGGTAACAGGAAAAGAGGAAGGCCTAAGATAAGGTTTATGGATGTGGTGAGAGAGGACATGCAGGTGGCTGGTGTGACAGAGCAAGATGCAGAGGACAGAAAGAAATGGAAACAGGTGATCTGCTGTGGTGACCCCTAAAGGGAACAGCTGAAAGAAGATGATGATATAGTAATTCTTATATTACTGTTTTGTCATCCTACTTCAGTGTCTATGAAAACGTATTTGTTCAACAATTTACTGTACATTTTGAACAGGTTATGTCCTGGGTGATGCCATGGTTTTGCTTGTGTCACAGCACTGAAATTCTCTTTACTACCTTTAGGAATGCTGACATTAAGTGTTACTGTGATAATGGCATTGTTTTTGTAGCTATATTTTCAACTTGATGTGTGGTAATATCTTTATTTCTGTAGCTGCATTTTTTGATTATCCAAAATGTGGCTTGTTCTTTGTAACTCTTACATGATGTCATTATTGCTATCTACAGCTAAAACAGTAATAGGATTGAAAAATTATAATGTAGATTTTAATGGCAAACATCTGTGTGTGCGCACATTTGAGCTTTACCTCTAACTCGGAAACCAGTGTTTATTGTTCCCAGTATGCTAGGAGGTGCCAGACAAAACAAAAGTATGGACTTTGTATTTTCAGTCTAATTCTGCCTGTAGTTCTAACAGCACACTGTATATTTTATATTGTGAATTTGGCAATAGCCAAGCTGTATTTGGCTATTTCCAAATTCACAATGTAAAGTGTATAGTGGGTGGAAGGCTTATAGCCAGAGATAGACTGAAACACTGAGTCCCCCTTTTTCAGTATTTACAGTTATTCACCACTATATAGTTTGAGTACTGCGGTTCCCACGTACCACATAGGAGCCAGGGAATTTTATTAATGTTGTCTGTTAATCCCTCCCCTTTTGCTGTAATCATACAAGTTTTTGGCACACAGGCCATCTGTGTGAACAGTTTGCTCAAAAACATGCATTTGAGTGAAAGTATATGCCTCATTCATACTTTATATTAGTTAAAGAAAGATACCAACTACATTTATAATTTCATATGCAATTTCTGTGGAATTTTTCTTAGTGTGATCCAGACAGGGTTACCATCTGTCCCACTTTGGGAGGGACAGTCCCTCTTTGGGCAGTTGTGTCCTGCAAAAAAAATTGTAAAAATGGCAAATGTCCTGAAATTTTAGGGCAAAATTATTTCCGATATTTTATGTAATAGTTGATTAAAACAGTTATTCTGTATCTGAAACACATAAATGTTATAAGAAACAGAACAAGCAACTAAAATGCTACTATAATAAGCTTTTATATAGGCAAAAAAGTGAAGTTCTGTCCTTTGCACTGGTCGTGGGTATGTTTTGGCTTGCAAGATCTGATGTTTGTACCACAATTGTCCCACTTTGGGCATTTGAAAAGGTGGAAACCCTAGATTCAGACTATGTGTACAGCTGGAATTTCTTATTTGTTTTTTTTTTCCATAGTAAGTAGCAAAAAAAAAACTTAAAAAGCATTTTTGAGGTTACTGAATGTCTCTGTGGGACTCGGCTCCCCACTAGCCTTCAATATCTTCTGGCCACCCTGGCTGGAACTACTGTTTCTCAAACTCAAGTATTTAGGTGTGCAGACTGGTACCTTAACTACCATCCTTTAATAACACCCAGTAAATTGTCCTAGCAGTTGCAGGTCTAGGATATAGTGTAACACAGGGTTGTGCAAGAGACATGGCAAGAGTTTTCACCATTTCACTTAAATTTCAGTGTCAAACTCTGACAAAATGAAAGATAAAAGCTCCAAATTATGTGTCTTATGTAATGGAAATATTTAAAGCATAATGAAATAGAAATATTTCTATTGGCACATATTTTCTGGAGAATAAATAGTATACCTGTCTTTAATTAAAAGTTGCATATAATGATTTAATCCTCACTGTTTTGCTAGAAAATCATGAATTTTATGAGACATGTTTAAAGGCACAATTAACAATATTCCTGAAAATTAAGACAACTCATGGACTCTGAACCTGGCTAAGAAGCAGGATATTCTTTTCTACCGCAGTGTCTGACAGCGATTATAAAGTATTGAGAAGGAGCTCTGCCTGAAGGTCAAAAGATCCCAAACTCCCTCAAACTTAGATCCCTTTGTTTTAAGTATTAAATCTGGACCAGCACATTCTGTAGCTTTCTGATAAACTCTTGTGTCCTCTGCAGATGTCTTGAGTACTGTATTTTAATATTAATTTATGCTCACGAGTATTTTGAGAACAAAAGGACAAACATTTGAAAAAGTTGCCTGAAAAAGGATGTTTGCTCCACTATAAAAGTCATCCACACAGTGGTTTTAAGCAGTTTTCAATTAGTTCTGCTGTACTGGCTATGTTATCAATTAGTTCTGCTGTACTGGCTATGTTATCAATTAGTTCTGCTGTACTGGCTACTAACATGTGATGAAAGTCACCCATTTGTGCCCACTTAGAGCTCATCTGAGATGTATCTCTTCTTTATCAGGTGCTCTCATCTTGCCTCATCTTTACTCTTTATTATCTAACAAACCAAACTTACTAACAGCACGTTTTTTTTACAAAATATTACACTGAACTGACAAAGAGAAGCTGGAGTCTTATTTATTATTTGTCTTTGTTTACCAGGAAAGCCTGATTGAGTAATACCCATCTTTAGCAGAGGCCTGGGGAGAAAAGCTCCATACATAGCATTATACTAAGTTCCAGTTAAACATAAAGTAGTTTCATTTCTGTTTACATTTTTACACAAACAGTAGTTAAGTTTAAACATTCTAAGATTTTATAGAGGTGGAAGTTACTAAAGAGAAAGCCCATGTGCACCTTAATGAATTGTACAGGCAGCAGTTATGTATAAAAATGAATAATAGTCTTTAATAAAACATACAACTAAATGAAATAGGGCTGGGTCAGGTGTCTGCTGATTATTTATAGAAAGCACCGCAACAACAAATATCCCATGCATTCACAAAGAGCAAGGTAGAATGCCAGTAGCATGAAGGGATAAAGCCTTGACTAAAGGCCTGGAGATGTGGGCTCATTTACAGGCTCAGGAGACTGATGGAGTTGCAGGGAGGGATGGGCATGCCCATCATGCATGGGAGGGCGCTCACTGATGACCTTTCCAAAGGGGAGGTGTGGTCTGTAGAGAAGAGTTGTCCTTGGGCATTGTCGATGAGTATAGGGGGAGGGGAGTGGGTAGGTCATATAAAAAACTCCTCCATATGGAAGCACAGATGGCCAAGCCACTAGGATGCCTTTAAGATCCATGACTGGCCCCAGCAATATGATAGTTAGATTCTGCAGCAATAGTACCACAACAGTACTTACACTGATTACAGTTGGTGGAATAAAAAAAAAGCAGTTGAACTGGTGCCTTGTAATGGTTGCAAACATTCCATACAAAACACAGCTATAGCTAGAGAACATGAATGCTTCCTGGAAGATAAGGTGTTACATGCCCACTATGCCTGCCTATTTCATATACTGCCACTGTAGCACATTGTACTTGATCTTCTTTCAACCTTTAGCCTCACAGCCTTTCTTTTATCCGTATTTCCCTTTGTAATTAGCACTATGTTATGTGCAACAGTTTGCACCTGTGATCATGTGACAACCAGAAGTTTCTGAGTTCTACCTTCACACCAAGCACCCGGACACATATATCAGTGCATATACTTCAGTGCAACATGGTGAGAGGTTGTTGTCTTCCTCAGGTGCTGAACTTTAGGAAAGGCTGTTAAACCAAGGTGCTGTCTATGTGAAATAGCAGTAGTTTGGGTGGCAGTTAAACAATTAATGAAACTTGCTAACAAAGAAAACTGAGTTTAAATGTTTGGTTCTGTTTTAAGTAACAGTCTAAGCTTAATAACAAACACATATCACAAGCCAAGTAAAGCTAACCAATAAAAACAGATGCAAATTGCATAAGTTAGTCTCTGGCATCTTCATAAATTTTGCTCAAATCCCATAGATTAGTAAGAACCTTCATTTCACTGACACATTGATTCTCTCTACTCTCCAGCTGTAGCACTGTAACAATATGCTACAAATTCCACATGCATCTTCCATAAAATGAACTTAATAATAGTCAAAAAATCTCTTCAGAACACTGACGTCAGAAATATATTCATTGTAGGTATTGACTACAATTTTTCATAAGCAGCTGTTTCTTATTTTGTAAGACATTATTTTTGTTTGCTGGGGTATTAGAAATTACTAGTTGCAGTCTCACCCATGGCAGTGCAGCGTAACAAGAACACAAATGGTAAGACACGCAGAAACAGACAAAGACATGGACATTTGCGGACAGGATAATGCTGTTGTGAAGAATTGACAGGACAGTACAGTACGATACATACATGCAGAGAACTGAACATTATGTTAAAACACTGCATAAAAGTAATCTTGTCCGAAATATAGGCTTAAGCTAATGATAGCGTATGATGCATACATGCAGAGAACTGAACATTATGTTAAAACCCTATGTAAAAGTAATCTCGTCTGAAATATACGCTTAAGCTAATGATAGCATAAAGGGTAGTTTACAATATTTACATTTACATGACAGGTTATTTGTTGGGTAAAGTGAAGTTAGAGAAATGAGGCACAGGACAGAGAGTTGCAGCAGGTGGAACCTTTGATTTAGGTGATGTGTCCTGCTATGTGGTACTTGCATTTGTTTTGTTCATACATAAATTGCTTGAGTAGGGGTCTGACTTTAATACAGATAACTGTTTTACCTAAGCAAATACATTTTCATAGAAGAATCTCATGGAACTCAGGACTCGAACATAATCTCTTAATTAAACTCTCTTGTTTGTTTCATTAATACCCAAAATAACACAGTGACACACTGCACATCACATCTCACATTTCTGCCCTTATTCTGCTATCATTTAATATTTTCATAGTAACACATTCACATCTTTTGCCCCCAGAACCTGAGAAAGCATTGAAAATATATTTCTTTTGCCCAAGAGTGAGTGACAACATCCTTGCTGTGTAGTCATTCTAGGAACTAGTTTCCATTAATCTATTCACCCATGCTTCCATCCATCAGTTTTCTAACCCACTTGCCCCTGCATAATTGAAGCTAGTAAAAAATAGCCAAGATAGACCACACATCATTCTCCTCTGCAACATTTACCAGGTTTAGTATGTGGGATCCCTAGGCATTCCCATGCAGACTGAAAGACATAATCATTACACCACCTTCTCTGTCTGTTTCATGACCTCCTCCCAGTGTGGGATGTCTACAGTACACCTCCCATGGGAGTCACCTGGAATGCATCTTCACAAGGTGTGCAAACTACCTCAACTAATTGCTACAGTACAAAGCAGCAACACTTCCACTCAGAGGTCCTCCTAAATTGCCATTCTTTTTCATTCTGGCAGGGAAAGTGACCCCAGCTACTCTCCGTATGTGTGTGTGGGAAGGCTCACTTCTATAGCAACTTCTACCATCTCGTGATTTTTGTCTCTAACCAAACCTCATAATCAAAGGTGAGTAGGAGGGTATAAACTGAGCAATGAAGTAAAAGCCATGTCCTGTGACACACTTGTTGTTTTGCTGAGTAGTCCAGTACAATATTTGCAGCCCTACAACACATAATGGGGGTATTACCACCACCATCTGAAAGTGCATGTGAGAGTGACACAATGGGGGGTATTATCACCACCTAAAAGTGCATATTTTGGCCCTTGGCTCTCTAATAATACTAGGCAAAAAATTCTTCTCAGAAACAAATCCTGGGCAAAATGGCGTACTACTAAGAATCCTACAGATCACCAAACCTTTAGGGAACATAGAAATAATACAAAAAAAGCACATCCTGTTAGACAAAAAGAACTTCTATCTCCAGTTACAGCAAACCTCCCACAAGGAACCTCGAAAATTTTGGACTAGCATTAACAAACTTCTATACCCAGGCCAATCTATCATACCCAACCCACAAGGCTCAAACCCTGAGAATCCCACACAAACAGCTAATGCCTTCAACTCTTTCTTCACAGACGCCATCCAAACTCTTGCTAGCTACCTATCTCCTGATACCTCAAATCTGCCTACTTCTACTACAAACCCTCCCCCATCATTTCATTTACAACCAGTGTTTACTTCCTTTATTTGCTCCCTTCTCCAAAAATTAAAACCTACCACCCCCTCAGCTGACAAACTCCCAGCAGAATTCCTGCACAAAGGAGCTAAAGCCATTGCCTCTCCCATTTCCATTCTGATAAATAGAACCATAACTGAAGGAACTATCCCATCCAGCTGGAAAATTTCTTAGATCATCCCACTACATAAAGGGGGAAACTCCAATGACTTCTCTAACTTTCGTCCCATAGCTCTACTATACCCTCTTGCAAAAATTATAGAAAAGTGCATCCATAAGCAACTACTTAACCACCTTCTCCATAACAACCTACTTGCCAACTGTCAACATGGATTCAGACCTTTCCACAGTACCACCACTGCCCCGCTATCCTTCACAAACTGTATCAACAAAAACCACATTAAAAATATTCTTTCCTTGGCAGTCTTCATTGACTTATCTAAAGCTTTTGACATAGTTAATCACAAACTCCTTCTACACATACTGAAATCTGTTTCACTCGATCCTCTATCTATGAATTGGTTCACATCTTACCTAGAAAACTGACAGCAGGCTGTACTTTGGCAAAATAAATTATCTAATCACCTTCCTATCTCCCTCGGGGTCCCACAAGGCTCCATATTAGACCCACTCCTATTTTCCATTTATATTAATGACCTGCAATTAGCTATTCTACACACTACCTGTATTCAATATGCAGATGACTCTACTATAATCTGTTCAGCCACTTCTCAAACTGAACTTCAGTCTCTTACCCAAAAAGCTTTCAATACTGTAGAACAATGGTTCTCACACTGCTGCCTCCTCCTAAATCCCAAAAAAACTAAACTGTTACTCTTCACACCAACTCCAAAGTCCACCCCTTTACATTTCACTCTCACATCCAACAATGGTACTCTTATTTCTCCTGACCCAACCACTAAACTCTTAGGAATAACAATTGACAACAACCTTAACTTTGATACTCACATAAACACCACAATAAAAACAGTTAACAAAAAACTAGGATCCCTTTACAGAATCAAACCCATTCTTACACCAGTAGCTAGGACCGCTATAGCTAGAACCCACTTAATCTCCACTCTGCTCTATGCATCTACTATATACACCAATCTCTCTAAAAACAACCTCAAAAAACTAGCAACATCCTATAACAATATTACTAGATTTGCTACAAGGTCTTCTTTCAGAACCCATCACTGTTTGAATCTAAAACAACTAGACTGGCTAGAATTTCTTAACCAGCTTCAATTTCACCAGCTTTCAATAGCCCTCAAGACCCTGTATCAACCCAGCAACACTCCAGTACCCTATATCCTCGTTACACCTTATAATAATCTCAAGAATCTACGCTCCTCAAACAAACTTCTGATCAATACTACCAAATCCAACAACTTAGCAGGTGACTCCTTGTTCTCTAATTCTGTTGGGAAATTATGGAATAAACTACCCTCTGAAATCACATCTCAGACTTCTCTCTCACTTTTTAAAAAGAATCTAAAACTATTTCTCAATAAACACTGGCTATGCTCCTGTACTAACCCTGACTAACTTTTTTCCTTTACACTAATATCAACCTACATCCTTTATAATCTTCCCTTTAAAGTTTCAGTAAACTATATTATTGCATATAAAATTGATGTATATATGTATATTGTACCTTCTCACGTAATCACTATGAGTATTATGATTTGTACTTCTTAAAAAAAAAAAAATTACACACTAATGTTTTTATGTAACTATTGCTGTTTTTATAATATCTGGCATAATGTCTGTATTAATTTTGTATGTTTTTCTTGGAGCTTTTCTCCCCAGGCCTCTACTGAAAATGGACATGTATCCAGCTAGACTAGCGTGATCAACAAATGTAAAATAAAATAAATAAATAAATAAATATTAGGGTGACACGTAATGGGAGGGATCATCAAAACCACCCGAAACTGCATGTCAGGGAGACACATAATCCAGGGGTATTATTACCAATGGAAAGTGCATGTCAGGGTGACACATAATATGGAGGGCAGTATTATCATCACCTGAAAGTGCATGTCCGGGTGAAGTATAATGAGGTGTATTATCACCAAATGATGGACGCCGATGGGTGACAAACAATACGGGATTATTATCATCACTACCTGAAAGTGCATGTCAGTGTGACACACACTGGGGGTATTACCATCACCACCTGAAAGTGTATGTGAAGGTGACACATAAGGGGGGTAGTATCACCACATGATGAGGTCTGATGGGTGACATATAATGGGAAGGGTATTATCGCCACAGCAGGAGGTCTGATGAGTAGCACACAGCGGGGAGCATTATCATCACCAAATGAAAGTGCATGTCAGGTTTCACATAAGGGGGTAATATC
Source organism: Protopterus annectens (assembly GCF_019279795.1). Classification (NCBI taxonomy): domain Eukaryota; kingdom Metazoa; phylum Chordata; order Ceratodontiformes; family Protopteridae; genus Protopterus; species Protopterus annectens. Next base: position 1,533,183,366 of record NC_056741.1, on the reverse strand, counting down.
ACCACCTGAAACTTCATGTCAGGGTGACACATAAGGGGGGTATGATCATCATCACCTGAAGGTGCATGTCAGGCTTACACATAATGAGGGGGTATTATCAATACCAGCTGAAAGTGTATGTCAGGGTGTCACATAATGTGGGGGTATTATCACATAATGAGGTCTGTTAGGTGACACAATGGGGGGTAGTATCACCACTTGAAAGTGCATGTTAGGCCAGCACATAATGTGGGGGGGTTATATAATCATCATGTGAAATTGTATGCCACAGTGACATATAATGGAGGGGAATTATCATCCATATGATGAGGTCAAATGGCTGACACAGTGGTGGGGGCACTGTCATCACCACTTGAAAGTGCATGTCAGGGTAACACATAATGGGGGTATTATCATCACCACCTGAAAGTGCATGTCAGGGTTGCACATAATGGGGGGATATTATTACCACTTGAAAGTGCATTTCAGGATAACACATAATGGGGGGTATTATCAGCACATGATGAGGACCAATTGGTGACACATAATGAGGGGGTATTATCACCACCTGAAAGTGCATGTCAGGGTGACGTAATGAGGGGTATTGTAATCAGCACTTGATGAGGATCAGTTGGTGACACATAATGGGGCTATTAGCACCACCTGAAAGTGTGCATGTCTAGGTGACACAATGAGGGGGTATTATCTCCACTTGATGAGCTCCAATGGGTGACACATAATGTGGCGTATTATCACCACAACCTGAAAGCACATGTGAGGGTGACAAATAATGGGGGGGTATTAACATCACCACCAGAAAGTACATGTCAGGGTGACACAACATGGTGGGATATTAATATAACCACCTAAAAGTACATGTCAGGGAGATACATAATATTTTTATTTATTTTATTTATTTTACATTTGTTAACCGGGGGTGTCTGACTGAGCCGAAAAGGCCCTTTTTCAGCAGAGGCCCGGGGAGAAAAGCTCCACAAAGAAAAATTACAGATACATTTAGTTATTTAGACATAATCAGTATACACACAAATTACAAGAGACATGTTTTTACAGTGGTATGCGGCACAAACAGTTACAGTGGAGAGAACAATCAAAAAAGATATTAATTTTAAAAAATAAAGGTAAGTAATAGATTTGTGGTGTACAGCTGAACTTTGGAATGTAGGTAGAATACATACATAGTACACAGGTACAGTACATACATTGTAGATTAGCCAGTGTTTGTGAGTAAGATTGAAAACCTATTATCAATTGCTCTAGATTTAGTATGCATATGTTATCCGACATAGTTTGGCATAATAGGGATGATATCACCACCACCTGAAGGCACATGTCCGGGTGACATGTATTGAAGGCTGTTATCAACACCATGTGAAATTGCATGCCAGGGTGATACATAATGGGGGTATCATCATTACCACATGATGAGGTCCAAAACGTTAACACATAATGGTGGTATTAGCATCACAGCATGAGGATGTCTGATGGGTGACACATAATAGGCAGGTACTATCACCACCATCTGAAAGTGCATCTCAGGGTGACATAGTGGAGTGGTATTGTCATCACCACCTGAAAGTGCATGCCGGGGTGCCACATACTGGAGAGTTATCACCATATGGTGAGGTCTGATGGGTGACACAGTGGGGGGGGGGGATTTTCACCACTACCTAAAAGTTAAAAGTGAATGTCAGGGTGTCACATAATAGGGGGTATTATCTTCACTGGTAGTACCATAGTAAAACCACCATGACTTTATTAACGTTGAATGTTAATAAAGTCATGGTGGTTTTACTTTGGTGCTACCAGTGTTTTTGTTTTACTAGTCACTAATTTCTACTCGTTGGATATTATTGCCACCATTTGAAAGGGTATGTCAGGGTGACACATAACAAGGGGGAATTAACATCCCCTGAAAGTGAATGTGAGAGTGACAATTAAGAGGGGTGTGTTATCATCCCCACCTGAGCGTGTATGTCAGGGTGACATATAAAGGGGAGTATCATCACCACATGATGAGGTCTGATGGGTGACACATAACTGAGGAGTATTATCATCACCACCTGAAACTGCATGTCAGGGTGAGAGATAATGGATGGTATTGTTATTGCAACCTGGAAGTGCATGTCAGGATGACACATAATCAAAGGGTATTGTCATCCCCACCTGAAAGTACATGTCAGAGAACACATAATAGGGGGTATTGTCAGCTGAAAGTGCATGTCTGGGTGATACATAATGAGGGGTATTATCTTCCCCACCTGAAACTGCATTTCAGGATTGTTGCTCATTTTGTACATCTGAATAAGGCAATGAGGCTCGGGTATTTGTTTAAGTAGTTTGTTGCATACAAACATTAGGATGGTTGGCAGAAGCATTAAACTTAAACAAACTATCTGACTGACTACTACTTACATGCATGCTCTGGCTGCTCACTCAAAATGGTACTCTTGCTTGCACGTGCTCAGTACTTATATGCATGTACCCACTAACTAGATTTCCTCTTAAAGGGATATCATACACTCTAATCTACATCCTCCCTCTTAACTGAGCTGTCTCATATAGGCAATAAAATTGGAATAGGCATGCAATTAAACACAGTCCTTTCCAGGTTGGTGAGTATCTGGAATTAGGTCTGGAAATGTGACCTGATATTGTAATGTAATAGCTAGGACTGGGTTTAGCAACAGGGACAGTCACTGGGGAATGTTCTGCTTCAGGGCTTTTCGGATTATTCTCACAAACAGGTATTGCTGACAGAATGTCCACTGGAACAGGAACATTGGACAAGTCACTCTGAGAATTAGTCTTCATCACAGGCAAGATGCTGTAACACTGGCTCGGACACCGGTAATAAATGCTTCTGATTCTACCTAAATTCCATTCCTTCTGATTCTGTGATGTACAGTCTCAGCTCTTGACACAAACTTTTCAAAAATTTGATGCGATAAAAACATTTGACTTCTGCATCCTCGCTATCGCCCCTTCTTTTAATTAACTGAGCAGTTTGCTGGTCATATCATAGTAGAACTTCTGGGACAAACACTTTTTCAACAGTTGGGCTTTCACTGCTTTGTTATTAGCACATGGAACTAATAAATTGCTGCTGATTGGTAATGTGGTTCTGTTTGTCTCGACATAGGTCTCTGGGCAGGTGAACCAAGATGATCATTGCAAGGAATAGTTCTTAGATTTAGCAAATTTCGGAAAACATTGGTATTGTCACGTTTAGATTTCTCTAACAGCTGTTTTGCACTTTGAACTGCATGTTAAGCAAAGCTATTTGACTGCGGGTACTCAGGACTACTCATAATATGAATAAAGTCTCACGTTTTAGCAAATTGAGATACGTTTTATGGTGTGGTGCATCGCTCATCTCTTAGTTATTGTTGTGATTTTGCTGAGCAAGCTTAAACAGAACATTCTTCTGCCTTTTTGTTGTTTTAGCAAATTGTCTGAAATGCTGACTTGTTAACTGAGCACCATTGTCAGAAGTAACTCTGTGCGGACTACCATAGACAGAAAAATGTCTTTTCAACTTAGTAATGACAGTAGTGGATGTTAGGTTAGGAAGTAGGTCAATCTCAAACCAATCTGCATAAGAGTCTACTAATACCAAGTAATGTTGACCATTCCACTAGAAGATATCTGTGGCTACCGTCGACCAAGGTAGTTAAGTAATCTGGCGTAACTGAAGTGTTTGTTTTTGTTGATGCAGTTTTCTACTATTACATACAAAAAAGATGAAAGCAATTTCTTGATATCTTTGGACATAGAAGGACAAAATACTAGGCCTCTCACCCTTCTTTTGGTAGAATGAGTTCCTGGGTGGCCATAGTGCAAGATCTTAATGTATTCTTGTTGCAAGGATTTTGGAAAAATCACTTTTGGGCCATTCATGATGATACCATTGTCTGACAAAGTCTCATCTCTGTATGGAAAATACTGCTGCACATCTACTGGTAAACAAGATTGTTTTGAAGGCCAACCTTGACTGATAAAGATGTTGAGCTTCTGGAGAACTGGATCTGAAGCTGTGTGGATTCTGAGCTCATCAAGATGTGTGGAAGAAAAAGTTCTCACTTCCATGACATCAAAATCAGGTAGCTCATTGTCATGCTGTTCGCTGTTTTTTCTGGGTGATCAGGATAAGGTGCCAGCAAGATAAAGAGTTTGCCTTTTGTGTAAACAAGATTGAAATTGTACTTTTGCAATTTGAGCATCACATGTTGCAGTTTTCAGGAGCTGTGTACATTGGCTTTTCAACAGTTGGGCTTTCACTGCTTTGTTTTTAGCACATGGAACTAATAAATTTCTGCTGATTGGTAATGTGGTTCTGTTTGTCACAACATAAGTATCTGGGCAGGCAAAATAGTGACTTGAGGTTGGTGGTCAGATTCTATCTGGATAGGCCTGCCATAAATATAATCATGAAACTTTGAACATGCAAACACAGTTGCCAAAAGCTCTTTCTCAATCTGGGCATTCTACATCTCAGTTTGGGTTAGAGTTCTCAATGCATAGGCTACTGGACTACCATCTTGAAGAATGACTGCACCCAGACCAAACTTAGAAGCATCACAGGAAAGAGTAACTGGTTTGTGAACATCATGGTAGCGTATAGTGTTTCAGGACATTAAATACTCTCTTGTGTTGTTCTGACCATGACCAAATTATGTCTTTGCATGTCAGCTCCACTAAGAGAGCTGCAAGTTGACTCATATGGATTGAACTTGCCTACGTAGTTGACCATACCAAAAAAAAAATGTTGTAGTGCTTGGACATTGTCTGGAGCTGGCATCTCAAGAATTGCTGTTTGCTTGGAATGATCTGGTCATAAACCTGAACTGGTAAACAAATGACCAACATAAGTAACTTCTCTCAGCCTCAAGTTACACTTCTGAGGATTCAGCTTAAGATTCACTTCACATGCTCTTTTCAGAACTTTCTTGAGGTTTCTGTCATGTTTGACTTTGCCATTGCCTCCTACTAGAATATCATCTACTATAATAGCGTGTGGATAGCCAGAAAATAGTTGTTCCATCGCACGCTGAAAGACTTCACTGGCAGAATTTATTCCAAGTGGGATTCTCAAAAATCTGTACCTCCTGAATGGTGTACCAGATGTGGTTAGCAATGAAGATTTTTGATCAAGCAAAATTTGCCAAAATGAACTTTTTGCATCTAAGACAGAAAAAATAGTGGCATTTGACATAAGGGCAGCAACCTCCTCAACTGTGCTCATAGGATGATGAGGTCTTTTAGTGCTTTGTTCAGCTCTCATGGATCAATACATATTCTGATATCATCTGAGTTTTTCTTATGAACTACTACCATGGAAGATACCCATTCAGTTGGCTATTCTGCTGGCTAAATTATTCCTAGCTGCACCATTCTGTCTAGTTCAGCTTTGACTCTGTTCTGCGTAGCTACTGGACCTTTCTGTGCTGGACTGATAACTGGGCTGACCTCTGGGTCTAACTTCATGGAGTTCACAACTATGGGTTTGACCGGAGTTCACAACTATGAGTTTGACTAGTTTGTCTGCAAAATATCGGGATACTCAGAAAAAATGGTTTGGGTGAAATTTGAGCGATTCTCATTCAAGCTAACATGGTGGACTTTTGTTAAATGAAAGCAGTCCCATTTTAAAACTGTCTCTGATGCCTAATAATGACTGCATGTATCTCTTGACTACATAAAACTGCAAGTCATAGCTGTTCCCAGCGGAGTAGCATGAAAGCACTACTGAACCTTTGGTTTGAATTTCTTCACCACCATAAGCAACAAGCTTCACACATTTTGCCAAACTAAGTTTTTCTTCTGATTTTGCTCTAGAAAAAACATTTCTGATGACACAACATTGCACTTTGAACCAGTATCTACTACTGTGAGCTCTACGGCATTCTCATTAATCTGAACAGTAAAAAATAGTTCATTCTTTGCGCATAAATCTACTGCATTGGCTGTTTCACCAAGCACAGACTCACCATTAACATAAAAAGTAGGGTTGTAGCATTCCATTTGATCAACTTGCCTCTTTGTGTGCTGTCTTTTAATAAAATAATGTGCCTTATTTGATTTACAAAACATTTTGAAATGATTCCAGTTATTGCAAGAATGACACTGCTGACCAAAAGCTAAACACTTTTCTCATTTGGATTCATGATTTCTACCACAGTTATGACGGCTGACTATGAGGTTTGCTGCAGGTTTTGCTAGTCACCCCTGTAATTTGCTGCATGGACCCTAGGCCTTACTGAAGTTGCTCTAGGTTTTGCTGCAGTTGCCATACCCTTTGGTCTGTATCTTTTAACCTTGTGCTGCATACTATCTACACTGGCGTTGATAGATACTGCAAGCATGCTTTCTCATTTGTAAGCATATTTGTGTGCTTTTCTATAAGCTCATATATCTGACAAATCTCAGTGGCTTTGTTTAACATTAAATCACTGTCTTGAAGCAAAATCTTTCTCACTGTGTCATTATTAATACCACACACAAGCCTGTCTTTAATCAGCTCATCTCTTAAATCACCAAATCTGCATGCTATAGCCTTATTTCTTAAGTTGGTTATATATGCTGCAAAAGTTTTACCAGGCTTTTGATCTCTTGTGTAAAATCAGTGTTTTTCCATTGTAGTATTCGTTTGGGGGTTACACATTTCTCTAAATTTATGTTTTAAGCATTCAGGGTCTTCCTGCATTGGTGGTCTAACCCCTCCTCTCCAAACACAGCAGGTGTGTACACAAATGAATGCTGTCTTTCAATGGCTTCTGATCCAGCTATGTTAAGTGGGATAAATGCCTTTGTATGTGTGTCTTTGCCAGAAAAAGCAGCCTGTATGAAAATATCGTACTCCTCCTCAAACACTATCCAATTTTCTGCAATACTGTTATCAAACACAAGTGGTGCAGGTCTGAAAATCCTTCTGCCATGCCTTCAAATTATAGTAAAACACAATACAGTCTTGGCCCTTGTAATTATGTCTGAACATGCACAAACACCAAGTAGTTGTAGTAATATTCAAATGCACAATAATCTCTTTGAAAAGCAGTACTTTGTGAAATATTATTTGAAATGACTGTACTTTGTGAAATAACTGCACTGTAATACTCCACACCCTTGCCAAAATTTGCACACTTCTGATACTTCAAATAGCTTTAGTTAATGTGAAAAAGTAGTACATATTGAAAAATGCAGCTGTTTTCATTTGTTATACATTTTATGTGATTCAGATATTGTTTCAAATATTTTTGTAATAATGTTGAATATTTTTATCAATACGTCACCGTTTTGGACAATTTGTTTAATTAGAAATTTGTTTTGAGCATTTTGAGTGGTTTTATAATCGTTTTGAGAGAAATCATTTAAGCGGGTTTTAGTACCTGGAATTTGTTACTGACCTTTTTGCGAGTCATTTGATCAGTAGGGGTGATACATTTCTGTATATTCCTCCATTTCTACCCGGTTGCCTCATGATTATAACTCTGGATCCCATTCTGACACCATGTCTCTCATCTTGTGCATCTGAATAAGACAATGAGACTTGAGTGTTTTTTAAGTAGTTTATCGCATACAAACACATCAGGATGGATGGCAGGAACATTAAACTTAAACTATCTAACTGATTGACTATTACATACATGCATGCTATCACTCTGGCTGCTTACTCAAAATGGCACTCTTACTTGACCGTGCTCACTACATATATGCATGTGCCCACTGATTGGAATGCTTCTTAAGGTATATCACACACTCTGATCTAAAATGGTGACACATAATAGAGGATATTGTCTTCACCATCTGAAAGTGCATGTCAAGGTGACATAATGGGGGGTATCCTAACCACCTGAAAGTGCATCTCAGGGTGACACAGTGGGGGGTATTAACATGATATGATGAGATCTGATGGGTGACACATATTGTGGGGAGATATTATCTTCATTTGACAGCGCATGTCAGGGTGACACATAATAGGGATATTATCACAACATAATAAGGTCAGATAGGTGACAAATAATGAGGGGGTATTATCACCAAATGAAAGTGCAAGTCACAGTGACAGATAGTGAGTATTATCACCACATGATCAAGTTCAATGTGTGTCACATAAGGGTGGCATTATCACCTGAAAGTGTATGTCAGGGTGGCACATATTGGGTAGGTATTATCACAACACAATTGGGACTGATGTGACACATAATGGGGGGTATTATCTTCACCTGAAAGTGCATGTCAGGGTGACACATAATTGGGGGTTTTATCATCACCACATGACGGGCCCTCTTTTTCCCAGGCTAGAAATTAAGGAGCTCCAGTGCTCACCACAGACAGTGGTGAGAGACTGTCACTAAAACAAGGATTGACGTACACAATAATTTCAAATGCATCTCTCTGCATCAAGCACAATTTCCCCCAAGAGCAGTTCCAAGTGACTGACATACCCATACCTGGGTATTTGATTTTCATGCGTACACACACACACACACACACACACACACACACACACACATATACACTCAAACTCCTGGGAAAGACTGACACAAATTTACTACCTGTACCCTGTTATGCCCAGACAATAAGGTAATGATGCCTCCGGCCAGTCACTGTCAGACTCTTACAAGGTAATCCAGTTATACTGAATTTAACATAAATGGTAGTGGGTAACCCAAGCAACAAGGCTTTTTGGAGTGGCCAAGGCATAAATACAAGTGCTTTCAAGATGTTAAAAGTAATCTCTAAGAAACCAGCCACAATAAAAGGTGTGAAACATTTAACAATAAATTGTAAAATAGAAAATATGAGATTATTAAATATTTAAGTACAATAAACAGCAGAGTTTCAATCACAAGAGAAATAAAAATAGCACAGTTGGACAGATTCAAGCAGACACAGAAAAACAGTACTTGGGCTAATCTCACTGTAATTCCTGACTGTCTAAAGAAGAACTGTTCCATAATTAATTTTATTAATTCAGCAAGTCAAGATGAGATGCTTACTTCCACTAGACAAGGTGATGCTCTTCCCCCTACACTGAACTTAACTGAACTGACTGTGAAATTGTCATATATGTTTATGTCAAGTTGCAAAGAAAACAAAACAAGTTGATGTGTGAGTTCCCATTCCCTCGGTGCTGGTTATAGAATGACATCACATTCGATCACATAACTCTGGTAGTCTACAGACTCAGAGATTTTCAAAGATCTGTTGCAGTATTTGAAAATTATAGAATTATTTTTTTAAACATAAACATGCAATCAGTTATAATAATACTGTTGATACATTTTTAACATAACCATCTGTACAAGACAGTGTGATAGACAAATGACAGAAAATTGTTTACAAAATTATTTACAAAACTCCAGCTAGCTATACTGACATATGTTACAAATGCAGTTCCCTATTCTCCCTGACACAGATGGCAGTAACTCACATCATCACATTTCTCTCCCCTCTGAAGACTCAAGCTAGTTTTTCAAGTGACCCAGGAAAAATGTTGCTTGAGAGAAATGTGCCTATCTTGGAACACATCAATCTATGCCCTGTCTTGGGAGTACATCTGCATTGGCGTTGCTGGAATCTGGAGTGGCTAACACAGGGGATCCTCCCAGAGCCCCTTTAAGCTTTTTGACACATAATGGGGGGTATTATCACCAAATGATGAGGTCCGATGTGTGACACATAATGGGGCAATATCACCACCTGAAAGTGCACGTCAGGGTGACACATCGGGGTATAATCACTTGAAAGTGCATGTCAGGGTGACACATAATGGGGGGTATTATCACCACCTCAAAGTGAATTTCAGGGTAACACATAATGGGGGTGTTATCATGACCACATGATGAGGTACTGGTGTATTATCACCTGAAAGTACAAGTTGTGGTGAGACATAATGGGGAGTATTAGCAGCTGAAAATGCATGTCATGGTGATACATAATGGAACTATTATTATCATCACCTGAAAGTGCATGTTGGGGTGATGTGTAATGAGGGTATTATCTGCAGCTGAAAGTGTATGTCCAGGTAACACCAAATGGGATAGAGTAGTATCATCATACCTGGAAGTTCATGTCAAGGCACACATAATAGGGGATACTATCATCATGAGGAGGGTACTATCATCACTACATGATGTCCGATGTGTGACACATAATGGGTATAATCACTACCTGAAAGTGCATTCTACGGTAACCCATAATGGGGGGTTATTATCAGCACCATGAGATGATGTCAGATGTGTGACACATAATGGGGAGTATTAGCATTACCACCTGTAAATGTATGTCAGGGTGACATAATGGTGAGTATTATCATCACTTGAAAGTACATGTCAGGATGACACAGTGGGGAGTATTATCACCAAATGAGGTCAGATGTGTGACTCATAATGGGGTATTATCACCTGAAATTGCATGTCAGTGAATACATAATGGGGGTATTATCATCATCACCTGAAAGTGCATGACAATGTGACACAAACTGTGGGGACATCATCACCACCTGAAAGTGCATATCAGGGAGATAAATAATGGGGATGCATTATCACCACCTGAAAGTGCATGTCAGGGTGACACATATTGAGGTGGTATTATCATTACCACATGATGAGGTCTGATGTGTGACATATAATGGGGGAATATTATCACCTGAAACTGCATGTCAGCGTGACACATAATTGGGTTAATTATCATCACCACATGCTGAGGTCCAATGTGTGACACATAATTGGGAGCTATTATCATAATCACCTAAACATGCATGTCAGGTTGACATCTAATGGAGTATTATTATCACCACATGAAGTCTGATGTGTAACACATAGTGGAGGGGTATTATCATCACCCCCTAAAAGTGCATCTCATGGTGACATATAATGACGGGTTTTATCACTACATGATGAGGTCCGATGTGTGACATAATGGGGGTATTATCAGTTGAAAGTGCATGTCAGGTTAACACATAATTGGGGGTGTTATCACCACCAGAAAGTACGTGTCAGGGTGACATTTAATGGGGGAATATTATCATCAGCACATCATAAGGTCTAATCTGCAATACATAATGAGCTGGTATTATCATCACCATCTGAAAGTGCATATCAGGGTGTCACATAATGGGGGGTATTATCATCACCATGTGAAAGTGCATGTCAGAGTGACACATAATGAGGGGGTATTATCACATGATGTAGTGACACATAATGGGGGGTATCATCACCACCTGAAAGTGCATTTCCGGGTGGCACATAATGGGGGGTATTATCACCACATTATGAGGTCCAATGTGTGACACATAATGGGGTACTATCATCACCTGAAAGTGCATGTCAAGGTGACACATAAAGGGTGCTATCACCACTTGCAACTGCATGTCAGGGTGACACATAATGAGGGGCATTATCATGACCACATGATGAGGTCCTATGTGTGATACAATGGGATGTATTATCATCACCTGAAAGTTCATGTCAGGATGATACATAATGGGGTATTATCATCATCACCTGAAAGTGCATGTTGGAATGACACATAATGGGGGGTTGTATCAATACAACCTGAAAGTTCATGTCAAGGAACACATAATGGTGGGGGGTTATTATCATGACCACCTGAAAGTGCATATAAGGGTGACACATAATGGGGAGGGTATTATCATGACAACATGATGAGATCCTATGTGTGACACACATTGGGGGGTAATTATCACCACCTGAAAGTGCATGTCATGGTGACACATAATGGGGCTGTATTACGATCACCACATGAAGTCTGATGTATGATATAATGCCGGTATTATTACCACCTGAAAATGCATATCAGGGTGACAGATAATAGGGGTATTATCACCACCTGAAAGTGCATGTCAGTGTGACATAATGGGGGATTATCATTACCATATGATGCAGTCCATTGTGTGACACATAATGGTGAGGGTATTCTCGATCATTGTGTGTATTGTACCTGGCCAGCCACTGTAGCTAAATAGCACATGCATGTAAGTTACTGAGCATGTGGAAATCAGTGCCATTTTGTATAGTCAGAGTGAATGCAGGTATGAATGGAGATGCACATCTGAGTGTGTTTGACATAATGAGTCAGTCAGCTTAAATATATGTTACAGTTATAGCACCTGATGTGTTAATGTACAATAAACAACTTGAACCCATCACAATGCCTCAGTGTCTCATTTGAATACACGAAACATGCAGCAGGTATTATCATAATCATCTGAAAATTCGTGTCAGGTTGACACGTAATGGGGGTATTATCATCACCACCTGAAGTTGGACATCAGGGTGATGCATAATGGGGTGTATTATCACCACATGATGAGGTCCAATGTGTGACACATACCCACCTGAAAGAATATGTCAGGGTGACACATAATGGGGGATTATCATCACCTCCTGAAAGTGCATGTAAGGTTAACACAATGTGGGGGAGGCATCATCACCACATGATGTTCATTGTGTGACACATAATGGGGGGTGTTATAACCACATGTAAATTCATGTCAGGTTGACATATAGTGGGAGATATTATCACCACCTGCATATCATAGTGACACAATGCGGGGGTATTATCAACACATGATGAGGGCCAATGAGAGACACATAATGGCTGTATTATCACCACATGAAATTGCATATCCCAGGGACACAATGGGGGATATTATCACCACCTGAACATGCATGTCAAGGTGACACATAATGGGGGTATTATCACCACCAGAAAGTGCATGTCAGGGTGGCAGACAGTGGGGGATATTATCACCTCAAAGTGCATGCCAGGGTGACACATAATGAGGCATATTATTATCACATTTTGAGGTCTGATGTGTGACATATAATGGGAGGGTATTATCACCAGCTGAAAGTGCATGTCAGGGTGACACAATAAGAGATATTATTATCACCACATGATGATGTCCACAGTGTGACACAATGAGGGCATTATCTCCTGAAAGTGCATGTCAGGGTGATGCATAATGGGGGGAGTATTATTATTACCACGTGAAAATGCATGTCAGAGTGACAATGGGGTGGTTTTATCATGACCATATGATGAGGCTGGATGTCTGACACAGAGGGGTATTATAATCACCACCTGAAAGTGCATGTCAGAGTGACAAATAATGGGAGTATTCATATCGTTACATGAAAGTGTATGTCAGGAGCATATAATGGGGATGTTACCTCCTGAAAGTGCATGTCAGGGTGATATTTAATTAGTGGTATTATCATGACCACATGAGGTCGGATGTCTGACATGGGGGGTATTATAATCACCACCTGGAAGAGTATGTTAGGGTGATACATAATGGGGAAGTATTATAACCTGAAAGTGCATGTCAGGGTGACACATAATGGAGGAGGTATTATCATCAGCACCTGAAAGTATATTTTGGGGTGACACAATAGCGGGTATTATCACCACCTGAAAGTGCATGTCAGGGTGACACATAATGGCAGGTATTATCATCACCACATGATGAGGTCCGATGTGTTACAATGGGGGATATTATCACCACCTCAAAGTGCATGCTAGGGTGACACATAATGCAGCATATTATTATCACATGATGAGATCTGATATGTGACATATAATGGGAGGGTATTATCACCGTTTGAAAGTGCATGTCAGGGTGATGTATAATGGTGGGTATATCATCACCAATTGATGAGGCCAGATGTGTGACAATGGCGGTATTATCATCGCCACCTCAAAGTGCATGTCAAGGTGATACATAATAGGGGGTATTTTCATGATATGATGACATCCATTGTGTGACATAGTGGGGGATATTACCTAAAACTGCATGCGAGCTTGACACAAAATGGGGGGGGTAATATTATCACATGATGAAGTTTGATGTGTGACACATAGTGGGGAGTGTTATATTCACCACATGAGATCTGATGTGTGACACATAATGGGGGGGAATTATCTTCACTACCCGAGAGTGCATGAGAAGATATCACATAATTGGGGGTTTTATCATCACCATATGAGGTCCAATGTGTGACACATAAAGGGGGTATTATCACGGGTCTGTATTATAACATTGAATTTTATAAAGTTTGAATGTTATAATATCGAACCAGTTTTGTCAAATGCTGAAAACAACAAAGGTGCAGGATGCCAAATTCTTTCCCAGGGAAAGAATTCGGAGGGCCATTGCTGTGGCTTCGCTGTTTTCAGCGTTCAGTATGTTGGAATGTTACGGGTCAGGTTCAGGTAAGTGTGCAATTGTGTGTAGGTTAGGGTTAAGGGGTGGGTTAGGTGAGTTAGGGTTAGGGAGCGGGTCAGGTAAGTGTGCGGTTGTGTGGACGTTAGGATTAGGGTGCTGGTTAGGTAAGTGTGTGATTGTGTGTAGGTTAGGGTTGGGGCAGGTTAGGTGAGTTAGGGTTAGGGTGTGGATCAGGTAAGTGTGCGGTTGTGTGTAGGTTAGGGGTGGGTTAGGTGAGTTAGGGTGAGGGCACGGGTGAGGTGAGTGTGCGATAGTGACAGACCTTAGGGTTAGGATTGGGTTAAGGTAAGTGGATAGCTAGTAGTGTATGTAAAGTTTAGTTTAGGTTTAGGTGTAGGATTTTAAGTGTATGTGAGTGGATTGCTGTTTTTTGTTTGTGTTTGTGTTGTGTGTATGTTTCTCAGAATAGCGATTTTTTTTCCCTGGGAAAAAAAAAATCGCTATTCTGACCGTTCGAAGTTTGCGGATTTCGGTGTTTAGAGTTCGATATTAGAACATTCGATCTTTGTAGATTTCGATGTTATAATATAGACTCCATTATCACCACCTGAAAGTGCAGATCAGGGTGACATAATGGGGGGATTATCAGCATCACATAATAAGGTCCATTGTGTGACACATAATGGGGGAATATTATCATAACCACCTCAAAATTCATGTCAGGTTGACACATAATGGGGTATTATCATCACCACCTGAATATGGATGTTAATCCTATGATGAAGTCCGATGTGTGACACATATTGGGAGAGTATTATCATCCTCACCTAAAAGTGCATCTCATGGTGACACATAATGGGGGGTATATAAAAGTACATGTAAGTGTGACACATGGGGAGTTCATCACCACATGAAGAAGTTTGATGTGTGACACATAATGGCAGGTATTACCACCTGTAAATGCATGTCAGGGTGACATGTAATGGGTACTATCTTCACCACCTGAAAGTGCTTGTCAGGGTGACAAATAATAAGGGGTATTATCACCTGAAAGTGTGTGGCAGTGTGAAACATAATGGGGTATTATCACCACATGATAAGGTCTATTGTGTGACACACAATGGGAGGGTATTATTATCTGAAATTACATGTCAGGTTGATACATAATGGGGGTATCATCGCCTCCTGAATGTGCATATCAGGGTGACACATAATTGGGGTTATTATCATTGCTTCCTGAAAGTGCATCGCAGGATGCCACATTATAGGGGGATATTATCACCACCTGAAAGTGCATCTCACTGTGAAATAATGTGGGGTATTGTCATCACCACCTCAAAGTGGATGTTGACCCTGTGATGAGGTCTGATGTGTGACACATAATGGGGGTATTTTCACCACCTGAAAGTGCATGTCAGGGTGGCAAATGAGGGTTGTTACTACCACTTGCAAGTGCAAGTCAAGGTTACATAATGGGGGGTATTATCATCAGCACCTGAAAGTGTATGTCACTGTGGCACATAATGTGGCGTATTATCATCTGAAAGTGTATGTTGGGGTGACACATAATGAGAGTATTATCACAACCTGAAAGTAAGTGTCATAGTGACACATAATGGGGAGTATTATCATCACCAGTTGATGAGGTCTGATCTCAAACATAATATAGGGGTATTATCATGATCACAACCTGAAAGTGCATGTCAGAGTGACACATAATGGGGGCCATTATAATGACCACAAGATCAGATCCTATTTGTGACACAATCTGGGGGTATTATCATCACCTGAAAGTGCATGTTAGGGTAATACATAATGCAGGTATTATCAACTGAAAGTGCATTTCAGGGTTACACATAATGGGGGGTATTATTAGCTCCTGAAATTGCATATCAGAGTGATGAATAATGGGGATAATATCATCATAACCTTAGAGTTCATGTCAAAAGACACATAACAGGGGAGTATTATCACCACCTGAAAGTGCATGTCAAGGTGCACACATAATGGGGGGAGCTATTATCACCTGAAGGTGCATATCAGGGTGTACCATTAGGGATGATATTATCACCACATGAAGTCCGATGTCTGACACATAGTGGGGGGGGGGGGGTATTATTACCTGAAAGTGCATGTCAGGGTGACACAATTTATTTAATATTATTATAGTTATTATCAGCACCAGATGATAAGGTCTGATGTGTGACAAATAATGGGGGTATTAGCATTACCACCTACAAGTGTATGCTGGGGTGACAATGGGGGTATTTTCACCAAATGATGAGGTCCTATGTGTGACACATAATGAGGGTATTATCACTACCTGAAATTTCATGTCAGGGAACATAATGGGGGGTATTATCATCCTCACCTGAAAGTGCATGACAGTGTGACACAAACTGGGGGGGATATCATCATCACCACCTGAAAGCGTATGTCAGGGTGACACATAATGGGAGAATTGTCATCACTTGAAAGTGCATGTCAGGGTGTCATATAATGAGGAGGTATTACCATGTGATGAGGTCCAATGTGTGGCATATAATGGAGGGAGGTATTGTCATCACCACTGATATTGTATGTCAGCGACCACATCCTTTTATTTATTTATTTTACATTTGCTTACCGGGAAACTCCAGCTGGACATGAGTCCTTTTTCAGTGGAGGCCTGGGGAGAAAAGCTGCAGTATAATAAAATAACATAGAATGTTAAAAAATATAACAATGTAACTTGAAACTTGTAGAGTACATCAAAAATGTAGAACATTAAGATAATACATAATATAGAACATTATTTTACTTTATTTTTATTTTATTTTATTTTACATTTGTTGACCGGGCTAGTCTAGCTGGATACATGTCCATTTTCAGTAGAGGCCCGGGGAGATAAGCTCCACTTATAAACTTTACTGATGCTAAGTATAAAAACTGTTAAGAACTAAATTCTAATATAAAAAATAGTAATAAACAAGTGGTATAAAAAAAAAAAAGTAATGGAGATAAGCTCCACTTATAAACTTTACTGATGCTAAGTATAAAAACTGTTAAGAACTAAATTCTAATATAAAAAATAATAATAAACAAGTGGTATAAAAAGTAATGGAGTGAAGAAAGCATTGTAGAACAAGATAGCAATAAGTATCTCTTAAACATTTGCATAGAGAGGGAAATTGAAATAGCTGAAAAGGAAGTGAATTAATATTGGGGTGAGTACGTCAGATGAACATAAAATAATGTTAGTCAGGGTTGGTGCAGGGGCACAGCCACTGTGTTTTGAGGTAAAGCTTGAGTTTCTTTTTAAAGAGAGATTTTGAGGGAATAGATGAGAGTTCAGACGGAAGCAGGTTCCAATATTTTCCAACAGTGTTTGAGAAAAGAGAGTCTCCGGCCTTGTTGTTTGATTTGACCGTGTCTATAAGAAGTTTGTGTGCAGATCTAAGGGACTTTAGGTTGTGGTAAGGGTGAATCAGGCTTGATAGTATAGGGGTTTTGTCAGGTTGATAAAGAATTTGATGGGCTATGGTAAGCTGGTTAGTTTTTAGTTGCTGTTGATATTCAAGCCAGCCTAGTTGTTTTAGATTATTACAGTGGTGGGTTCTGTAAGGGTTTCCGGTGGCAAATCTGGCTATGTTGTGGTAGGAGTTTTCTAGTTTCGACAGATTTGTTTTGGATAATTTAGTAAAAATTGGGGAGGCATAGAGAAGGGGTGAGATAAGGTGGGTGAGGGCTATAGTTGTTCTTGATTCTGGAGTTAGGAAAGGTTTGATTCTATAGAGAGAGCCTATTTTTTTGTTAATGCTTTTTAGTGTGTTGTTAATATGGGCATCGAAGTTAAGGTTGTTGTCTATGGTAATGCCTAGTAGTTTAGTAGTTGACTCTTGTGATATAGGTGTGCCATTTGCTGATGTTATGGTAAAATCAATGAGGGGAGATTTGCTTGATGGTGTAAAAAGGAGCAGCTTAGTTTTTTTAGGGTTGAGTAGTAGACAATGTTGGGAAAACCAGTCTTCTACAGAGATAAATATGTGTTGTGTGAGGGAGTGAAGGTGTGATACAGATGTGGCGGAGCAGACAAGTGTTGAATCGTCATGACTGTATGCATGTGGCTTGGGGAGCCACATGGTGTAGGTCATTGATAAATAAGGAAAATAGCAGGGGACCTAGTATAGACCCTTGTGGGACTCCAATGCTGACAGGTAGTTGGGAGGATAGAGTGGAGTTCCAGAGTACTGCTTGATGTCTGTTTTGTAAGTAGGACTTAAACCAGTTAAGAGATTGGGTATCAATTGAAGTGGAATGGAGAATGTGAATGAGTATTTGGTGGTTGACCATGTCAAAGGCTTTTGATAGATCTAAGAAAATTGCTGAGGAGAGGGTGTTATTGTTGCGATTTTTGTTGATTGTATCTGTAAAGGAGAGGAGGGCAGTGGTTGTACTGTGGGATGGCCTGAAACCATGCTGGGTGTTAGAGAGTAGGTTATTATGGAGAAGGTGGTGAAGCAGTTGCTTGTGTATACACCTTTCCATGATCTTAGATAAGGGTGAAAGAAGGGCTATGGGGCGGTAATTAGATATTTCAGTAGAATTTCCCCCCTTATGGAGTGGGATAATGTGGGAGATTTTCCAGAGCTTAGGGACATATCCTTCAGTGATGGTTCTGTTAATCAGAATAGAGATAGGTAAGGCTATTGCTTTAGCTGCTAATTGCAAGTATTCTGCGGGTAATAGGTCAGCAGAGGGAGTACATGGTTTGAGTTTTTTTAGAAGGGAGAGAATATAAGTAGTTGAGACTGGTTGGAAGTGAAAAGTAGGGGGTGGGTTTGTTATGCTCGTTGACATGTTTGCATTTTTGATGGGAAGTTGACTTGCTAGGGTTTGAATAGTTTCTGTGAAGAACGAATTAAAGGAATTTGCTGTTTGGTTGGGGTTATTTATGTCAGAGCCTTGTGGGTTGGGTGTGACAGGTTTACTTTACTTATATTGAAATAGTGGGAACAAAAGCAGCAGTAAATTAAATGCCTTGTGAAACTGTAGTTATGAGCTATGTACAAAGTTTACATAGTGACAACAATTCAAATAGAGAAATCAGGATGAAAGGATGGCGTGCCCCAGATAATGTTTTACAGGGAGAAATAGAGTTCGGTTTTTCTGAAGTGATGTAGTATAGTGCAGGAAGACAGGTTAGAAGGGGAATTAAGAGCAGGGGAAAAGGGTGAGGGGCTTACCCTGGGGTGTTACAAGAGCAGAGCTAGGAGTTAGCAAGGAGGGTTTTTAGAAGCTTTTTGAACTGCATAGTTGTGAGTGTAGTGACTAGAGAATTTGACAAGGTGTTCCAAAGTTTGGAAATATAGTTGGAGTAGAGAGTTTCACCTGTTATGTTTTTTACTTTGGTGACTTGGAGAAGAAGTTTATTGTTGGCATGAAGAGATCTAGAGGCAGAGTGTGGTTGTATAATACCTTTGATGGCAGGGGTCTTTTATGGATGGTGGAGAATTTTATGGGGAAAAGTTAGTTGATTTAATTGAAGGAACAAAGGGAGTTCAAGCCAATCAATTTGTCTGAGTGACAGGCAATGATGTTATTTGTAGGAAGTACTGGTAGCAAATTTTGAAATTTTGTT
The DNA here is from genome assembly GCF_019279795.1 of Protopterus annectens. NCBI lineage: Eukaryota > Metazoa > Chordata > Ceratodontiformes > Protopteridae > Protopterus > Protopterus annectens. Next base: position 1,533,163,549 of record NC_056741.1, on the reverse strand, counting down.
GTAGCAGGCTTCAAGTTTTGTGTGGTCAGTTTTGCAGAGGTTTGTACAGGTAGGAGAAGCATATAGGAGAGTTGATAGTAGATGCTTCCTGGCTATTGTCTTTTTAGTGCTACTAGTTAGAAATTGTTTATTTCTATATAGGAGGCTGAGTTTCTTGTGCACTTTTTTGATGGTTTGATCTATATAGAGAAGAAATTCAGGTTATTGTCAATTGTAATCCATAGTGGTTTGGTATAGGGAGTAGTAGTGATTATGGTTTTGTTTTTTAGAAGATGTGGAAATTTGAAGAGGAAGAAGTATTTCTATTGGGGTGGAAGATCATAAGTTTTGTTTTACTGGGATTTAATATAAGTTGGGAGTTGGTTAACCAGGATTCAACAGATAGGAAGGAGTCTTGGGTGATGAATTGAAGGTTTGTGAGGGAGGAGGCAGAGCAAATCAAAGTAGAGTAGTCAGCGTATTGAAGTATACTACCATTGGGAGTGACATAGTGAAGTTGGCTGGTAAAAAGAGAGAATGGTAAGGATCCAAGGATAGAGCCTTGTGGTACCCTTATGGAGACTGGGAGAAGGGGTGAGAGGGATTGTTGCCAATAGATGGCTTGTTGTTTGAAACTAGGCAATGGCAGTTTACTAAGGTTAGGGAGGTGAGGACATAATTGGTTTGGAGTGGTTGACCATGTCAAAGGCTTTTGACAAGTCTAGGAAAATGGCTGATACAATTTGAGAGTTATTTCTGTACTGGTTAACTGTGTTTGTGAAGGATAGGAGGGCAGTTGAGGTGCTATGGGCAGGCCGAAAGCCGTGTTGTATATTAGATAGGCGATTGTGAGATAGCCGATATTCTCAAAAGTATATGAACCAGGTGTCCACCAAAACTGTCAGCATAAAAAATCTTTTATTCAGAACATTCAGGATAAGTGCTTTCACACACGGTTGCTTCATCAGATACATCAACAAAAAAACTTCTAAAATCATTTATATAATAAGGACATTTAACTATCATCCAATAAAAAACTTTCATCACTTATTGATGTAAGCTGCGTTTTTGTAATACAGGCTTTAAAGGTACAGCAGCATTAATACCAGGTAGTTTGTCTGTCTGCAACCTGATAATCCATTTAGTCTCTGTAATCTCCAGCCTATTATTAACCCCCCCCCCCCTTGTTCATAGGTATTACCGCTAGTGCCAAGAATTCAAATCTATGTCCAGGTTGCAAGGAAATATGTTTAGCCAGTGCTAACAATAGGCAGAAGATTGCAGAGACTAAATGGATTATCAGGTTGCAGGCAGTAAAACTGCCTTGCATTAATGCTGCTGTACCTTTAAAGCCTGTATTAAAAGAATGCAGCTTACATCGATAAGTAATGAAAGGTTTTTATTGGATGTTAGTTAAGTGTCCTTATTATATAAATGATTTTTGAAGTTTTTTTTTGATGGATCTGATGAAGCACAACCTTGTGTGAAAGTGCTTATCCTGTATGTTCAGAATAAAATATTTTTTATGCTGACAGTTTTGGTGGACGCCAGGTTCATATACTTTTGTGCATTCGTTTTTATCCTACTGGGCGACCTTTCACTGATTTGAGAATTTTCTTTTATTTATTTATAGCAGATATTTTATAAGTTGGGAGTGTACTACTTTTTCCAGGATTTTGGACAGGGGGGAAAGGATGGCAATGGAGCAATAGTTAGTAAGTTCACAGGAGGTACTGCCTTTGTGGAGGGGCAAAATATGTGAGATTTTCCGTATATTGGGGACATAGGCTTCAGTTAGTGATTTGTTTATAAGTATGGTTATTCGGTAAGAGATAGCATCTGAGGCAATTTGAAGAAAGTCAGCAGGGAGATTGTCAGCAGCTAAAGTGGTTGGTTTTAGCTTTTTCAGTAGTTTTTTGATATATTGAGTGGGGACTTGTGTTAACTTGAAATGGTGTGTGTTGTTTTGTGGGGACATGTTTTGGTTTGTTTCAAAGGGGGTAGGGATTGACTTTGGTTGTTGGCTTGGGTTTGAATGAATCGTGTGAAGAAAGTGTGAAATTGGGTGGCAACATTCACACAGGTGTTAACTGTTGGAGTGGTGGTAGTAGTTTTACTAGGTTGCAGTAAGTTGTTAACTGTAACCCAGAATTTTTTGGGGTTATTTTGATGTTTGGATTGGATGTTGTGATAGTAGCTGGATTTTTCAGGTTTATTTGATTTTTTTTTTTTGCTTTGTTTCCAAGTTCAAGGAAATTCTGTTTAGCAGTGCTGGTTTTGTTCTTATGGAACTATACCCAGGTTTTGTCCCTGGCTTTGAATATGGATCTGGTTTCTTTGGTTAACCAGGTTGGATAATTGGATTTGATTATAATGTTTCTAGGAAGGGCATGAGTATTGAGAATATTACGGAAGATGATGTTGAAGGAAAAGTACTGCCTCATCCTAGGGTAATTGTTTGAGTTGTTCCCAGGAGCAGTTTTTAAAGTCAGACATAAAATGTTTATGATTTAATTTTTTTCGGTTTCTAATTGTACGGAAGATGGTTTGATTTGTTGGATGGATGTGATCTCTTAAGCAAAAAGTTGGGCAGTGGTCACTCAGAATTTTGGGAAGACAGCCTGACTGGAATGATAAGTCGGGAGAATTAACCAGAATCCAGTCTAGTAAGGATTCACGCTTAGAGGTTTTGTCAGTCCTGGTGGGAGAAGTGATGATTTGGGTAAAGTCGTACAGGTTGTTGTGTGAGGTGGGAGTGGGAGAGCAACACAGAAGCCAATCAATGTTGAACTCTCCCATTAGGATGGTCTCTTGGGGGAGAGATGTGGTAAACCATTAAAGCAGGTTTTCCAGAAGGGCAATGTTATTGCCAGGTGGAATGTAACCTCTTATTATATTTAGGTGTTTTTGGAGTTAATGGTTAATCTAGTTAGAAGTAGCTCAGCATTTGCCAAGTGTGGGATGGAGGTGATGACGATGTTAAGTGCTATCTGTTCTTTATATATGATAGCAACTCCACCTCCTTTTTTGTTTATTCTGTCTATCCATAAGATATTGTAGCCTGGGGGAGTGATTTCTTTGTTGTTGATGACTGGTTTAAGCCATGTTTCTGTTAATGTGACTATATCTGGGGAATAGTGGGATAGTATAGCATGCAGATTGTGTGTTTTATTGACTATGCTTCTTAGATTTATATTGAGGAGGAGGAGGGATGATTTATTTCTATGGTGAAGTAGTGTAAAGTTAGGGTGAGTTGCATTAGGTAGTGATTCATGGCTAGGTATGGGACCTGGGTTGTGATGGATGTCGCCTGCGAGTTTTAATTGTTTTGTTAAGTGATAAAGCAGTTTAGAGAATTTGTATAGGAGTTAAGGAAATTTAAGGGTGCTTGCTGAATTGGTTAAATGAGGAAGGAATTTAAGTGTGTGAAAATCTATGTTAGTGGTGTAGAAAAGAGTAGGGGTGATATGTACTAGTTGTATATTGTGAGGTGGAGGAAGTGTTGAGGTATGAAATGAGGGAGGAATAGTGTGTTTCAGGTGAGTCTCGTTTGAGGAGAGATTGTATAGTAGGAGTAGCAGAGAATAGGAAGTAAGGATGAGTAGAGTTATTTTTAGGGATGTCATAGTTTGGATTGTATTGTATAGGACTTGCGAGAGGATGTGCTATGGGTAGAGTTGGTTGAGGGGTGAAGTGAAGGGGAAGGGAGTGGCTATCTTATATGGAGCAGTGGGAGGGAGTGGTTGGATAGGTTATAGGATATAGGTGTGGTCTTGGATAAGTGTAAATGTACGAGTAGTGGGGGTGGGTGGGAATTGGGGGCAGGGTAGGGGAGGAGAGTGAGCCCTTTGGGTGAACGGAGCGGATCACACAAGGCAGAAGGCGGCAGGGTTCAGAAAAACAATCAGCCTCTTGTCATATAGTCAGGTAAGTAAATATTGCTGCAGAGGTCTGACTAATGCTGCCCTTAGTTTTAATAAATTAATGCAGGGCTATTTAGGCTGTTAAAAAAACTATGTCTTGTTAGTTTGGGTAGAATAGTTTTCAGATAAGCAAGTATCTAGACAAGAATATGAGGTGAGTTGAAGAGGGAGCTAGTGACCGTGATGTGTGAAAACAAAGAGGCTGCTTTAACACATAGTATTAATCGGCTAGGTTGTCAGTAAAAATAAGGAGACATACACTGCTGCTTGGCTACAGATTGCACATTGCAAGTCTAATTGTTCCTTTCTAAGAAGAGAAAGCTGGACTTCCTTATCAGGAATTAATTTAATTGTAGGGTCTGTGCAGTTATAAAGAATGGGAACTGTAAAGGGAGAGACAGAGAAAATTTGGAAAAAAATAGGAGTAGGGAAAAAAGATCACTAGGGTAAGGTAGAGAGAGGTAAGGGGGTATGCATGAATGTAGGAAAGTTGAAAAGGGAGGTCTTGGTTACAGGCAGGATGGCAAAAAAAGTAAGAGGGTTATTGTGATAGAGCACAAGTGAATAACAACATATAGTGGCACTATACAATTCAATTGAAGCAGAATGCACAACCTAATAAAGGTCCATTATTAGACTAAATCAATAAAAGCACTTCTTACTACCTCAAATCATTTGTGCATTAGAACAGGAAAGCTATCATAACAATTCCACTGAAGCAGAATGGACGACTTAATAGAGGTTAGTTATTAGTTCAAATAAATAACAACATTTCTTACTATGAATCATTCACACATTCGAACAGGGAAAATAACATGACATCTTAAAATACATAAGATTCAGCAAAGTAGTGCAATTTTGTACTGTCAGACTTGTACAAGCATAACACGGCATATCAACAGATACATACATACATGGAATTAATTCTTCTAAGGTGAAGCCCTCACGAAGAACAATCCACTGACACAATTAAAAATATAGGTGTGTGGATGCTAGATAGGATTATTTCACAGAATATGTAATCTTAGATTTAGGCAGGACAACCTTATTCTAAAAGGGGACAGAACTTTATAAACAGATGTCATACAATGGTAATTTTGTCTAATGTACATTAGTATCCACTGCATGGGTGCTTTAACAGCATATCTAGCAATGCGTACACTCACATGTTTAAAAATGATTTAAATGTTAGACAGACCACTTAAATTGTCCTAACTTGCATGCACATATCGCCAGAATGCCAGGAGCATCTGGTAGTTAGACGTTAATTTAAAAATAGTGCCAAAATGTTAACTGCCCTAAAATAAACTCAGGTATGATGTAGGGGAATGGGAGGGAGAGCCCAGTAAGGTGGGTCATGAGGCAGAAGGTGACAGAGTTCAAAAAACTGGGGGACACAATTGGGGGTGTTATCACCACCTGAGTGCATATCAGGGTGGCACAATGGATGGGTTATGACCACCTAAAGGCACATGTCAGGGTGCAACATAATGCCGGGTATTATCAGCACCTGAAAATGCATCACAGGATGACACATAATGAAAGGGTATTATCATCATCACATGATAATGTCTGATGCGTGATACTTAATGGGGGACTATTATCATCCCCACCTGAAATGTATGTCAGGGTGACACATAATGGGGAGTATTATTATAACCACCTGGAATTGCATGTGAGGGAACAAATAATGGGTTTATTATCACCACATGATGACGTCTGATGTGTGACACAGTGGAAGTATATTATAATCATAATGAGGTTCGATGTGTGACACACAATGGGGGATATTATCTTCACCTGAAACTGCATGTCAATGTGACACATTATGGGAGTATTATCATCAAAACCTGAAAGTGCATGTCAGGGTGAGATAAAGGGGGGGTATTATCATTACCAAATGAAACTGCATGTCAGGGTAATACATAATGGAGAGGTATCATCACTACCTGAAAGTGCAGGTCAGGGTGACACATAATGTGGAATATTATAATCACTATGTGATCAGATCTGATATGTGACACATATTGGGGGTATTATCACCATCACCACCTGAAAATGCACACCAGGATGACTCATAATGGTGTTACCATCAACACTTGAAAGTGAGTGTCAGGGTGACAGATAATGGGGAGGGTATTATCATAACATGATGAGGTCTAATGTGTGACACATAATGCGGTCATTATCAAGTGAAAGTGATGTCAGGTTGACACATAATAGGGAGTGTTATGACCATCTGAAAATGCATGTCAGGATGACACATAATGGGGTTATTATCATCACCACCTGAAAGTGAGTCTCAGGGTGACAGATAAAGGGGGATATCATCACCACCCCCTGAAAGTGCATCTCAGTGTGATAAGAAATGGGGGTATTATCACCACATGATGAGGTCCAATTTGTGACATAATGTGGGTATTATTACAACCTGAAAGTGCAAACCAGGGTGACACTTAATAAGGAGTATTACCACACCACCTGAAAGTGCATGTAAGGGTGACACATAATGAGGAGGTAGTATCACCACAAAATGAGGTCTAATGTGTGAGACATAATAGGGGGTTTTATGATCACCACCTGAAAGTGCATCTCAGGGTGATACATAATGGAAGGGGTATTATCACCATATGATGAAGTCCAATGTGTGACATAATGAGGGGTATTATCACAACCTGAGAGTACATAACAGGGTGACACATAATGGGGGTACTATCACATCACCTGAAAGTGCATGTACCCCACATGATGAGGTCTGATGTATATAACATAATGGGGGTATCATCACCACTTGAAAGTGCATGTCAGAGTGACATCTAATGAGAAAGTATTATCATCATTACATATAAGGCCTGATGAGTAAGACATAATGGGGGGCATTATCACCACCTGAAAGTACATGTAAGGATGACACAATGAGGGGTATTATCATCACCCCCTGAAAGTGTATGTCAGGGTGACACATAATGAGGAGATATTATCACATGATAGGGTCTGATGTCTGACACATCATGGAAGGTATTATGACCACTCATAATGGGAGTATTGAAAGAATCACATGAAAGTGCATGTCAGGGGGACATGTAATGTGGGTTATCACTTCAAAGTGCATGTCATGGTGATACATAATGGGACTATTATCCTCACCTGAAAGTGCATGTTGGGGTGACGTGTAATGGGGGTATTATTTTCAGCTGAAAGTGTATGTCTGGGTGACACCAAATGGGAGGGAGTAGTATCATCATAAGCTGGAAGTTCATGTCAAGGGACACATAATAGGTGAGACTATCATCATGAGGAGGGTACTATCATGACTACATGATGAGGATGATGTGTGACACATAATGGGTATAATCACTACATGAAAGTGCATATTACGGTATCCCATAGTGGGGGGGGGGGTGTTAGCAGCACCATGAGATGATGTCAGATGTGTGACACATAATGGGGGTATTAGCATCACCAACTGTAAATGTATGTCAGGGTGACATAATAGTGAGTATTATCATCACTTGAAAGTACATGTCAGGATGACACAGTGGAGAGTATTATTACCAAATAAGGTCCAGTGTGTGATGCATAATGGGCGTTTTATCACCTGAAATTGCATGTTAGGTAACACATAATGGGGATATTATCATCATCACTGAAAGTGCATGACAGTGTGACACAAATGAGGGGATATCATAACCACCTGAAAGTGCATATCAGGGAGATACATAATGGGGGCGTATTATCACTATCTGAAAGTGCATGTCAGGGTGACACATATTGAGGTGGTATTATCATCACCACATGATGAGGTTCAATGTGTGACATATAAAATGGGGGGATATTATCATAATCAACTAAACATGCATGTCAGGTTGACATCTAATGGAGTATTATCATCAACACATGAAGTCTGATGCATAACACATAGTGGAGGGGTATTATCACCACCACCACCTGAAAATGCATGTTAGGGTGACACATAATGGGGGGTTTTATCACGCATGATGAGGTTTGATGTGTGACATAATGGGGGATATTATCAGTTGAAGGTACATGTCAGGTTAACACATAATTGGGGGTATCACCACCTGAAAGTGCATGTCAGGGTGTCAGATAATGGGGATATTATCATCACCACCTGAAAGTGCATCTCAGGGTGACACATAATGGGAGTTTTATCACCAAGTGGTCCAATGTGTAACACATAATATGGGGGTATTATCACAACCTGAAAGTGCATATAAGGGTGACACGGGGTAATATCATCAGCACATGATAAGGTCCGATGGGTGACACATAATATGGGGTATTCTAATCACCATCTGAAAGTGCATGTAATGGTGACACATAATGGGGAGGTATTATCATCACCACATAATGAGGTCTGATGTGTGGCAAAATGAGGGTCTTACCACCTGAAAGTGCATGTCAGTTTGACATCTAAATGGGAATATTGTCATCACATGATGAGGTCTGATGTGTGACACATAATGGGCTGTATTATCACCATCTGAAAGTGCATGTCAGGGTGACACACAATGAGGGGATTTTCTCATCACCACATGATGAGTTTTGATGTGTGACACAACAAGGGGTATTATCATCACTGTCTGAAAGTGAGTGTCAGGGTGACACATCATGGATGTCATTATCATCACCACCTAAAAATGCATGTCAGGGTGACATGTAATGGGGGAGTATTATCATCAGCACATCATAAGGTCCAATCTGTGACACATAATGAGCGGGTATTATCATCACCACCTCAAAGTGTATGTCGGGGTGGCACATAATGGGAGGTATTATCACCACATTATGAGGTCCAATGTGTGACACATAATGGGGTACTATCATCAACTAAAAGTGCATGTCAGGGTGACACATAAAGGGTGTTATCACCACCTGCAACTGCATGTCAGGGTGACACATAATGAGGGGCATTATCATGACCACATGATGAGGTTCTATGTGTGATACAATGGGAGGTATTATCATCACCAGAAAGTTCATGTCAGGATGATACATAATCGGGTATTATCATCATCACCTGAAAGTGCATGTTGGAATGACACATAATGTGGGGTGTATCAATACAACCTGAAAGTTCATGTCAAGGAACACATAATGGTGGGGGGTTATTATCATGACCACCTGAAAGTGCATATAAGGGTGACACATAAGGAGGTTATTATCATCACGACATGATGAGGTCCTATGTGTGACACACGATGGGGGTTATTACCATCACCACCTGAAAGTGCATGTCAGGGTGACACATAGTGAGGGTGTATTATGATCACCACATGATGAGGTCTGATATATGACATAATACCGAGTATTATCAGCACCTGAAAATGCATATCAGGGTGACACATAATGGTATTATCATCATCACCTGAAAGTGCATGTCAGGGTGACATAATGGGAGAATTTTCATCACCACATGATACAATCCATTGTGTGACACATATTGGTGAGGGTATTTGGTGAGGGTATTATAGATCATTGTGTGTATTGTACCTAGTCAGCCACTGTAGCTAGATAGCACATGCATATAAGTTACTGAGCACGTGAAAGATCAGTGCCATTTTGTATGGTCAGAGTGAATGCAGGCATGAATGGAGATGCACATGAATGTATTTGAAGTAATGAATCAGTCAGCTTAAATATATGTTACAGTTACAGCTCCTGATGTGTTTATATACAATAAACAACTTGAACCCATCCCAATGCCTCAGTTTCTCATTTGAATACATGAGACATGCATCAGGTATTATCATAACCACCTGAAAATTCATGTCAGGTTGACACATAATGAGGGTATTATCATCACCACCTGAAGGTGGATGTCAAGGTGACACATAATGGGGGTGTATTATCAACACATGATGAGGTCTAATGTGTGACACATAATGGAGGGTATTATCATCCGCACCTGAAAGAGTATGTCAGGTTGACACATAATGGGGGGATTATCATCATCACCTGAAAGTGCACGTAAGGGTGACCCAATGTGAGGGTATCATCATCACCACATTTGTCCATTGTGTTACACATAATGAGGGGGTGTTATAAGCACCTGTAAATTCATGTCAGGTTGACACATAATGGGAGATGTTATTAACACCTGTATATCATAGTGACACAATGCGGGTATATTATCATCAACATATGATGAGGTCCAATGTGTGACACATAATGGCTGTATTATTACCACATGAAAGGACATATCCCAGGGACACAATGGTGGGATAGTATCACCACCTGAAAGTGCATTTCAAGGTGACATATAATGAGGGTATTATCACCACGTGAAAGTGCATGTCAGGGTGGCACACAGTGGGGGATATTATCCTGGAAGTGTATGCCAGGGTGACACAATTATTATCAACACACAATGTCTGCTGTGTGACACAGAATGGGGGGTATTATCACCTGACAGTGTATGTCAGGGTGACACAATGGGAGGTGTTATCAAGACCACATGATGAGGTCTTATGTATGACACAATGGGGTGTATTATCACCTGAAAGTGTATGTCAGAGTGACACAATGGCAGGTGTTATCATCACCACATGATGAGGTCCGATGTGTGACAATGGGGGATATTATCACCACCTCAAAGTGCATGCCAGAGTGACACATAATGGGGCATGTTATTATCACATGATGAGGTCTAATGTGTGACATATAATGGGAAGGTATTATCACCAACTGAAAGTGCATGTCAGGGTGACACAATGGGGATATTATTATCACCATATGATGATGTATGCTGTGCGACACAATGAGGGCATTATCCCTGAAAGTGCATGTCAGGGTGATATTTAGTGAGTGATATTGTCATGACCACATGAGGTTGGATGTTTGACATGTGGGTATTATAATCACCAATCTAAGTGCAACTAACTCTGGGCAAGACTGCAATGCAAATTGTAACTTACTACAGATTCCCCCACCATGCCTCAGGATTCCCACTCCTCATTTCTTGAGACATTGGAAAATATTAGGGTACAACCTAACACCCTAATAATGGGTGATTTCAACTACCCCACCATTAACTGGGAAAACTACTCATGTACCAACTCTTGTTTTCAAAGTTTTCTGGAATTCATAAATTCCAGTGCCTTGGATCAACTTATCCACACCCCCACCAGGGGCAGCAATATCCTAGACCTGGTCATTACCAACACTGGCAACCAGTGTTCCACACCAGTAGTCAATTCCTCATTGGTCAGATCTGACCACAAGCAAATCACCCAAGACATCCACATCCAACCCCACCCTTCCCCATTAGGGAAACCACCGTAAAAATTTTCTCCAAAGCCAACTTCAGACTTCTTAAGACAGAAGTGGCAAACTTCATGACACCCATGCTGATGGACAATAGAGATACGACTGCTAAACCCTATACAATTGCACTTTATAAGCACTTACACTACTGCATGGATCGTGCAATCCCTAACAGAACCAAGATGCTGTCCTCCAAAAAAAGGAAGCCAATCTGGTGGTCCCCTGCTTTAAACAAATACTACAACAGAAGAAAGAAACTGTTGCAAAAAAGAGTAAATTCCCATGATTGGAGGAACTCTGTGGTCAGCCTCAGTAAGAAGCTGAGATCCCTCATAAAATCCTCCAAAGCTAGTTACGAAAACAAAATCACCAATGATTCTAAAGACAACCACAAAGCATTCTATAACTATGTGAAGACTCTCAATGGCAACACTCAGATCTGCTCTGAGTTACAGCACAATGGCACTAAATATACAGAACCAACTGATATTGCCAACATCCTGGCAGATAGGTTCATTGCTAACTTTACCCTTCTCTCATTCCCTAAAGGGCCCATCTCTATACCGGAAGAATGAAAAATACCTATAATCAGGGCTGCACAAGTAAAAAACACACTCTCCAAAGCCAGGAACACAGCATCCATGGGACCTGACAACATCCCAGGCTGCGTTCTACATGAATTACAGAACGAACTGGCACCCCACCTAAGTACCATGTTCAATCACAGCCTCACCTCAGGCTTTGTGCCCACTGAATTGTGCACAGCAACAGTTATCCCACTCCACAAAGGGGGAGTCACCACGGACCCCAGGAATTACTGCCCCATTAGCCTGATGAGCCTAGTCTGCAAGGCTATGGAGCGTATCATCATGGAACTTATAAAGAATGACATTGTAATTTCCAAACTCTGGACCCTACCCAGTTTGGGTTTGTAAAAGGCAGATCATGTATCCTAAACCTGATAGACTTCTTTGAAGAGGTCACCAAAGTAGTACATGAGGTTAAGGTGGTTCACACAGCCTATCTAGATCTAGCCAATGCTTTCAACACAATCCCCCACTCTGGAATTATAGACAAACTCACTAAACTAGATATAAATCCCTATGTCACAAGATGGGTTGCCACCTGGCTCACTGACAGAACCCACACTGTGAAAGTAGCAGACTCTAAATCCAATTTCAGACCAGTGACAAGTGGAGTACCACAGGGTTCAGTCCTAAGTCCTCTCCGGTTTGGTATCTACTTCTCTGAAGTACAGGCTAACACAGAAGGTCTTTGGCTAACAAAGTTTGCAGATGACTGCAAACTAGGAGCCATAATCAAAACTCCTAACGATGTGGACATCCTACAAAAGGGCCTCACTGAGACAGATGCCTGGTGTCAAAGCCATAGCCTCAAGCTCAATGCCACAAAGTGCATTGTCATCTCTTTTGGTAAAAACTCTGTACCCATGAACTACCACATAGGCAGTAGCCTACTTAACACCACAAGTGTGATAGAAGACCTTGGGGCACAGGTGGACAGTAGTCTCTCCTTTGATAATCACATCGCCACGGTAGTCAGGAAATCCTTCTATGTGTCACACCTCATCACAAAATGTTTCTCATCCAGGAAAAAAGAGGTCATTGTTCCCCTCTACTTATCACTCATTAAACCCATTATAGAGTACAACGCCCCTTTTGGTATGTACCTCACAAGACATCTACAACAACTGGAAAGGCCATAGAAATACCTCACAAAGAGGATTACCAGCCTCAAACAGATGCCCTATGCAGACCGTCTCAAAAAACTCCAGCTTTACTCTGTCGCATATCGCCTACTCAGAGGAGATCTCTGCCTAACATACAAAGCTATGTCAAACCCAGAGCTGTTGGACATGCACCACGTAAAGAAATCCCAATCCCTCTGAGCTACATGCTCTAGGGACCTAAACCTTGTCACCACAATAAACAGAACATGCTGGAGGGATAGATTCCTGTCCCAGAGACTTCCCATACTCTGGAACAAAGTACCTATCTGTATCAAACAAAGCTCCTCATTAGCACTCTTCAAGAAAAATCTTGATGATTGGATGGGAGATAGGAAATTCACCCTGGGGATCACTTCTGTGACTCTGCTTGACAGGGGAACAGGAAAATAATTTTCTTGGTTGGCAAAAGCCAGGGTGCCATTTTGCTAGGCTTAAATAGGCCTTAGGGCCAATAGCCTAGTACCTACCTATGAACCTATGAACCACCTGGAAGTGTATGTTAGGGTGATACATAATGGGGAAGTATTATCACCTGAAAGTGCATGTTGGTGACACATAATGGAGGAGGTATTATCATCAGCATCTGAAAGTATATTTCGGGGTGACACCATAGTGGGTATTATCACCACCTGATAGTGCATGTCAAGGTGACATATAATGGTGGGTATTATCACCAATTGATGAGGTCAGATGTGTGACAATGCTGATATTATCAGCGCCACCTCAAAGTGCATGTCAGGGTGACACATAATAGGGGGTATTTTCATGATATGATGGCATTCATTTTGTGACATAATGGGGTGATTATCTAAAAATGCATGTCAGGGTGACACAAAATGGGGGTATTATCATCGCATGAGGAAGTCTGATGTGTGATACAGTGGGGACTGTTATATTTACCACATGAGATCTGATGTGTGACACATAATGGGGGTTGTTATCTTCACCACCTGAGAGTGCATCAGAGGATATCACATAATTGAGGGTTGTATCATCACCATATGAGGTCTGAAATGTGACACATAAAGGGGGTATTATCACCACCTAAAAGTGCAGGCTAGGGTGACACATAATGGGGGGTATTATCACCACCTGAAAGTACATGGCAGGGTGACATAATGGGGGGTTATCATCACATGATGAGATCCAATGTGTGACACATAATGGGGGAATATTATCATAACCACCTCAAAGTTCATGTCAGGTTGACACATAATGGGGTATTATCATCATCACCTGAAAGTGGATGTCGATCCTATAATGAGATCTGATGTGTGACACATATTGGGAGGGTATTATCATCTCCACCTGAAAGTGCATCTCAAGGTGACACATAATCGGGGGTATTATCATCCTCACATAACAGTGCATGTAAGGGTGACACATGGGGGTTGTATCACCACATGAAGTTTGATGTGTGACATATAACGTGGGAGGTATTACCACCTGTAAATGCATGTCATGGTGACACATAATAGGTACTATCATCACCACCTGAAAGTGATTGTCAGCTGACAAATAATAAGGGGTATTATCACCTGAAAGTGAGTGGCAGTGTGAAACATAATGAGGTATTATCACCACATGATGGGGTCTGCTGTGTGACTCACAATGGGGGGGCTATTATCATCTGAAAGTGCATGCCAGGTTGATCTATAATGTGGGGTATCATCACCTCCTGAAAGTGCATGTCAGGGTGACACATAATTGGGGTTATCATTTCTTCCTGAAAGTGCATGACAGGGTGACACATTATAGGGGGTTATTATCACCACCTGAAAGAGCATCTCACTATAAAATAATGGGGAGTATTATCATCACCACCTCAAAGTGGATGTCAACCCTATGATGAGGTCCAATGTGTGATACATAATGGGGGTATTTTCATCACCTGAAAGTGCATGTCATTGTGACACATAATGAGGGTTGTTACTACTACTACCTGCAAGTGCATGTCAAGGTTACATAATGAGGGGTATTATCATCAGCACCTGAAAGTGCATGTCGGGGTGACATAATGGAGGGTACTACCATCCCCACCTGATGAGTTCCGATGTGACATATAAGGAGGGGGTATCATCACCACCTGAAAGTGCATGTCAATGTGGCACATAATAGGGGGTATTATCATCTGAAAGTGTATGTCAGGGTGATACTTAATGAGAGATTTATCACAACCAGAAAGTAAGTGCAGGGTGGCACATAATGGGGAGTATTATCATCACCACATGATAAGGTCTGATCTCTGACATAATGCAGGGCTATTATCATAATCATAACCTGAAATTGCATGTCAGGGTGACACATAATGAGGGTCATTATCACAACCACATGATCAGGTCCTATGTGTGACATAATCTGGGGGTATTATCATCACCTGAAAATGCATGTTTGGGTGATACATAATGTAAGTATTGTCAACTGAAAGTGCCTTTCAGGGTTACACGTAATGGGTGGTATTATTAGCACCTGAAATTGCATATCAGGGTGACAGTTAATGCTGGTAATATCATAACCTTAAAGTTCATGTCAAGCGACACATAATAAGGGAGTATTATCACCACCTGAAAGTGCATTTCAAGGTGCACACGTAATGGGGGGGTCTATTATCACCTGAAGGTGCATATCAGGGTGTACCATTAGGGATGGTATTATCACCACATGAGGTCCGATATGTGACACATAGTGGGGGGGGGGTGTTATCATTACCTGAAAGCACATATCAGGGTGACACATAACTTATTTATTATTATTATTGTTATTATCGGAACTACATGATAAGGTCTGATGTGTGACAAATAATGGGGGGTATTAGCATCACCACCTACAAGTGCATGTTGGGGTGACACAATGGGGTGTATTTTCACCAAATGGTGAAGTCCAATGAGTGACACATAATGGTGGTATTATCACCACCTGAAATTGCATGTCAGGGAACACATAATGGGGGAGTATTATCATCCCCACTTGAAAGTGCATGACAGTGTGACACAAACTGGGGGGATATCATCACCACCTGTAAGTGTATGTCAGGCTGACACATAATAGGAGAATTGTCATCACTTGAAATTGCATGTCAGAGTGTCACATAATGAGGAGGTATTACCATGTGATGAGGTCCAATGTGTGACATATAATGTGGGGTGGTATTGTCATCACCACTGATATTGTATGCCAGGGACCACATCATTTTATTTATTTATTTATTTATTTTATATTCATTTACTGGGAAAGTCCAGCTGGACATGAGTCCTTTTTCAGTGGAGGCCTGGGGAGAAAAGCTGCAGTATAATAAAATAACATTGAATGTTAAAAAACATAACAATGTAACTTGAAACTTGTAGAGTACATCTAAAATGTAGAGCAATAAGATAATACATAATATAGAACATTAATACATCGAAATAGTGGGAACAAAAGCAGCAGTAAATTAAATGCCATTTGAAACGGTAGTTATGAGCAATGTACAAAGTTTACATAGTGACAACGATTCAAATAGAGAAATCGGGATTAAAGGTTGGGGTGCCCTGGAAAATGTTTTGAGCATTTCTTCCCGGGCCTCCGCTGAAAACAGGCTCTGTGGAACCTAGTCGGGCATTCCCGGTCAACAAATGTTAAATAAAAATAAAATAAATAAAAATGTTTTACATGGAGAAATAGAGTTCAGGTTTTCTGAAGTAATGTAGTATAGTGTAGGAAGATGGGTTAGAAGGGGAATTAAGGATCAGGGGAAAAGTGTGAGGGGCTTACCCTGGGATGTTACAAGAGCAGAGCCAGGCATTAGCAAGGTTGGTTTTTAGAAGCTTTTTGAATTGTTTAGTTGTGGGTGTAGTGACTAGATAATTCGGCAATGTGTTCCAATGTTTGGAAATGTAGTTAGAATACAAAGTTTCACCTGTAATGTTTTTTGCTTTGCTGACTTGGAGAAGAAGTTTACTGTTGGAGCAAAGAGATCTAGAGGCAGCATATGGTTGTATAATATCTTTGAGGCAGGAGTCTTTTCTGGGTGGTGGAGAATTTTATGGACAAAAGTTAGTTGATTTAATTGAAGGAGCAAAGGGAGTTCAAGCCAATCAAGTTGTCTAAGTGATAGTCAATTATGTGATTTTTAGGAAGTATTGGTAGCAAATTTTGAAATTTTATTGTAACAGGCTTAAGTTTTGCGTGGTCAGTTTTGTGGAGGTTTATAAGGATAGGGGAAGCATATAGGAGTGTTGATAGGTGTGTCCTGGCTATTGTCTTTTTAGTGCTACTAGTTAGAACTGGTTATTTCTATATAGGAGGCTGTGTTTCTTGTGCACTTTTTTGATAGTTTGGTCTATATAGAGATTGAAATACAAGTTATTGTCAATTGTAAACCCTAGGGGTTTGGTATAGGGAGTAGTAGTGATTATGGTTTTGTTTTTTGAGAAGATGTGGAAGGTTGAAGAGGAAGAGGTATTTCCAGTGGGGTAGAAGAGCATAAGTTTTGTTTAAATGGGATTTAATATAAGCTGGGTGTTGGTTAACCGGGATTCAACAGATGAGTCTTGGGTGATGGATTGAAGGTTTGTAAGGGAGGAGGCAGAGCAAATCAAGGTAGTCAGAGTATTGAAGTATACTGGCATTGGGAGTGGCATAGTGAAGTTGGTTGGTAAAAAGAGAGAATAGTAAAAGTTCAAGGATAGAGTCTTGTGGTACCCCTTTGGAGACTGGGAGAATGGGTGAGAGGCATTGTTGCCAGCATATGGCTTGTTGTCACTTAGTTAAGTAGCTTTGAAACCAGGCAATGGCAGTATTGTTAAGGTTATAGTAGTGGTCGACAATGTCAAAGGTTTTTGACAAGTCTAGAAAAATGGCTTATACAATTTGGGTGTTATTTCTTATACTGGTTAACTATGTTTGTAAAGGATAGGAGGGCTATTGAGATGCTATGGGCAGGGTGAAAGTCGTGTTGTGTATTGGATAGGAGATTGTAAGGTAGCAGATATTCTGTAAGTTGGGAGAGTACTACTTTTTCCAAGAGTTTGGACTGGGGGGGAAAGGATTGCAATAGGGCAATAGCAAGTTCACAGTAGGTACCACCTTTGTGGAGGGGCAAAATATGCGAGATTTTCCATATATTGGGCGCATAGGCTTCAGTGATCTATTTATAAGCATGGTTACTTGGAAAGAGATAGCATTTGAGGCAATTTGCAGAAAGTCAGTAGGGAGATTGTCAGCAGCTAAAGTGACTGGTTTTAGTTTTTTCATTAGTTTTATGATATATTGGGTGGGGACTTGTGTTAACTTGAAATAGTGTGTGTTGTTTTTTAGGGATGTGTTTTGGTTTGGTTCAGAGGGGGTAGGGATTGACTTAGTTTGGTTGCTGGCTGGGGATTGAATGGATTGTTTGAAGAAAGTGTTAAATTGGATGGCAACATTCACACAGGTGTTAACTGTTGTTGGAGTGGGGGTAGTAGTTTTACCAGGTTGCAGTATGTTGTTAACTGCAGCCCAAAATTTTGGGGAGTTATTTTGATGTTTGGATTGGATGTTGTGATAGTAGTTGGATTTCTCAGCTTTAGTTGATTTTTTTTTTTTTTTTGCTTTGTTTCTAAGTTCAAGGAAATTCTGTTTAGCAGTGCTGGTTTTGTTCTTATGGAACTGTACCCAGGCTTTGTCCCTGGCTTTGAATATGGATCTGGTTTCTTTGGTTAACCAGGGTGCATAATTGGATTGGATTATAATGCTTCCAGGAGGGGCATGAGTATTGAGAATATTAAGGTAGATGTTGAAGGAAAAGTACTGCCCCGTCCAAGGGTAATTGTTTGAGTTGTCCCCAGGAGCAGTTTTTAAGGGCAGACATAAAATTTTTAGGATGAAAATTTTTTTTATTTCTAATTCTATGGAAGATGGTTTGATGTGTTGGATGGGTGTGATCTCTTAAAAGAAAAATTGGGCAGTGATCACTCAGAATGTCGGGGAGGCAGCCTGAGTGGAATGATAAGTGGGGAAAATTAACTAGAATCGAGTCTAGGAAGGATTCACACTTAGAGGTTTTGTTAGTCTTGGTAGGAGATGTGATGATCTGGGCAAAGCTGTACAGGTTGATGTATGAGGTGGGAGTGGGAGAGCAGAACAGAAGCCCTTCAATGTTGAAATCTCCCATTACGATGGTCTCTTGGGGAAGAGATGTCATACAACACTGAAGTAGGTTTTCCAGAAGGGCAATGTTATTGCCAGGTGGAATGTAACCTCTTATTATATTTAGGTGTTTTTTGGAGTTAATGGTTAATCTGGTCAGAAGTAGCTCAGAATTTGCCAAGTCTGGGATGGGGGTGTGAAAGATGTTAAGTGCTAGGTGTTCTTTATATATAATAGCACCTCCACCTCCTTTTTTGTATAGTCTGTCTTTCTGTAGGATATTGTAGCCTGGGGGAGTGATTTCTTCATTGCTGATGACTGGTTTAAGCCATGTTTCTGTTAATGTGACTACATCTGGGGAATAGTGGGATAGTATTGCACGTAGATTGTGTGTTTTATTGAGTATGCTTCTTACATTTATATTGAGGAGGAGGAGGGATGATTTATTTCTTTGGTGAAGTAGTGTAAGATTAGGGTGGGTTGTGTTAGGTAGTGATTCATGGCTTGGTGAGGGACCTGTGTTTGGATGGATGTCACCTGCGAGTTTTAATTGTTTTGTTAAGTGATAAAGGAGTTTGGAGAGTTTGTATAGGAGTTTAGAAAATTTAAGGGAGCTTGCAGAATTGGTTAGTTGAGGAAGGAATTTGTGTGTGAAAGTCTGTTTTAGTGGTGTGGAAGAGGGTAGGGGTAATGTGTACTAGTTGTATATTGTGAGGTGGAGGAAGTGTTGAGGTATGAAATGAGGGAGGAATAGTATGTTTCTGGTGAGCCTCATATGAGGAGAGATTGTATAGTAGGAGTAGCAGAGAACAGGAAGTAAGGAGGAGTAGAGTTATTTTTACGGATGTCATAGTTTGGATTGGATTGTATAGGTCTTGCGAGAGGATGTGCTATGTGTATAGTGGGTTGAGGGGTAAAGTGAAGGGGAAGGGAGTGGCTATCTTAGATGGACCAGCTTCAGAACGTTTATTTAAAACACAATTAAAAACACAAGAATAAATGCTTTCGGGACCAAGCCCTTCTTCAGATATAAAACTCAAATAAAACTGCAGTTTTTATATAGCTCTTCGGCTAACATTCAGTACTGCACCCTCCTTTTCCTTAATGCAGGTCTTAAAGGTATAACCTCATTTAAACCTGGGGTTTTGTATTTCTGCTAGCTCAATGATCCATTTAGTTTCATTCAACTTTGTCTCATTAATCAAATCACCTCCCTTTTGTTTTTAATTACACATTGTATAACTATAAACTTAAACTTATGATTTTCATACTTAGAAATGTGCTGGAAATGTGCATTATGTTCTTCTTTTAATCTTGCAGAAGACAAATGGTTCAAAATTCTGTTTTTCAGCATACAGTTAGTTTTTCTTATTTAGAATGAACTGTAGCCTTGACAGTCAGCCAGGTAAACAACATTCTTTGTTCTACAGTTTGCATACAAATCAAAACAATATTGTTTTCCTGATTCAGGGTGTACATAAGATTCTGTCTCCTCAAGATACTCACATGCTTTGCAATTTCTGCACTTTCGTGTACCTGTCTGTTGTGTGCAGTTGTTCCTACTTTTTTCTTTCTTCCCTTCATGACAAAATAGATCTTTCAAAATGTTATTTCTTCTAAAACCAAAGACTGGCTTTTCCCCCACTACCTTACCTATTTTTTCATCTGTCAGCAAGAACTTCCCGTTCGGTTTTATTATATCACATATTCCCCCTATGTTATTATTGTATGTTAACATTAGCCTCATATTCATTTTTGAGGCTTTGGACTGAACAGATGTTTCATCCTGTTGTCTATGGGAGAACCATGGCCTGGATCTATTAACTGTTTACTCTTATTAATAACATCTTTAACTTTATTTTCATGATATCCCCTTCGACAAAGGTTACTCTCTAATTTGTCTATTTCTTGTTCAAAGTGTGTATCCTGCGTACATATAAGTGAAATTCTATCAACCTGCCCTTTTATTATACCATTGAATGTATATCTTGGATGCATACTGTCATAAGATAGCATGTTGTTCTTCCAACAGTTTTGTCTGAATAAGGTTGTGTCCAAAACTCCAATCTCATCCCTCAGCAATTTTACATCTAAAAAGTCTAAAGCTCTACTGGAATACTGCATAGTAAACCTAAGGAAAGTGTTTGTAGATTCCAAATATTCAACAAGTCTTTGTAAATCTATGACCCCCCCATAACAAAAAAAAGTCATCCACAAAACGCACATACAATATTAACTTGTCTTTCCATGGATGTTGTCCACCATAGATGTTGTCCATAATATATAACTTCATTCTCCCAGTACACCAACACTAAATTTGCATAAGTGTTAGCACAGGGGGTGCCCATAGCCACCCCCTGCTTCTGGCAATAGTAAGCATCTTGACACATGAATATGTTGTTTTCTAACACTACTTTAAGCAGCTCACTTATCAGCCTAATGTTATCCAAAGTTAGCTACTTGTGATAGTATGTGTTCTATGGCTAATATTCCATAGGTATTTCTAATGACAGTAAATAAATTCTTTACATCTAGTGTAACCATAATATAGTTCTGTCCTTTATTCTGTATAATACACTCATGCAACAATGTCAGAAAATGTCCTGTGTCCCTTAATGGGTTCATAGGTAGGTTTCATAGGAAGGTATTAGGCTATCGGCCCAAGGGCCTAAGTAAGCCTAGCCAACAAGGTTCCCTGGCTTACACCACCCAAGAAAGTTATTTTCCTGTGCCCCTGTCAAGCAGAGCCACATAAGTGATCCCCTTGGTGTATTTCCTACTTCCCAACCACTTACCAAGATTTTTCTTGAAGAGTGCTAATGAGGAACTTTGCTTGACATAGATGGGTAAGCTTGTTCCAGAGTATGGGAAGTCTCTGGGACAGGAATCTTTCCCTCCAGCATGTCCTGTTTATTGTGGTGACAATGTTTAGGTCCCTGAAACGTGTAGCTCAGATGGATTGGGATTTCTTTAGGTGTGGCATGTCCAACAACTCTGGGTTTGACATAGCTTTATATGTTAGGCAGAGATCACCTCAAAGTAGGCTATATGCTACGGAATAAAGCTGGTGTTTTTTGAGAAGGTCAGTGTAGGGCATTTGTTTGAGGCCAGTAATCCTCTTTGTGAGGTACATCTGTGGCCTTTCCAGCTGCTGCAGATGTCTTGTGAGGTACATTCCAAAAGGGGTGTAGTACTCTATAATGGATGTAATGAGTGTCAAGTGGAGGGGAAAAAAATGACCTCTTTTTTCCTGGATGAGAACCCCTTTGTGATGAGGTGTGCCATGTAGAATGATTTCCTGACTGCTGTGGTGATGTGATTATCAAAGGAGAGACTACTGTTTTCCTGGCTGCTGTGGCAATGTGATTATCAAAGGAGAGACTACTGTTCACCTGGGTCCCAATGTCTGTTATGTTGTTTTCAAGCACTATTTTAAGCAGCTCACTTTCTTCAATATGCATTCTATTCAAATAGATACATTCTCTGTGACCCAACCCCTGCCAGAGATAATAGGCCTCAATGGGGGGGGGGGGTCAACCAGATCTTTATGTATCTTGGGTAGTGCTTTAAATATAGGCACCATTGGTTGTTCTATACAAAAAAATGTATAAAGGTCCTCTGACATTAGCCCCAGTTGTTTTAATTCTATGAACCTTTGCTTTACCTTATCAGCCATTGAGCTGTATGACTAACCCTTATAGGGGATATGCATGTAAAAGTATGTTCATCTTGTAGCAGTTGTAAAACTTTTCTCTGGTAAATCTCTTGTTCATGACTACTACAGCTCCCCCCTTTTCAGTTGGTTTTATCACAATATCAGTATTATTCTTCAATGAATTCAATGTTTGCCTCTGTGAAATGGACAAATTAAAAAAAACCTTCTCTTCTAGGTAACACTTTATATCTGATTCACACAGTCTGAAAAAAGTGTTAACAGTAGATTTAATAGGTGGAGTAAAAGTGCTGGGCTGTCTTAATTCCTTATTCTGTGGCTGGTTTGAATTACCATATAGATTTTTAAGTAACACATTCCTACCATATAACATCAAGTCAAGAATAACCAGAGAGTATACAGTTCTTGTACTCGGTACAAATGTTAAACCTTTGTTAAGAACATATTGTTCATCTGCAGACAAAAAAAAGTCAGATATATTATAAACAATGCAGTTAGTATCATCAGTCAAGTGGATATTCACCTCTTCTTCACCTCTCTGATTCATATGGCTCTGCCTCCACTCACCCTTCTTCTTGACTGGTACAGACAGTGACAGAAAATAATTCTTTTTCCCATCTCATAAACTTTTGGTCATGTTCCTAGCCGTGCCAACTCATTGTCCATGCTGGAATCCAAAGGTTGTCCTCTCATGGTGACAGCAGTTGACTCATGCCGTGGTTGATTTATCAGTTTGGATGTTGCTATATTGGTCTCTTCCTCACTGGCAGAGTCATCCATCTGCCTTCGTGTCCTCTCTACTGGTGCTGCAGTTGGACACTAAATGGTGGGCCTGATCTGTGTACTGTTATGCTCATCCCTAGTAGTCATGGAAACATTCCGAAGAACTAAATGATTCAGCTTGGGCTGATTTCTCTTTAGGCCAATTAAAAATGTTGCCCTGTTTGAAATCATTAAAGTCTCTCATCAATTTCTTGGTTTTTGTTTGCTGCAATTTCATGCCTAAGTAGATACCAAACAGCACATCTCTTCCAGTTTATTCAAATAATAATCACCAACATATTCCAACTCTACATCTGCTTTTTTCTACTTTCCTTTGGAATTACTTTGTGAGCAGGCAGCCTTTGGTGGAGTATCTACAGTTCTTTTTTGGCTTGGCTTAGATGGAGCAGTGGGAGGGATTGGCTGGATTGGTTATAGGATGTAGGTGTGGTCTTGGATAAGTATAAATGTATGAGTAGTTGGGCAAGTTGGAAATTTGGGGTAGGGTAGGGGACGGGAGTGAGCCCGTAGGGTGAACGGGGCAGGTCACATGCTGCAGAAGGCAGCAGAGTTCAGAAAAACAGCCACGTCATATAGTCAGGTAAGTAAATATTGCTGCAGAGGTCTGACTAATGCTGCTCTTAGTTTTAATAAATAAATGCAGGACTATTTAGGCTGTTAAAAACTATGTCCTGTTAGCCTGAGTAGAATAGTTTTCAGATGAGCAATTGTCTAGACAGGAATATGAGGTGGGTTGAAGAGGGACCTAGCGACTGTGATGTGTGTGCACAAAGAGGCTGCTTTAACATATAGTATTAATTGGCTAGGTTGTCAGTAGAAATATGGAGACATACACTGCTACTTGGCTACAAATTGCAGATTGCAGGTTTAATTGTTCCTTTCTGAGAAGGGAAAGGTGGACTTCCTTAGGGCCCGTGCAGTTATAAGTAATGGGAACTGTAAAGGGAGAGATGGGGAAAAATTATTAGGTGGAAAAGTAGGAGTTGGGAAAAAAGATCACTAGGGTAAGGTAGAGAGAGGTAAGGGGTTAAGCATGAATATTGGAAAGGAGAAGGGGGGGTCTAGGTTAGAGGCAGGATGACGAATAAAGTAAGAGGGTTATTGTGATAGAGCACAAGGGAATAACAACTTATAGTGGTACTATACAGTTCAAGTGAAACAGAATGCACAACCTAATAAAGGTCCATTATTAGACTAAATCAATAAAAGCACTTCTTACTACCTCAAATCATTCACACATTAGAACAGGAGAACTATAACAATTCAATTGAAGCAGAATGCATGACTTAATAGAGGTTCTTTATTAGTTCACATCAAGAATAGCACTTCTTACTATAAATCATTCACACATTTGAACAGGAAAAATAACATGACATCTTAAAAATACATAAGATTCAGCAAAGTAGTGCAATTTTGTGCTATCAGACTGGTACAAGCATAACACAGCATATCAACAGATATGTGCATGCATGGAATAAATTCCTCTAAGGTGAAGCCCTCACAAAGAACAATCCACTGACACACTTAAACATATAGGTGTGTGGATACTAGATAGAGTTACTTCATGGTATATATAATCTTAGATTTAGGAAGGGAAACCTTATTCTAAAATGAGACAGAACTTTATAAATGGAACTCCATACAATGGTAATTTTGTCTACTGTACATTAGTATTTA
Source organism: Protopterus annectens (assembly GCF_019279795.1). Taxonomy (NCBI): domain Eukaryota; kingdom Metazoa; phylum Chordata; order Ceratodontiformes; family Protopteridae; genus Protopterus; species Protopterus annectens. Next base: position 1,533,138,372 of record NC_056741.1, on the reverse strand, counting down.
CTGCTACACAGGGGCACTTTAACAACATATCTAGCAATGAGTACACTCACTTGTTCAAAATTTGTTTAAATTTAAGACAGACCATTTAAATTGCCCTAACTTGCATGCATACATTGCCAGAATGCCAGGAGCTTCTGTTAGTTAGATGCTAATTTAAAAATAGTGCCAAAATGTTAACTGCCCTAAAATAAACTCGGTTATGACATAGGAGAATGGGAGACATCCCAATGAGGTGGGTCATGAGGCAGAAGGCGTCGGAGTTCAGAAAACAATCAGCCACATGTCATATAGTCAGGTAAGTAAATATTGCTGCAGAGGTCTGACTAATGCTGCCCTTAGTTTTAATAAACGCAGGACTATTTAGGCTGTTAAATGTCCTGTCAGATTGGGTAGAATAGTTTTCAGATAAGCAAGTGTCTAGACAAGAATTTGAGGTGGGCTGAAGAGGGAGTTAGTGAGTGTGATGTGTGCACACAACAAGGCTGCTTTGACATATAGTATTAATTGGCTAGGTTGTGAGTAGAAATAAGGAGACATATACTGCTGCTTGGCTACAAATTGCAGGTTGCAGGTCTAATTGTTCCTTTCTGAAAAGGGAAAGGTGGACATAATGGGGTGTATTATAATCACCACACAAAGGTGTATGACATGGTGATACATAATATGGGGTATTAGCATCACTACATGATGAGGTCCAATGTATGACATATGATGAGGGTATTATCACCATATGAAAGTACATATCTGGGGACACAATTGGGGGTATTACCACCATCTGAAAGTGCATGTCAGGGTGACAGATAATGGGGGTATTTTCCTTACTACATGAGGTCCAGTGTTTGACACAGTCGGGGGTTTTATCATCACCACCTGAAAGTGCATATCAGGGTGACACAATGGGTGGGTTAACACCACCTAAAGCCGCATATCAGGGTGCCGCATAATGTGGGATATTATCACCACCTGAAAATGCATGACAGGGTGACACATAATGAAAGAGTATTATTATGACATGATAAGGTCTGATGTGTGATACTTTATGGGGGGCTATTATCATCCCCACCTGAAATGCATGTCAGGGAACAAATAATGGGTTTATCACCAAGTGATGATGTCTGATGTGTGACACACAATGGGGATATTATCTTCACCTGAAAGTGCATGTCAATGTGACACATTATGGGAGTATTATCATCAAAACCTGAAAGTGCATGTCAGGGTGACATGAAGGGAGTATTATCATTATGAAATGAAAGTGCATGTCAGGGTGATACATAATGGGGAGGTATCATCACCACCTGAAAGTGCATATCAGGGTGACACATAATGTGGAATATTGTAATCATTATGTGATTAGGTCTGATATGTGATACATAATGGGTGGTATTATCAACACCACCTGAAAGTGCACAACAGGATGACTCATAATGGTGTTACCATCAACACTTGAAAGTGAGTGTCAGGGTTACAGATAATGGGAGGGTATTATCATAACATGATGAAGTCTGATGTGTGACGCATAATGGGGTTATTATCAAGTGAAAGTGATGTCAGGTTGACACATAATGGGGAGTGTTATGACCATCTGAAAGTGCATGTCAGGGTGACAGATAAAGGGGGATATCATCATCACCACCTGAAAGTGCATCTCAGGGTGATGCATAATGGGAGGGGTATTATCACCACATGATGAGGTCTGATGTGCGACATAATGGGGGCATTATCACAACCTGAAAGTACATAACAAGGTGACACATAATAGGAGGGATTATCACATCACCTGAAAGTGCATGTATCCCACATGATGAGGCCCGATGTGTGTAATATAATGGGGGCATCATCACCACCTGAAACTGCATGTCAGGGTGACGTCTAATAAGAAAGTATTATCATCATTACATATAAGGTCTGATGAGTGAGACATAATGGGAGTGGGGGCATTATCACCACCTGAAAGTACTTGTCAGGATGACACAATGAGTTGTATTATCATCACCACCTGAAAGTGCAAGTCAGGGTGACACATAATGCTGAGGTATTATCACATGATGGGGTCTGATGTCTGACACATCATGGAAGGTATTATCACTACCTGAAGGTGCATTTCAGGGTGACTCATAATGGGAGTATTATAAGAAGCACCTGAAAGTGCATGTCAGGGTGACACGTAATGGGGGTATTATCATCATCTGAAAGTGCATGTCAGGGTGACACATAATAGGGAGTAGTATCATTACCACCTGAAAGTGCATGTCAGGCTGACACATAACAGGGAGGTACTATCATTACCACATGATGTCCAATGTGTGACGTAATGGAGTATTATCAACATCTGAAAGTGCTTGTCAAGGTGACACATAATGGATGGTATTACCCCCCCCCCCCAGGTGATGAGTTCTGATGTTTGACACACAATGAGGGAGTATTATCATCACCAGCTGAAAGTGCATGTCATGGTGGCACATAATGGGGGTGCATTATCTGAAACTATGTGTCAAGATGACACATAATGAGGGTATTATCACAACCTAAAAGTGAGTATCAGGGTGACATAATGGGAAGTATTATCATCACCACATGATTGATGAGGTCTGATCTGTGACACAGTGCAGTGGTAATATCATTTTCATGACCTGAAAGTACATGTCAGGGTGACAGTAATAGGTGGTATTATCATTACCACCTGAAAGTGCATGTCAGGGTGACACACAATGGGGGCATTATCACCACAAGATGAGATCCAATGTGTGACATGTAATTCAATGGTATTATCAATTGAATGTGTATGTGAAGGTGACAAATGGGATAGAGTAGAATCATCTCCAAAGGATGAGGTCTGATGTGTGACACATAATGGGTGGGTATTATTATCTCAACCTGAAGTACATGCTAGAGAGATATATAATAGTGGAGATATTATCATCATCACCTGAAAGTGCATGTCAGGGTAAAACATAATGAGGGGATATTTTCATAACCACATGATTAGTTTTGATGTATGACACAATGGGGGGTATTATCATCACCATTTGATGTCTGATATCTAACACATAATGGGGGATGTTATCATCACCATACAATGTCCAGTGTGTGACACATTATGGGGGTATTTTCATCACCCCCTGAAAGTGCATGTCAGGATGTCACATAATAGGGGGTATTATCACCTCATGAAGTCTGATGTGTAACACACAATGGGGAGTATTATCACCATGTGAAAGTGCATGTGAGCATGAAACATAATAGGGTGTCATTATCATCACTATCTGAAAGTACATGTCATTGTAACACATTATGGAGCAATTATCACCACCACATGATGAGGTCCGATGTGTGATAAATCGGTGGTTATTAGCACCACTAGAACATACATGTCAGGGTGATACATTATCATCACTATGCAATGAAGTCCAATGGGTGAACTATTATGGGGGGTATTATCATCACAATATGATGAGGTCCTATGGGTGCACATAATGGGGTGCATTTTCATCATTACCTGAAAGTGCATGTCTGGGTGTCCCATAATGGGCATATAACTGTCACATGATGAGGTCCTATGGGTGACACAATGGCGGAGTATTGTCATCATGTGAAAGTGCATGTTAGAGTAACACATAATGGGGGTAATATAATCCTCTGAAAGTACATGTCTGGGTGACACATGGGGTTTTACCATCACTACATGATGAGGTCTAATGCATGACACATAATGGGGACATTGTTGTCACCACATGATGAGGTTTGGTGGGTGACACATAATGGTGGCGGTAGTATATTCACCAGATCATTAGGAATGATGGATGATACAAAATTAGGGGTTATTATCGTCACCACATAATAAGGTCCAGTGGGTGACACATAATGGGGTATTGTCATCACCACATGATAAAGACAGATGGGTGACACATACTGGGGGTATTAACATAATCACCTGAAAGTGCATATCAGGTTGATGCACAATGGGGGGGTATTAACATCACCTCCTGAAAGTGTATGCCAGGCTGACCATAATGTGGGGTATTATCATCACATGATGAAATCCGGCGGATGACACATAATGGGGTGTATTTTCATTACCAGCTGAAAGTGCATGTCAGGGTATCTCATATGGGCGGGTATAATCATCACCACATGATGTGGTCCAATGGGAGACTCATAATGGGGTATTATGTGAAAGCGCATGGCATGGTGAGACATAATGGTGTGTATTATCAGCTGAAAGTGCATGTAATGGTGATATATAATGAGGCAAGTATTATCATCACCACACAATGAAGTCCAATGGCTGAAACATTATGACGGGTATCATCACCACATAATGATGTCCAATGGTAACACATAATGGCATGTATTTTCATCATTAACTGAAAGTGCATGTGAGGGTATCTCATAATGGGGGTATAATCATCACCACATGATGAGGTCTGATGGGTGACCCATAATGGCGGGATATTATCACCATGTGAAAGTGCATGTTAGGGTGACATGTAATGGAGGTATTACCACCACCTGAAAGTGCATGTCAGGGTGACATGTTGGGTTTATCATCACCAGATGATGAGACCTAATGTGTGACACAGTGGGGGGGGGTATTATCTCCAGCTGAAAGTGTTTGTGAGGGTGACACATAATGGGGGTGGTTCTAGCATCACCACCTGAAAGTCCATACTAGGGTGACAGATAATGGGGTAAGTATTATCACCACATCATGAGGTCTGATGTGTGGCACATAATGCGGGGGTATTATCACCAATTGAAAGTGTATGTGAGGGTGACAACGGGGAGGGTATTATCATCAAAGGATGGAGTCTGATGTGTGACACAATGGGTGTGCATTATCTCACCTGAGAGTACACTCTAGGGAGAGATATAATAGGGGGATATTATCACCACCAGCTGAAAGTCCATGTCATGCTGAAACATAATGAGAAGATATTATCATCACCACATGATGTCTGATGTATGACACCATGGGGGGGGGGGTATTATCATCATATGATGAGATTCTATGTCTGACACATAATGATGAGTATTATCATTATCATATGATGTCCGATGTGTGACACATAATAGGGGGTTTTGTCATCACCACTGAAAGTGCATGTCAGAGTGATACAAAATGGGGTGTTATCACCACCACCTGCAAGTGCATGTCAGGGTGACAGATAATGTGCAGGTATTATCATTACCACATGATGAGGTCCCATGTGTGACACATAATGAGGGACTATTATCAATACTACATGAAAGTGCATGTCAGGGTGACAAATAATGGGGTGGTACTGTCATTTCCACATGTCGAGTTCCAATGTTTGATGCAAAATGAGGGTGGCATTATCGCCACTACAAGAAAGTGCATGTTAGGATGACACATAATGGGGGTAATTACCATCAACATATGATGAGGTTAGATGTGTGACAATGGGGGAGTATTATCATAACCAACTGAAAGGGCATGTCAGGGTAATACATAAGGGTGGGGTATTATCATTACAACTTGATGACGTCCGATGTGTGACACATAATGGGGGTTATTATCTTCACATGTGGTGTGATGTGTGACACATAATTGGAGTGTTATAATCACCACCTGAAAGTACATGTCAGAGTGACACATAATGGGAAGTAGTATCATGACCACCTGAAAGTGCATGTCAACATGACACAATGGAGGTATTATTATCATCATATGGTGAGGTCTGATGTCTGACAAATAATGGGGTTTATCATCACCATATGATGTGGTCAGATGTGTGACACATAATGGGGGTACTGTCATCACCACTTGAAAGTGCATGTTAATGTGACACATGGTGGGGTGGTATTACCACATGATGAGGTCTGATGTGTGAAACATAATGGCAGGTATTATCACCACCTGAATGTGTATGTCAGGGTGACACACAATGGGTAGCAATTTTATCACCACATGATGAGTTCTAATGGATGACACATTATAGGGTATTACCATCACCACCTAAAAGTGCATGTCAGGGTGATACATAATGGGGATATTATCACCACCTGAAAGTACATGTCAGGTTGACACATAATGGGGGGTATTTTCATCAAAACCTGATAGTACATGTAAGGATGACATGTAATGTTTTGTGTTATCATCACTACATGATAAGGGACGATGGGTAACAATGGGGATAATAAAATCACCACCTGATAGTACATGTCCGGGTGGCACATAATGGGGGTATAAGCATCACCACCTGAAAGTGCATGTCAGGGTGACAAACTACCTGCAAGTGGCTTAGACATAATGGGGGTATTATCATTATCATGTCTGATAGGTGACACATAATGGGGTGTATTTTCATCACCAGCTGAAAGTGCATGTCAGGGTGTCTCATAATGGGGGTATAATTATTACTACATGATGTGGTCTGATGGGAGACACAATGGTGGGGTATTATGTGAAAGTGCATGTCAGGGTGACGTATAGTGGGGGGTATTAGCTGAAAGTGCATGTAAAGGTGATACGTAATAGAAGGGTATGATCTTTACACAATGAAGGTCAATGGGTGAAACATTATTTGGGGTATTATCTTCAGCAATTGATAAGGTTTGATGGGTATCACATAATGGGGGGTATTTTCATCATTACTTTAAAGTGCATGTTAGGGTGTCTCAAAATGGGGGTATAATCATCACATAATGAGGTCCAATGGGTGACCTATAATGGTGGTGTATTATCACCATGTCAAAGTGCATGTCAAGGTGAAACTTAATGGGGGTATTATCATCTGAAGCAGCATGTCAGGGTGACACATAATGGGGTGTATTATCACCACCTGAAAGCGCCTGTCAGGGTGACACATAATGGGGTGTTAACATCAGTACAAAAGAAGGTCTGTATGACACAATGGTGGGTATTGTCATCACCACATGATGAGGTCCGATGGGTGACACATAACAGGGATAGTATAATCACCAGATCAAGAGGAACAACGGGTGATACAAAATTGGTGGTTACTGTCACCCAACATGAGGTCCAGTGGGTGACACATAATAGGGTGTTATTATTATCGCCACATGATAAAGTCTGATGGGTGACACATACTGGGGGCATTACCATCACCACCTGAACGTGCATATCAGGTTGACACATAATGGGGGTATTATTGCCTTCTGAAAGTGCATGTCAGGCTGACACATAATGGGAGGTATTATCATCACCACATGATAAAGTCTGATGAGTGACAAATAATGGGGTGTATTTCCATCACCAGTTGAAAGTGCATGCCAGGGTGTCTCATGATGGGGAGTATAATCACCACATAAAGATGGTAGACACGTAATGGCAGGGTATTATCATCAAGTAAAAGTGTATGTCAGGGTGACACATAATGGTGGTATTAGCGGAAAGTGCATGTAAGGGTGATACATAATGGGGAGGGTATTATCACTACACGATGAAGTCGAGATGGGGTATTAGCTGAAAGTGCATGTCAGGGTGACAAATAATGGGGTGGTACTGTCATTTCCACATGTTGAGTTCCAATGTTTGATGCAAAATGAGGGTGACATTATCGCCACTACAAGAAAGTGCATGTTAGGATGACACATAATGGGGGTAATTACCATCAACATATGATGAGGTTAGATGTGTGACACAATGGGGGAGTATTATCATAACCAACTGAAAGGGCATGTCAGGGTAATACATAAGGGTGGGGTATTATCATTACAACTTGATGACGTCCAATGTGTGACACATAATGGGTGTTATTATCTTCACATGTGGTGTGATGTGTGACACATAATTGGAGTGTTATAATCACCACCTGAAAGTACATGTCAGAGCGACACATAATGGGAGGTAGTATCATGACCACCTGAAAGTGCATGTCAACATGACACAATGGAGGTATTATTATCATCATATGGTGAGGTCTGATGTCTGACAAATAATGGGGTTTGTCATCACCATATGATGTGGTCAGATGTGTGACACATAATGGGGGTACTGTCATCACCACTTGAAAGTGCATGTGAATGTGACACATGATGGGGTGGTATTACCACATGATGAGGTCTGATGTGTGAAACATAATGGGAGGTATTATCACCACCTGAATGTGTATGTCAGGGTGACACACAATGGGTGGTAATTTTATCACCACATGATGAGTTCTAATGGATGACACATTATAGGGTATTACCATCACCACCTGAAAGTGTATGTCAGGGTGATACACAATGGGGATATTATCACCACCTGAAAGTGCATGTCAGGTTGACACATAATGAGGGGTATTTTCATCAAAACCTGAAAGTACATGTCAGGATGACATGTAATGTTTTGTGTTATCATCACTACATGATAAGGGATGATGTGTAACAATGGGGATAATAAAATCACCATCTGATAGTACATGTCCGGGTGGCACATAATGGGGGTATAAGCATCACCACCTGAAAGTGCATGTCAGGGTGACAAACTACCTGCAAGTGGCTTAGACATAATGGGGGTATTATCATTATCATGTCTGATAGGTGACACATAATGGAGTGTATTTTCATCACCCCCTGAAAGTGCATGTCAGGGTGTCTCATAATGGGGGTATAATTATTACTACATGATGTGGTCTGATGGGAGACACAATGGTGGGGTATTATGTGAAAGTGCATGTCAGGGTGATGTATAGTGGGGGTATTAGCTGAAAGTGCATGTAAAGGTGATACATAATAGAAGGGTATGATCTTTACACAATGAAGGTCAATGGGTGAAACATTATTTGGGGTATTATCTTCAGCACTTGATAAGGTTTGATGGGTATCACATAATGGGGGGTATTTTCATCATTACTTTAAAGTGCATGTTAGGGTGTCTCAAAATGGGGGTATAATCATCACATGATGAGGTCCAATGGGTGACCTATAATGGCGGTGTATTATCACCATGTCAAAGTGCATGTCAAGGTGAAACTTAATGGGGGTATTATCATCTGAAACAGCATATCAGGGTGACACATAATGGGGTGTATTATCACCACCTGAAAGTGCCTGTCAGGGTGACACATAATGGGGTGTTAACATCAGTACAAAAGAAGGTCTGTATGACACAATGGTGGGTATTGTCATCACCACATGATGAGGTCCGATGGGTGACACATAACAGGGATAGTATAATCACCAGATCAAGAGGAACAATGGGTGATACAAAATTGGTGGTTATTGTCACCCAACATGAGGTCCAGTTGGTGACACATAATAGGGTGTTATTATTATCACCACATGATAAAGTCTGATGGGTGACACATACTGGGGGCATTACCATCACCACCTGAACGTGCATATCAGGTTGACACATAATGGGGGTATTATTGCCATCTGAAAGTGCACGTCAGGCTGACACATAATGGGAGGTATTATAATCACCACATGATAAAGTCTGATGAGTGACAAATAATGGGGTGTATTTCCATCACCAGTTGAAAGTGCATGCCAGGGTGTCTCATGATGGGGAGTATAATCACCACATAAAGATGTCTGATGGTAGGCATGTAATGGCAGGGTATTATCATCAAGTGAAAGTGTATGTCAGGGTGACACATAATGGTGGTATTAGCGGAAAGTGCATGTAAGGGTGATACATAATGGGGAGGGTATTATCACCACATGATGAAGTCCAGATGGGGTATTAGCTGAAAGTGAATGTAAGGGTGATACAGAATGGGGAGGGTATTATCACTACATGATGAAGTCCAGTGGGTAAAATATTAAGAGGGTTAATATCACCACATGATGAGGTCTGATGGGTGACACATAATGGGGTGTATTTTCATCTTCACCTGATAGTGCATGTGAGGGTGCTTCATAAAGGGGGTATAATCACCACAGATGTGGTCTGATGGGTGACCCATAATGGCGGGGTATTATCACCATGTGAAAGTGCATGTCAGAGTGACATATAATGGGGATATTATAATCTGAAAATGCATTGGGGGTATTATCATTACCACCTGAAAGTGCATGTCAGGGTGTCACATAATGTGGTGGTGTTACCATCATTACAAGATGAGATCTGATGCATGACACATAATTGGGGGTATTGTCATCACCACATGATGAGGTCAGATGGGTAACACATAATGGGGGTGGTATTATCATCAGCATGTGATAAAGCCCAATGGGTAACACATACTGGGAGGATTTACCATCACAACCTGAAAGTGCATATAAGGGTGACACAATGAGGGGGGGGGTATTATCAACACCACCTAAAAGTACATGTGTTAATGACACATAATGGGGCGTATTGTCATGATCACCACATGATGGGGTGTATTTTTATTGCCAGCCGCAAATGCATTATGGGTGTCCCATAATGACAGGCATAATCATCACCATATGATGAGGTCTAATGGGTGACACAGTGGTGGGGTATTATCATCATTATGTGAAAGCACATGTCAGGGTGACACTTAAAGGGGTATTATCAGCTGAAAGTGCATGTAAGGGTGATACGTAATGGGGAGGGCATTATCATCACCATACAATGAAGTCCAGTAGGTGAAATATTATGGAGGGTATTGTCACCACCACCTGAAAGTGCATGTTGAGATGACATAATGGGGGTAATATCACATGATGTTCAATGGATGACACATTATGGGGAGGGTATTATCATCATAACCTGAAGGCGCATGTCAAGGTGATACATAATGGGGATTAGCATCACCTCCTGAAAGTGCATGTCAGGGTGATACATAATGGAGTTTTACCATCACCACCTGAAAGTACATGTCACGGTGATGCATAATGGTGGGGTTTTATCATCACCTCCTGAAAGTGCATGTTAGGGTGACACATAATGGGGGATATTATCATCAGCACATTGTGAGATTAGATGTGTGACACAATGGGGAGTGTTATCATCACCATCTGAAAGTGTATGTCAGGGTGGCACACGAAGGAGGGGTATTATCAAGGTGACACATAATGGGGGATATTATCATCAGCACATGTTGAGATTAGATGTGTGACACAATGGGGGGGTGTTATCGTCACCACCTGAAAGTGTATGTCAGGGTGACACATGAATGAGGGGTATTACCACGAGATGAACTCCGATATGTGACACATAATGGGTGTGTTTTATCATCACCACATGATGAGGTCCAATGGGTGATACATAAAGGGGGATTATCATCACCACCTGAAACTGGATATCATGGCGACGCATTATGGAATTATGGAGCGGTATTATGACCATGTAAAAGTGCATATCAGGGTGACATATAATGGGGGGTATTATCATCACCACCTGAGAGTGAAAGTGCATGTGAAACTGCATGTCAAGGTAACACATAATGGGGGGGGGTATTATCATCACCAGCTGAAAGGGAATGTCAGGGTGACCCATAATAGAGGGATGTTATCACCAGCTGAAATTCCATGTCAGGGTGACACATACTGAGTGGGTGTTATCCCCACATGATGACATCCAACAGATGACACATACTGTGGTATATTATAATAATGACCTGAAAGTGCATGTCAGGGTGATACATAATGGGCGGTATTATCACCACAAGATGAGGTCCAATCTGTGGCACAGAATCAAGGGGTATTGTCATCTCCACCTGAAAGTACCTGTCAGGGTGACACAATGGGGGTATTATCACCACATGAAAGTGCATGCCAGGGTGACAAATAATGGGTGGGTATTATCAACACCATATGGTGTGGTCAGATGTGTGACACTATGGTGGGGTATTTTCATCACCACCTGAAAGTACATTACAAGGTGACACAATGGGGAATATTATCATCACCAAGTGAAAGTGCATATCAGCCTGACACATAATGGGGATATTATCATCACCATATGCGGTTATATGTGTGACACAATGGGGGGTTATCATCACAATCTGAAAGTGCATGTTGGGGTGACACATAATGGAGGGGTATTATAATCGCCACTTGAAAGTGAATGTCAAGATGACACAAAATACTGGGGTATTATGACCACACGATGTGTGTGAGATATGGGTGTATTTTCTTCACCATCTGAAAGTGCATGTCAGTATGACACATAATGTTGGGTATTATCATCACTGCCTGAAAGTGCTTATCAGGGTGACACATAATAGAGGGTAGTATCTTCACCATACAATCTGGTCCAACGTGTGTCACACAACTGAGGGGTATTATCATCTCCACCTGAAAGTACATGTCACAGTGACACATAATGGGATGTTGTCATCACCTCATGATGAGTTCCAATGTGTGACACATAATAGTGGGTATTATCACCACCTGAAAATGCATGTCAGGATGACAGCTAATGGGTGGTATCACCACATGATAAGGTTGGATGTGTCACAGATAATGGGGGTTATTATCATCACAACCTGAAAGTGCATGTCAGGATGACAAATAATGCTGTATTATTATCACCTGAAAGTGCATGTCAGGGTGACACAATTGGGGCATGGTATTATCACCACCTGAAACTGCATGTCAAGGTGATACATAATGGGAGGACATTATCATCACCATATGATGAGGTCTGATGGGTGACACATAATAAGTGGGGTGTTATTATCACCACAGGGTGAAGTAAAATGGGTGAAATCATGGAGGTATTATCATCACCACCTGAAAGTGCATGTCAAGGTGACACATAATATAGGGTTAATATCACCACATGGTAAGGTCTAATGGACGACACATTTTGGGGGGGGGGTTATTATCATCACCTCCTGAAAGTGCATGTGAGGATGACACAATGGTGGGGTATTATCAATATTTGAAATCATGGTGATACATAATGGGTTGTATTATCACCACATGATGAAGTCCTATGGGTGAAACATTATGGGGTGTTACCACTATGTGGTGAGGTCCAATGGGTGGCATAATGTGGTGTATTTCATCATTACCTGAAAGAGCATGTCAGTGTGTCTCATAATGGGGGTATAATCATCAACAAGTGATGAGGTCCGATGAGTGACACATAATGGTGGGCTGCTATCATCACCACCTGAAAGTGAATATCAGGGTGACACATAATGGGGAGTTACCATCACTACAAGATGAGGTCTAATGTATGACACATAATGGGGGATATTGTCACCACATGATGAGGTCTGATTGATGACACATAATAGTGGTAGTGGTATCATCACCAGTTCATGAGGTCCATTGGGGTTATCATCAACACATGATGAGTTCTGATGGGTGACACATATTTTTGGGTTTTTATCATCACAACCTGAAAGTGCATGTCAAGATGACACACAATGGGGTGAATTATAATCACCACCTGAAACTGAATGTCAGGATGGCTTATAAAAGGGGATATTGTTATCACCTCCTGAAAGTGCATGTCAGGGTGACACATGATGGAGGGGTATTTATCATCACCACATGATGAGCTTCAATGGGTGACAAATAATGGGTGGTGTTATCACCAGATGATATGGTTTGATGGGTGAGGGTTGTTATCATCACCACATGATGAGGTCCACTGGTTGACACATAAAAGGGGGAGTGTTAACATCTTACAGAAAGTGCACATCATGGTGAGACATAATGGGGCAATTATAATCAGCACCTGAAAGTGCATGTCTGGGTGATAATCATGAGGGGGATTCTCATCACATGAGGTGAAACTGCATGTCAGGGTGACACATAATATGGGTATTATCTGAAACTGCATGACAGGGTGACACATACTGGTGGGGTATTATTAGCACTTGAAAGTACATATCAGGATGATATATTATTGGAGGGAATTATTTATTTGTCCTTTGTTAACCAGGTTAGTCCACTGGACTGTTATCATCACCACGTGTTGAGGTCCTATGTGTGACACATAACAGGGGGTATTACCATCTCATCCTGAAAATGTATGTCAGGCTGACACATAATGGGGGAGGTATTATCACCACTTGAAAGTGCACATCATGGGACAACATAATGTGGTGTTACCATCACAACAAGATGAGCTCTGATGTATGATGCATAATGGGAGGTATTGTTATCACATGATGAGGTCTGATGGATGACACATAATGGGGCTATTATCATCAACACCCGAGAGTGTACAACATGTTGAGAAATTGTGGGGGATTATTATCATCACCATCTAAAAGTGCATGCCCGCGTGACAAAAAATGCCAAGATGTTGTCATAACCAGATGCTGTGGACTGATGCATGGCAAATAATGGGGGGTATTATTGTCACCACCTGAATGTGCATATCAGGGTGACACATAATTGTGAGGTATTATCATCACCACGTGAAAATGCATATCAGGGTGACAAATAATGTGGGTGGTATTATCATTACACCAGAAAGTGCATGTCAGAGTGTCACATAATGTCTGACATTTGACACATAATGGGGGTATTATTATTGCCACCTAAAAGTGCTTGTTAGGGTGACACACAATGGGGGGTGTTATCACTACATGAGGTCTGATAAGTGCACACAATGAGGGTATTATCACCACATGATGAGGTCCAATGGGTGATGCATAATGGGGGGTGCTATCATAACTAAATGAAAGTGCATATCAGGGTGACACAAGGGAGTGGTAATATCATCACATAAAACATGTTAGAGTGACACTTAATGGGGGTATTGTCATCATATGATGAGGCCTGATGAGTGACACATATTGTGGAGGGTATTATCACTACCTGAAAGTGCATGTCATGGTGGCTTATAATGGGGTTGTTATCATTGCCACCAGAAACTGCATGTCAGAGTGGCACATGATGGAAGGGTATTATGATCATCAGGTGATGAGCCCTAATGGGTGACACATAATGTGGAGTGCTATCATCACCACATGATGAGGTCCAATGGATGATACACAAAGGGGAAGTGCTATCACCACCACCTGTACCTGCACGTCTTTGTGACAAATAATGGAGGAGTATTATCTTAACCACCTGAAAGTGTATGTTGGGGACATATAATGGGAGGTATTATCACCACCTAAAAGTTCATGTCACGGTGATACATAATGGGAGGACATTATCATCACCACTTAATGTCCGATGGGTGACACATAATGGGAGGTGTTATTTTTACCACATGATGAGATTCAACGGGGGCATTATGGGGGTATTCTGAACACCACCTGAAAGTGCATGTTGATGTGACACATAATGTAATGTTACCATTACTAAAAAATGAGGTCTGATGTGTGACACAATGGGGGTATTGTCAACACATGATGAAGTCCAATGGGTGACACATAATGGTGGTATTATTATCATTACCAGATGATGTTAGATAGGTGATGTAAAATTGGGGGTTATCTTCAGCACATGATGAGGTCCACTGGGTGACATAACGGGGGAGTGCTATCACTAGCAGAAAGTGCATATCATGGTGACACATAATGGGGGGATTATCATCACCACCTGAAAGTGCATGTTAGGCTGATACATAATGGAGGTGTTATCATCAACACATGATGAAGCCTGATGGGCGACACATAATGGGGTATATTTTCATCACCACCTGATTACATGTCAGGGTGTCTCATAATGGAGGTTATAATCACATGATGAGGTCCGATGGTTGACACAAAATAGCAAGGTATTGTCATCACTACGTGGAAGTGCATATCAGGCTGACACATAATGCAGGGTATTATCATCATCAACTGAAAGTACATGCCAGGATGACACATTATTGGAGGTATTATCATCACCACATGTTGAGGTCTGATGGTTAATATATACTAAGGGTAATATTATCATCACCATATTATAAAGACCTATGGGTGACACAAAAAATTGGGGTATTATCATCACCACCTGAAACTGCATGTCAAGGTGACACATAATTAGGGGCCTTTATGATTGTAACCTTAAAATGCATGTCAAGGTGACACAGTTGGGGGGGTGTTATCACAGGATAAGGTGCGATGGGTGACACATAATAGGTGGGTATTATAATCATTACCTGAAAGTGCATGTCATGGTGACAGATAATGTGGGGGGTATTATCACCATCTGAAAGTGCATTTCAGGGTGACACATAATGAGGGATATTATCACCAGCTGAAAGTGTATGCCAGGGTGACATATAATTATTATCATCACTATCTGAAAGTGCATGTGAGGGTGACACATAATGAGGAAGTATTACCATCACCACCTGAAAGTGCATGTCAGGGTGTCACATAATGGGGGGTATTATCATCACCACATAATGAGGTCCAGTGGGCAGCACATAATGTCGGGTATTATCATCATCATGGGATGAGGTCCGGTGGGCGACACATAATATGGAGTATTATCACCATCTGAAGTGCATGTCAGGGTGACACATAATGGGGTATCATCACAACATGATAAGGTTTGATGGGTGACACATAAAGGGTGGTATTCTTACCACTATATGTTGATGTTTGATGGGTGATAACATAATGGGGGGATATTATCATCAGCACATGATGTGGTCTGATGGGCGATATATAATCTGGGATCTGATGTTATCCATTTCGTTATTCCTGATGAATGGGGTACTCGGATCTAAGTCCAGATCTGACCAGCACAAGTCTCTAAACAAGATCTAAGGCTTGAGCTCCACCCTCTCCCATAATCTCCCACCACTGGAAGATCCCCAGATCTAGTTTGTCAAGTTGTTTTTCAGATAAGGTTCTTTGGCTTGAGCATATAGGAGAGTTTAAAACATTTATCAGATGCTATTTTTCTGTTTTTTTCTCTTGGATATTTTAAGTTTAGTCTTGTAAGTGGTAGATTGGGTAGTTTCATACCTCCCCTCCCATTTTCTTTGGTTTATTTTATAGTTTGCCCCTCCACCTAAGTACAGCACTTGGTGCCATTTTTCTATCTTTAATATTTTTTATATAGTTTCTGTATAAGTGCTGAATCTTTATAGCTTTACAACTTTATAGTGTGTGTTACCTTTTTGCTTTTAGGTTACATTTTGTAGGATGTTAGTGTATTTGTTGTAGGTAGTCATTATGTCAGAGAAGCCCTCCGGCTTCAAGAATTGTTCCTCATGTGGGCGCAAAATGCCCAACTCAGACAGCCACTTTAACTGTGTATACTGTCTTAGGGTCAGCCATCTCAAGGTTGATTGCGAGATTTGTGCTGTGTTCAAACCTCGGGCTCAGACCAACCACTGAAACAAACTTTTGTTGAAATGCATGGGCCAGGGAGGTCCCTTAATTTCTGGGACCTCTCCCTCCTCTACCTTTCAGAAAGCAAGAGGAAAGGCCCCATGACCTCCCCAGGGGCTTCTCCTTCTCGCACTCTGAAAAGGCCTAAGTCTTTGAATCATAGGCCTCCAGATCTGAGATTGGTCTTTGCTGTGTTGGATCCTTAGGTCTCCAGATCTGAAAGTAGGATCCCGGCCGCCTTCAGATCTTTCAAAACAGTGAGCAGACTCAAAGCCGAAGACTTCTTCAGCTCCGACAGCACTTTCTGAGCACGGTTCGTATCCAACGGACCCTTCAGATACTATCTTTGTGCTGGATGAATCACCCCTTCTGGGTCCAAGCTTGCATCCTACTGTGGTAGCTTTCCCCATGGATCCAAGGCATTCAGATCCTAGATCTCAGAGCCGAATCTCAGATCTGGGGCACCATAGGATTAGTCTGGGATCCAGACCTGGATCCCCCGCTAAACCCACTCACTCCTGAGCATCTTCTAGGTCCTCTAGAAGTATCTTAGCTGCAGATATGGACAGGATGATGCGCAGCTTTTTGAAGGCACAGATTTAAATGGGTTTGGTGGTATCTCCAGCCTGTTCAGGTGCTAGGTGTCATCTTCATTGGTGGCTTCAAACCCCGAATCTTGGTCAAGGCAGACCCTTCACATTGCCCTCCCAGACAGCCACGGTGACCATGAATGCTTCCCTCATAGGGTGGGGAGCATTTCCAGGGAAAGTCTGTCCAAGGTGCATGGACACCATTAGAGACTGACATGCACATAAATGTCCTGGAGATCAGAGCAGTTCTTCTAACATTGCAAGCCTTTCAGGACTCTCTCCCTCAAGGGACACTTGCTATTCATAATGACAACATATCAATGGTATGGCACATCAACAGGCAGGGGGAACACAATCTTACCCACTTTGCAGAGAGGCCATGAGAGTGTGGGAATGGACGATCTCCGATCCCTTCCTCCTTGCAACACATATACCAGGAGTCTCCAACATGATAGCAGTCCAGCTCAGTGTGTTCATTCTGAATCTTGAGTGGTCACTCAATTTGTAAGTAGCATCCCAGATTTTCAGCCATTGGGGCCAACCTTGGTGCTACCTCTTTGCCTCTGCCCTCAACAACTGCAGCAAGTACTTTGCTCTGATCCCCCCAGAGGAAGAGTCATCAAGGGATGCTCTAGTCCATGATTGGCTTCCAGGTCTCCTGTATGCTTACCCCCCAATTCCCTTGATTCCAAAAGTTCTGCAGAAAGCCTTCTAACTGAGGAGGTCCCTGATACTAATTGCACCTTTCTGGCCTCATCAGGTGTGGTTCCCCTTTCTCAGGTCTCATCTCAATTATCCCCCCTTGGATACTAGATCTAATTCCAGATCTCATCTATCACTATTTGGAACAGATTGTCCCCAGTCTTCAGACTCTACATCTAATCACATGGTTTCTACATTTCCCTTCATGATTAGACAGCCCAGACTTTCTTCCCCTGTAAAAAGAATCATTCTCCCTTTTCACAAGCCTTCTACTAAAAAGATCTATATGAGCAAATGGAACCATTTCACTTTCTGGGCTACAAAATGCAACTTGAACTCCTTTAAAGAATATATACCTGACATTCTTCTTTTTCTGTCTTCTCTCTATTATGATTGAGCTAGTTTCTCCACCATCAAAGGGCAATTGGTGACAATTTCCACTTTTCATAGTGATCCTTCATCCATGTTTTCTTCTCATTTGTGTAAAGCTATTCTGAAAGAGGTGTTTCTTCTCAGACCTCCCCTTAAGGATCCCTCTCCTCCGTGGGATCTGTTCTTCAGTCTCTCACCCAACCTCCCTTTAAACCTACTCACTTGTGATCTGAAGCATTTGGCATGAAAAACAGCCTTTCTGGTGGCAGTTACTTCAGCTAAAAGGGTTTCTGAGTTGCAAGCTCTATCTACTAAATCATCTTATATTATTTTCCACAAAGACAGGGTGACATTACAGACTACCCCATCTTTCATGTTGAAGGTAGCTACTTTATCTAATATTAATCAGTCCATTCAGCTTCCAGTCTTTTTTCCTAATTACTCTAACTGTGGGAAGTACTTATAACAAATCCTGGATGTGCACAGGCAGTTGCAGTTTTACCTATGCAGAACGAAAAAGTTCAGAAAATCCAACCAGTTATTGATAGCATTCTCTGTAAACAGATGAGGTCAAGCAGTTTCTAAGGTCACCATATCTAAATGGATCGCCAGTTGTATTTCTGTTATTCATATGAGCGGGGGTAAGGAACTGCCTTGAGTCCCTAAGGCCCATTCTGTAAGATCAGTATCTACCTCCACAGCCTTTTTAGCTAGAATGGCCATAGACAAGATTTGTGCTGCTGACACTTGGGCCTCACCCCATACCTTTGTGTCTCATTACAAATTGGACATTGTCTCTAGAAAAAGTGCAACCTTTAGTTCCATGGTGCTCTGGCATATCCTTCCTTAGGGCCTCCCAAGGTCTATATGGTAGCGGGGGACTCTGACCCATTCGTGAGGAATAATGAAATGGATAACATTAATTTAGAAGTTACGTACCTACCATAACTTGGCATCTTTGTTATCCAGTTTCATTATTCATCACTTTCCCTCCTGCCTTCCCCTTCCACTTTGACAGGATCTGTAGATCTGGACATATAGTACTTGTGGGATCACTTCTTGCCTACACTCGGTATTGACTATAACATTTTTTTTTTCCATTTCTTAGTTAGGGAATTCTTGGCAAACTCAATCTGTGGAGTTTCCAGTGGTGGGGGATCATGAGAGAGGGAGGAGCTTGAGCCTTAGATCTTGCTTGGAGTCTTCTGCCAGCCGGATCTGAGTCCAGATCTGACTACCCCCATTCATGATGAATAAGGAAATTGGATAATACAGATGCCAAGTTATGGTAAGTATATAACATTTAGAAATTATAATCACCACATGATGAGGTCCAGTGGGTGACACAATGGGGGGGGGGTATATTCATCACCACAGAAAAAGGTCCAATGGCTGATAATGGGGGTATTATAATCAGCACCAGGAAGTGCATGTCAGGGTGACATATAATTGGCTGGTATTCTCCTCACCACCTAGACGTTCATGTCAAGGTGACAAATAATTTTGAGTATTATCATCACGGCATGATGAGGTCTAATGAGTGACACATCGCCACATGATGAGGTCTGATGGGCGACATAATAGCGAGGCATTATCATCAAAATGTGAAAGTGCATGTCAGGGTGAAACATAATTGGGGGGTTATGATCATCACAACCTTAAAGTGTATGTCAGGGTGACACATAATGGGGGAGCCACATGAAAGTGCATGTCAGGGTATTATCAGCACCTGATGAGTAGAGATGGGTGAGATACAGTGGGGTATATTATCATCCCCATCCATACTTCTCAACCTCTTAGAACAGGAAATCTGGGGAAAGCTATAAATAAAAGTGAGACAAAGGCCCAAAAATAGGGACACTTCTTAAATATTCCTCTAACAAACTTAGAAAGTTGATAAAACAGGTTTTGCCTTAGCATAAATTTTCTGAAGGATATGAAGTCTGAAACTCAAATATGTGTCTTATTCTAAGTTCAATCTTTAATGATTTGCCACTAATTTACCAGAATACTACAATTTTTTGAAAAATATATCAAAAATATGAGGCAGAAATCTGGACATTCTGCAAAAATCTGTGTTGTCCAGTGGTACATCTCCACTTGAAAGTGCATGTCAGGGTAACGATGAAAAAAAATGTTGGGATATTATCACCACTTGAAAGTGCATGTCAAGTTGACACATAATGGTGGAGTATTATCATCACCACATGTTGAGGTCTGTTGGGTAACACATAATGAGGGGTATTATCACCACATGATGAGGTTGAATGGGGGACACAAAAAGGGGGAGTGTTATCACCATCTGACACTGCACATCATGATGACACATAATGGAGGGGTATTATCATCACCACCTGAAAGTGCATGCTAAGGTGATACATAATGTGGGGGGATTATCATCACCTCCCCATGAAGTTCAATGGGTGAAATATTATAGGGTAGTATTATCATCACCACATAATGAGGTCTGATCAGTGACCCATAATCGCTTGTATTTTTATCAACTGAAGGTGCATGCTAAGGGTGACATATAATGGGGGTATTATCCTCACCACCTGATGATGACCCATGGGTGATGTACAGTGGGGTGTATTATCATCCCCACCTAAAAGTGCATGTCAGGGTGTCACATAATGGCGGGTATTATCACCAAATGATGTGGTTGATGAGCTTCATAATGGCGGGGTATTATCATCAACATGTGAAAGTGCATGTCAGGGTGAAATGTAATCTGGAGTTATGATCATCACCACCTGAAAGTGTAACTCATTTTGACACATAATGTGTGAATTATCATCACCAGCTAAGATGTATGTCAGGGTGACACATAATGTGTGGCATTATCATCACCAGATATGATGCATATCAGGGTGACACATAATAGGGAAGTATTATCAACACCTGAAAGTGCATGTCAAGCTGACACATAAAGTAGGGGTATTACCATCACCACATGATGAGGTCCAATGGGTTACACAATGGCATGGTGTCATCACCATGTAACAGTGCACCTCAGAGTGACACATATGGGGGTATTATCACCACATTATGAGGTTGGTTGCATGATACATTATTGGGGGAATTATCACCACTTGGTGAGGTCTGGTGGGTGACACATAATGGAGGGTATTACCTTCACCATCTGGAAGTGCATGTCAGGTGGACAGAAGGAGGGGGTATTATCACCACATGATTAGGTCTGCTATTTTACACATAATGGAGGTATTATCATCACCTAAATGTCCTTGTCATAATGGGGAGGAATTATCATGACCAGCTGTAAGTGCACGTCAAGCAGACACATAATGGGAGGTATTATGATAATCACCTCATAGTGCATGTCAGGATGAGAAAAATTTTGAGGATATTATTAGCACCTGAATTTGCATGTCAGGGTGACACATAAATGAGGGGTATTATCATCAGCACATGATGAGATCCGATGGGTGACACATAATTGTGGGTATTATCATCACCAACTGAAAGTGCATGCCAGGGTGATACGTTATGTGGCATTATAATCATCAGATGATGACGTCTGATGGGTAACACATAATGGGAGAATTGTCATCACCAGATAATGAAGTGCAATGGGTGACACATAATGGGGGATACTATCATCACCACAAGATGAGGTCTGATGGGTGACCCATAATTAGGGGTATTATCATCACCACTTAAAAGTGCTTTGTCAGGCTGATACATTATGGTATTATCATCACCACATGATCGCATCCTATGGGTGACACAGAATGGGGGTATTATCACCACATTGCGAGGTCCAATGGGTGACACACAATGGGGGGTATAATCATCATGTCAGGGTGACATATAATAGGGCTATATTGGCACCACCTGATAGTGCAAATCAGGGTGACACACAAAAGAGTTTCACCATCACTACATGATGAGGTGTGATGGGGTATTATTACTACCAAATAATAAAGTGTGATGGGTGACATATAATGTGGGATAGTATCACCACCACCTGAAAGTGTAACTCAAGTTTGAAACATAATGCATGGCATTATCATCACCAACTGAAGATGCATGTTAGGGTGACACATAACGGAGTGTATTATCATCAGCACCTGAAAGTGCATGCCTAGTTAACACATAATGCTGGGATATTATCACCATAAGAAAGTGCATATCAGGTTGACACATAACGGGGGTATTATCATCAACCATTTATGAGGTCTGTGAAGACTGGTAGAGAAGGGGTGAAGGCTGCCAGCCTAGTCAAATAGAACATGATACATTCTATCATTTGTAAATATAAATGTAAAATACAGGTTTGTTTCTTAAATGAAAGAAAACATTGTAAAATGTTGAACTTCAAGATTGTAGCAGCATTTCCATCTGCTGTAAGGAAAAGTAAACCAAGCATTTCACATCTGTTCCTTTGAAGTTAAAATTATATCTTGTATACCCTTTGATCTAGATAGTGGTGCCGAAGTGGCTAACTGAACACATTCTTTCTATTGTTTTAACTTAAGGAATAATTACTAGACTGTACATGTGAAATGTCTTTTATTGTTGTAGTTTCCTGAGCAGGTATTAGCTTGCTAAATAATGCAGCCTGTTGGCCTGGGAACTCCAGACAAAGTGTCAAAACGATGTAATGTGTATACTGGGAAAACATGAGTGTCAAAATGATGTAATATGGAAGGGCCCAGCAGAAATGTTTGAGTGATTTTAAAAACTATTGTTGAGAGAGAGACTGTAAGCATTTTGATCTTGATATCCAATCTCAGCACTGCCTTGCTCTATGAAAGTAAGTTACTTTAAAAGTAATCTAGGACTATAAAGATTAGACAAGAGTTTTTCTGTTATATCAGAACTTTCCTACTGTATTGTTTTAAGTTTCTGTGTGATCTCTGAACTCTTGGATAGCACTGTGGTGTAGTAGTATTGTCTTGTGTTTTAATTATTTATTATTAAATATTTTAAAAACTTTTTACCTGTGGCTGGTTTGTGTAGAGTTAAGTTAAGCTCTAGAGTACATTGCATATTTATAGAGTTTATTGTACAAAGCCACTCTAATAAGCCTTAAATGGATTAGTCACACTTACCAATCGGATAATAATATTGCACAGTAATAATTGGACACCCTTTTAAGGGCCTTTGGGTAGCTGATAAGTATTAGCTGGTGGTGGCAGTAATTACTACCGTATAGTCTGGGTAAAGGGGCACAGCTGGAGAATCTGTGTCAGCCTTTCCCAGGAGTGTCTGTGAAGTTGTATAAATACTTATCTCAAAGTGTGTGTGTGGTTTGTCAGCTACCTGGGCAGTGACACAAAGCACTGGTGGGACAGAGAGGGTACTGGAGGTTATCTTGCCAGCTAGGCTGAGATCTGGACTCTATAGCTGTGCCAGTGGGGAGTCTTATTGGGGACCTGGGGAGCAAGGGAGCAACCAGCCCCAGACTGTCTGTGATCTCTGTGTGCACATAAGGGAAATTGTACTTTACTGTGTGTATTTGTTATCCTTTTTTCCTATATGAGATGTCCTCCCTGGTGTTAGTGGTGAGGATTAAGGCTCCTTGATTGCTGGGCCAATGCACAGCCGTCAGAAGGTCTGATGGGGGACACCTATTGTGGGGTATTATCATCACCACATGATGAGGTACAATGGGTGATGCATAAGGGGGGTTATTATCACCACCACGTGATGCAGTCCTATTGATGCCACATAATGTGGGGTATTATCATCACCACCTGAAAGTGCATATCAGAGTGAAAGATAACGGGTGGGTGTTATCACACGATGTGGTCTGATGGATGGCACGTGATGGGAGGGTATTATCATCACCACCTGAAACTGCATGTCAGGGTGACATGTAATGGGGGTATTATCAACACATGAAGAGATGCAATGGGTGAAACATAATGGGGGTGTTATCACCACATGATAAGGTCTGATGGGTGACACAAATGAGGTATTATCATCACCTCATAAAAGTGTTTGGTAGGGTGAGATATAAAAGGGGGTATAATCCACCACCACCAGAAAGTGCATGTCTGGTTGACATGCATTGGAGGTATTATCATCACCACCTGAATGTGCATGTCAGGGTGACACATAATGGGGGTCATATCATCACCACCTGATGAGGACTGATGGGTGATATACAGTGGGGTGTATTATCAATTTCACCTGAAAGTGCAGGTCAGGGTGTTACATAATGTGGGTATTATCATACACATGATGTGGTCTGATTACCGACAGTGGCAAGGTATTATCATCCAGATATGAAAGTGCATGTCAGAGTGAAACCTAATCAGGGGTTATGATCTTTGCCACATGAAAGCACATGTCAGGGTGTCACATAATGGGAGTATTATCACCAGCACCTGACAAGGTCCTATGGGTGACATGCAGTGGGGTGTATTATCCCCACCCATACCTCTCCACCTCTTAGGATAAGAAATATGGGCAAAGCTATAAATAAAAGTGGGACAAAGGCCCACAAATAGGGACAATTTTTAAATATTGCTCTTACAAACTTAGAAAGTTGATAAAATAATGGGTTTTGCATTAGCATATTTTTTTGAAGAGTATGAAATCTGAAACTCAAATATCTGTCATTATATTCTGAGTTCACTAGTTAATGATTTGCCACTAATTAATCAGAATACCACAATTTTATGAAAAATGGATCAAAAATATGAGCCAATAATCTGGACGTTCTGCAAAAACCTGTACAATTTAGAGGTATGTCTCCACCTGAAAATGCATATCAGGGTGACAGTGAAAAAAATTTGGGGATATTATCTCCACCTGAAACTGCATGTCAGGGTGACACATAATGGAGGAAAATTATTATCAACTCATGATCACATCCTATATGTTACACAAAATGGGGAGTATTATCAACACATTATGAGGTCCGATGGGTGACACACACTGGGGGTTATTATCATCACAACCTGAAAGTCCATGTCAACGTGACACATAATGGGGGTATTATCATCACTCACTGAAAGTGTATGTCAGGATGACACATAATGAGGGGGGGTATTTTCATCACCACCTGAAAATGCATGTCAATGTGACACATAATGGGGGTGTTATCACCACATGATGAGGTCCGATTGGTGACACACAATGGGGAGTATTATCATTGCCTTCTGAAAGTGCATGTCAAGGTGACACATAATGGGGGGGGTTATCATCACCACCAGAAAGTGCAAGTCAGGGTGACACATAAAAGGGTTTTACCATCACTACATGATGAGGCCTGATGGGTAATATTACCACCAAATGATAAAGTGTGATTGGTGACATATAAAGGGGTATTATCATCGCCATCTGAAAGTGTAACTCATTTTGACACATAATGGGTGACATTATCAGCACTACCTGAAGATGTATGTCAGGGTGACACATAATGGGGGCGTATTATCATCAACACCTGAAAGTGCATGTCAGGGTGACACAATGCTGGGATATTATCACCAGATGAAAGTGCATATCAGGTTGACACTTAACGGGGGTATTATCATCATCACTTTGAAGTCTGATGGGTGACATATATTGGGGGGTATTATCACCACATGATGAAATCCAATGAGGGACACATAATGGGGGTATTATCACCACCATGTGATGAGGTCCTAAAGGTGCTACATAATGCAGGGAATTTATCACCTGAAACCGCATACCCAGGTGACACATAATGGGTGGTATTATTGGCACCACCTGAGGGTGACACTGGGTAGTGTTATCACTACATAAGGTGAAACATAATGGGGGGTATTAACATCAAACCCACAACTGCATGTCAGGGTGACACATAATACAGGGGTAATATCATCACCACCTGAAAGTGCATGTTAGTATGACATAATGGGTGGGTGTTATCATCACCACATGATGTGATATGATGGGTGACATAATGAGTGGGTTTTATCATCATCTGAAAGTGAGTGTCAGGGTGACATGACAGGGGGTTATCCTCATCACATGATGAGGTCTGATGGGTGACACACAATGGGGGGATTGTCATCGCCACCACCTGAAAGTTCATGTCAGAGTGACAAGTAGTGGGTGGTATTATTGTCATCAACTGAAAGTGCATCTCAGGGTGACTCCTTATGGGGCATTATCATCACCACTTGAAAGTGCATGACAGGGTGACAAATGGGGGTATTATCATTAACACCTGAAAGTGCATGTCAGGGAGACACCTTATGAGGGGGTATTACTATCATCACATGCTGAGGTCCAATGGCCGACGCATTATGAAGGGGTGTTATCATAACCAAATGATGAGGTTCAATTAGTGACACAATGGTGGGGTATTAGCACCTGAAAGTGGATGTCACAGTGGCACATAATAGGGGGTATTATCACCACATGATGAGGTCTGATGGGTGATGCATAATGGAGGGGGGTCTGTAACCACCACATGATGTGCAATGGGTGACACGTAATAGGAGTATTATCAGCACCTGAAAATACAGGTCAGTGTGATACACTGAGGGGTGTTATCACTATATGATGAGATCTGATGGGTTTCACATAATGGGGGTATTATCATCACCACCTGAAAGTGTTTTTCAGGTTGACACATAATGGGAGGGTATTATCATCCCCACATAATGAGGTCCAATGTGTGATACAGAATGACTGGTATTATTGTCACCACATAAGGAGGTCCAATGGACGACACATAATGGGAGGGTATTATCATCTCCACTTGAAACTGCATGTAAGGATGACTCACAATTGAGGGTACTGAGATCACCACCTAAATAAAAGTTTTTAAGAAGTTTTTAAAGAAAATTTTTATGAAAATGTGGAACATTTATTTATTATTGTGTGTATAAATAATCAATTGAATATTTATTTATTTTTTTTATTGATATATAAAAGTACATTTAAAGATAAACACCGTGAATTTTTTAAATGGGAGCAAACATTTTATGTATTTGATGCATTCGTACACATTTCCCAGATAGGCATAAATATTCATGAATACTTGCATTGTGATAGGATGATTTGAAATAATTAAGAAATGTTAATGGTTAATTTATATAAGTAGATTGATTTCATCTACTATATAAAGGCTGTTATTAATTAAAGTGTTTGTCTGATGAAGTCCTGTGTATAGGGACAGCGATACTGAACTGTGGTTTTAAAAGCGTTAACAATAGCTACTGGTTGTTTTATTTTCGATTTGTAATTATCAGCTTGTGAATAAACTGCTTGGACGAAGGTTCTACGTTTCCTGGCACTGGCTTTTTGGTTTACTAGTTACCTAAAAGTGGATGTCACAGTGGGACATAACAGGGGGTATTATCATCATCACATGATGAGGTCTGATGGGTAATGCATAATAGAGGGGGGTTTATAACCACCACATGATGAGGTCCAATGGGTGACACATAATAGGAGTATTATCAGCACCTCAAAATACATGTCAGGGTGACACACTGGGGGTGTTATAACTACATGATGAGGTCTGATGGGGGCAGATAAAGGGGGCATTATAATTGCCACCTGAAAGTGTTTTTCAGGGTGACACATAATGGGGGTATTATCACCACATTATGAGGTCCAGTGTGTGACACAGAATGGGTGAGTGCTATCATCATATGATGTGGTCTAATTGGTGACACATAATGGGAGGGTATTATCACCACAACCTGAAAATGCATGTAAGGATGATTCATAATGGAAGGTATTGTGATCACCACCTGAACGTGCATATCAGGGTGACACACAGTGGAGGGTATAATCATCACCACCAGAAAGTGGATGTCAAGGTGACATGGACAGTGTTATCACTACTTGATGAGGTCTGAAGGTTATCACCACCTGAAAGTGCATGTCAGCATGACACATAATGGGGTGGGTGGTGTCATCACCACATGATGAGGTCTGATGGGTGACACACAAGTGTGGGGTGTTATTACCACCTGAAACTGCATGTCAGGCTGACACATAATGGACTATTATCATCGCTCCCTGAAAGTGCATGTCAGGGTGACTCTTCATGGATGGTGTAATCACTACATGATGAGTTCCAAAGGGTGACACATAATGTGGGGTTATTAACATCACCACCTGCAAATGCATTTCAGGCTGACACATAATAGGGGGTATTGCCACCACCTAAAAGTGAATCATGGTGACAAGTGGGTGTTATCACATGATGAGGTCTGATGGTGACACATAATAGGGGTGTGTTATAGTTATCACCTGAAAGTGCAAGTCAGGGTGACACATAATGGAAGGAGTATTTTCACCACCACATGATGAGGTCCAATGGGTGACATAATTGCGGGTATTGTTACTACCTGAAAGTGCATGAAAGGGTGGCACATAATGGAATGGAGGGTATTATCATCACCACCTCAATGTGTATGTAAAGGTGACACATTAGGGGGTATTATCATCACCACCTGAAAGTGCATGTCAGGGTGACATAATGGGGGCTATCACCACATGAGGTCAGATGGATGATGCATAACAGGGGGATGATACATAATGGTGGTATTATCTCAAACTGAAAGTGTATGCCAGGGTAGCAGATAATGAGATGGTATTGTCATCACCACCTGAAAGTGCATGTCAGGGTGAGACATAATGGCATGGTAATATCACCAAATGAAAGTACAATGCAATGTGACACATAATGTGGGTATTATACCCACCTGAAAGTGCATGTCAGGATGACACATAATGGAGAGTTATCACCATAGATGTGGTCCGATTGGTTATATGTAATGGGTGGGTATTATCATCACCACCACCTATACATGCATGTAAGGGTGACACATAATGGGGGTATTAATTTCACCAGATGAATTGTGATGGGGTGACACATTATGTGGGAGTATTATCATCAACACATGATGAGGTGCAGTGGAGGACACATAATCGGGGAGTGCCTGAATTACCCCCAAATGATAAAGTGTGATTGGTGACATATCATAGGGGGTATTATCACCATCTGAAGGTGTAACCCAGTTTGACACATAATGGGTGGCGTTATCATCACTATCTGAAGATGCATGTCAGGGTGACACATAATGAGGATGTACTATCATCAACACCTGAAAGTGCATTTCAGGGTGACACATAATGCGAGGATATTATCACCAGATGAAAGTGCATATCAGGTTGACACATTATCACCACCACGTGATGAGGTCCTAAAGGTGGCACATAATGGGAGGGAGTTATCACCACCAGAAAGTGCATATCAGGGTGACAGATAATGGGTGGGTGTTATCACACAGTGTAATCTGGGTGACACGTGATGGGAGGATATTACCCTTACCACCTGAAACCGCATGCCAGGGTGGCACATAATGGGTGGTATTATCACCACCTAAAAGTGCATCTCAGGGTGACACTAAATGTGCAGTGTTATCACTACATGATGTGGTCCAAAGGGTTACACATAATGAGAGCATTATCATCGCACCCATAACTCCATGGCAAGGTGACACATAATACAGGGATAATATCATCACCACCTGATAATGCATGTGCGGGTGATGAGTAATAGGTGGGTGTTATCATCACCACATGATGTGGTCTGATGGGGGACACATAATGGGTGGGTTTTATCAGGTGAAAGTGACTGTCAGGGTGACATAATGGGGGTTGTAATCCTTATCACATGATTAGGTCTGCTGGGTGACACATAATGGAGGTATTCTCATCACCACCTGACAGGGTGACAAATAATCAGGGGTATTATCATCACCAACTGAAAGTGCATCTCAGGGTGACTCCTTATGAGGGCATTATCCTCACCACCTGAAAGTGCATGTCAGGATGACAAATGGTGGTATTATCATCACCACCTGAAAGTACATATCAGGATGACACCTTATTGGGGGGGTATTACTCTCATTACTATGTTGAGGTCCAATGGCCAATGCATTATGAGGGAGTGTTATCACGTGATGAGGTCCAATCAGTGACACACAATGGCATGGTATTAGCACCTGAAAGTGGATGTCACAGTGGCACATAATAGGGGGTATTATCATCATCACGTGATGAGGTCCACTGGGTGACACATAATAGGGGATATTATCACCTGGAAATACATGTCAGGGTGACACACTGGGGGATTGTTTCACTACATGAGATCTGATGGCTGACACACAATGGGGTATTACCACCTGAAAGTATTTTTCAGGGTGACATAATGGGGGTATTATCACCACATAATGAGGTCTAATGTGTGACAGAGAATGGGCGATATTGTTGTCACCACATGAGGAGGTCCAATGGGTGACACATACTGGGGGTTATTATCATCACTACCTGAAAGTGCATGTCAGGGTGACACAGAATGGGCGAGTGCTATCATCACATGATGTGGTCTAATGGGTGACACATAATGGGAGGGTATTATCATCACCACCTGAAACTACATGTAAGGAAGACTCATAGTGGAGGATATTGTGATCACCACCTGAAAGTGCATGTCAGGGTGACACACAGTGGAGGGTATAATTGTCACCACCTGAAAGTGGATGTCAAGGTGACACTTAATGGGCAGTGTTATCACTACTTGATGAGGTCTGAAAGTTATCATCACCACCTGAAAGTGCATGCCAACATGACACATAAAGTGTGTGGGGGTCTATATTACATACTCAAAACGTAATTTCATCGAACGGCACTTACATCAAAAATGCCGTTCATTAAATTTGCTCTTGTGGGGGGCTACATTCCCCACACTTTATATATATATATATATATATATATATATATATATATATATATATATATATATATATATATATCTACCAACTCTGAGATCTCATTACAGTGATGAAAGGGCAAATTTTCTGGTCTTCACTGTACCACCATCTCACCATAAACAGCTCAATGAATGGCATTTTGATGTAAAGTGCCTTCAATTAAATTACTTTTCAATTACTTAATGTAGGCCCATGGGTGGGTGGTGTCATCACCACATGATGAGGTGTGATGGCTGACACATAATGGGGTATTATCACTACCTGATACTGAATGTTAGGCTGACACATAATGGAGGGCTATTTTCATCACCCCTGAAAGTGCATATGTGACACTTCATGGATGGTGTTATCATCACTACATGATGAGGTCCAAAGGGTAACACATAATGCAAGGGGTATTAACATCACCACCTGCAAATGCATTTCAGGCTGACATATAATGGGGGGGGGGTATTGTCATCACCTAAAAGTGGAAGTCATAGTAACAGATAAGTGGGTGTTATCACATGATGAGGTGACACATGAAAGGGGTGTATTATAGTTATCACCTGAAAGTGCAAGTCAAGGTGACACATAATGGGGGGAATTTTCATCACCACATGACGTCCAGTGGGTGACATAATGGTGAGTATTGTCACTACCTGAAAGTATATGTCAGGGTGGCACATAATGGAGGGTATTGTCATCACTACCTCAATGTGTATGGGAAGGTGACACATTATGGGGTTATTATCATCACCTGAAAGTGCATGTCAAGGTGAAATAATGGAGGCTATCACCACATGATGAGGTCAGATAGATTACACATAATGGGGGGTTGTTATTATCAATACCACCAGAAATGCATGTGAGGCTGACACATAACTGGGGTTATTATCATGATGACCTGAAAGTGCATGTATGAGTGAGACATAATGGGGGGTATTATCAGCACATGATGTGTTTCAATGTTTGACAGACAATAGGGGTATTATACCTATATGATGAGGTCCGATGGGTGATACATAATGGGGGGTATTATCTCCAAATGGAAGTGTATGTCAGGGTAGCACATAATGGGAGGGTATTGTCATCACCAACTGAACATGCATGTCAGGGTGAGACATATTGAGATGGTAATATCACCAAGTGAAAGTACATGACAATGTGACACATAATGGGGGTATTATTATACCCACCTGAAAGTGCATGTCAAGGTGGCACATAATGGAGAGTTATCGTCACCATAGATGCGGTCTGATTGGTTACACGTAATGGACGAGTATTATCATCAACTTCACATAAAAATGCATGTCAGGGTGACACATAATGGAGGGTATTATCCTCACCAGATGATGAGGTGCGATGAGTGTCACATGCGGGAGTATTATCATCAACACATGATGAGGTGCAGTGGGTGAAACATAATGGGGCAGTATCTTCACCACACGATGAGGTCTGATGGATGACACATAATGAGGGGCATTATCATCACACTTGAAAGTGTGTCAAGGTGACACATAATGGAGAGCATTATCATCAGCACCTAAAAGTGTTTGTCAGTGTGACACAGTGGGGGTGTAAACACCACATGATAAGATCCGATTGGTGACACATGATGGGATGCATTATCACCTTCTGAAAGTGCATGTCAGAGTATCACGTAGTGGGAGATTATCATCACCAAATGAGGTCTGACAGGTGACACATAATGGCATGGTATTATCATGTGATAGTGCATGTCAGGGTGATACATAATGGGGGTTTATCATCAACACCTGAAAGTGCAAGTCAGGGTGACACATAAAAGGGATTTACCATCACTACATGATGAGATCTGAAGGGGTACTACCACCACCAAATGATAAAGTGTGATGGGTGACATATAATGAAATGGTATTATCATCACCGCTTGAAAGTGTAACTCAGTTTGACACATAATGGGTGGCATTATCATCACCACCTGAAGATGCATGTCAGGGTGACACAATGGGGATGTATGATCATCAACACCTGAAAATCATGTCAGGGTGACACACAATGCTGGGATATTATCACCAGAAGAAAGTGCATATCAGGTTGACACATAACGGGGGTATTATCATCAGCCCTTTGAGGTCCGATGGGTGACACCTATTTTGAGGTATTATCATCACCATATGATGAGGTACAATGGGTGGCTCATAATGGGGTATTATCACCACCGGAAAGTGCATATCAGGGTGACAGATAATGGGTGGGTGTTATCACATGATGTGGTCTGATGGGTGGCATGTGATGGGAGGGTATTATCACCACTTGACACTGCATGCCAGGGTGACACATAATGGGAGGTATTAACACATGATGTGCATTGGGTGAAACAGAATGGGAGGGTGTTATCGTCGCATGATGAGGTCCGATGGGTGACACAATGGGGGCATTACCACATAAGTGTTCAGTAGGGTGAGACATAACAGGGGGTGTAATCACCACCATCAGAAAGTACATGTCTGGCTGACACATATTAGGGGGCGTTATCATCACCACCTGACTGTGCATGTCAGGGTGACACATAATGGGGGGGTATTATCATCCCCACCTGATGAGAACTGATGGGTGACATACAGTGGGGTGTATTATCATCCCCACCTGAAAGTGCATGTCAGGGTGTCACATAATGGGGGTATTATCATCACCACATGGTGAAGTCCAATTGGCAATAATGGCAGGGTTTTACCATGAACATGTGAAAGTGCATGTCAGGGTGAAATATAATCGGGTGTTATGATCTTCACCACCTGAAAGTGCATGTCAGTGTGTCACATAATGTGGGGTATTATCATCAGCATCTTATGAGGACTGGTGGGTGACATGCACTGGGGTGAATTATCCTCCATACCCATATCTCTCAACCTCTCAGAACAAAAAATCTGGACAAATCTATAAATAAAAGTGGGACAAAGGCCCAAAAATAGGGACAGGTTTTAAATATTGCTCTTACAAACTTAGAAAGTTGATAGAATAATGAGTTTTGCATTAGCATAATTTTTTTGAATGGTATGAAGTTGGAAACTCAAATATTTGTCATTATTTCCTAAGTTCACTCTTTAAGTTCACTCGTTAATGACTTAGCACTAATTTAACAGACTACCACATTCTTATGAAAAATGGAAAGAAATATGACGCCAAAAATCTGTACAATTCACAGGTACGCCTCCACCTGAAAGAACATGTCAGGGTGACAGTGAAACAAAAATGCTGGGATATTATCACCACCTGAAAGTGCATGTCAGGATGACACATAATGGAGGAGTATTATCACCACATGATCACATCCAATATGTGACACAAAATGGGGGTATTATCAACACATCTTCCAAGGTATACCAAATACAATGTTTTGGAAATTGCAGCAGTGACTGGGTGATCTACCTGGAAAAATGTTTATGTTCTGCATTTTATGTAGGACAAATGTCTCGCCCATTGAGATTCAGGTTTAGTGAACACCTCAGTGATATTAGAAATAAAAGGACATCCAATGCCTTGTATAAACATACTATAACCCACAGCATTGCTAAATTCCAATTCATTGTTATAGACAAAATCCAAGGTAATAAATCATGCAAAACAGAATGACTTTCTATTGTAAATGAGAAAGAATCATGTTGGATTGTTAGGCTGGGTGTTTTGTTTAAGCCAGGCCTTAATGAACTCAGTTGATTTGGTATGAACCAATAAGCTCAAGACTCTGATTTAGTAATGTACTATTTAAATGCTGCATGAATCAGTGTGAGTTTATGCACTGAGGAAGGTGATATTATTGCCAAAACTGGTCTGCTGTTCATTTTTGGGTTGCCACAATAAAGAATTGTTGATTTCAAACTTCCCTGGTGCTGGACTTTCTTTTTGGGTTCTTTTGGATTACTTGGTTCAGTCTGTGCACCTCGTCTCACTTGCCTGGTTCTGAGAGTGGTTGCAGTATTATTTTCATCACCACCTGAAAGTGTATGTCAGTGTGACACATAATGGGGTGTTAATATCACACAATGAGGTCCGATTGGTGACACACAATGGGGAGTATTATCATCACCTTCTGAAAGTGCATGTCAGTGTATCACATAGTGGGAGATTTTCATCACCAAATGATGAGGTCTGACAGGTGACACATAATGGCGTGGTATTATCATCATGTGATAGTGCATGTCAGGGTGACACATAATGGGGATTTATCATCACCATCTGAAAGAGCAAGTCAGGGTAACACATAAAATGTTTTTACCATCACTACATGATGAAATCTGATGGGGTATTACCACCACCAAATGATAAAGTGTGATGGGTGACATAAAATTGGGGGAATTATCACCACCTGAAAGTTTATCTTAGTTTGACACATAATGGGTGGCATTATCATCACCACCTGAAGATGCATGCCAGGGTGACACATAATGGGGGCGTATTATCATCAACACATGAATGTCATGTCAGGGTGACACATAATGCAGGGATATTATCACCAGAAGAAAGTGCATAGCAGATTGACACATAACAGAGGTATGGGTGGCATTTATTGTGGGGTATTATCATCAACACATGAGGTACAATAGGTGACACATAAGGGGGGTATTATCACCACTGGAAAGTGCACATCAGGGTGACAGATAGTGTTTGGGTGTTATCACATGATGTGGTCTGATGGGCGGCACATGATGGAAGAGTATTATCATCACCATCTGAAACTGCATGCCAGGGTGACACATAATGGGGGGTATTATCAACACATGATGTAGTGCATTGGGTGAAACAGAATGGGGAGTATCACTGCATGATGAGGTCTGATGGGTGACAGAATGGGGGCATTACCACATAAAAGTGTTTGGTAAGGTGAGACATGACAGGGGGTATAATCACCACCACAAGAAAGTGCATGCCAGGTTGACACGTATTAGGGTGCATTATAGGTTCATAGGTTCATAGGTGTGTACTAGGCTAATGGTCTTAGTGCCTTTACAAGCCTAGCCCATAGGATTACCCTGGCATCATGCCACCCGACCTTATCACTATCTGAATGTGCATTTCAGGGTGACATAATGGGGGGCATTATCATCACTACCTCATGAGGACTGATGGGTGACATACAGTGGGGTGTATTATCATCCCCACCTGAAAGTACATGCCAGGGTGTCACATAAATTGGGTATTATCATGACGACATGATGAGGTCCGATTGGCAACAATGGCAGGATATTATCAACATGCGAAAATGCATTTCAGGGTGAAACATAATCGGGGGTTATGATCTTCGCCACCTGAAAGTGCATGTCAGGGTATCTCATAATTTTGGGTATTATCATCATCAGCTGATGAGGACTGATGGGTGACATGCAGTGGGGTGAATTATCATCCCCCACCCATACCTCTCAACCTCTTAGAACAAGAAATCTGGACAAAGCTATAAATAAAAGTGGAACAAAGGCCCGAAAATAGGACAGATTTTAAATAGTGCTCTTACAAACTTAGAAAGTTGATAGAATAATGGGTTTTGTGTTAGCATAATTTGTTTTGAAGGGTATGAAGTTGGAAATTCAAATATCTGTCATTATTTTCTAAGTTCACTCTTTAGTGACTTACCACTAATTAACAAGAATACCATAATTTTGTAAAAAATGGATAAACATATTAGGCAAAAATGTGGACATTCTGTGAAAATATGTACAGTTCACAGATATGTCTCTACCTGAAAGTGCATGTCAGGGTGACAGTAAAAGGAAATGTTGGGATATTATCACTACCTGAAAGTGCATGTCAGGGTGACACGTAATGGAGGTGTACTATCATCACCACATGATCACATCCAATATGTGACACAAAATGGGGTCCAATGGGTGACACACACTGATTGGGTATTATCATCAGCTCCTGAAAGTGCTTGTCAGGGTGCCACATAATGGGGGCTATTATCATCACTACCTGAAAGTGCATGTCAAGGTGACACATAATGGGGGGTATTATCATCATCTGAAAGTGTATGTCAGGACGACACATAATGGGCGGGGTTTTCATCACCACCTGAAAGTACATGTCAGTGTGAGACATAATGGGGGTGTTATCACCACATGGTGAGGTCCAGTTGGTGACACAATAGGGAGTATTAACATCACCTTCTGAAAGTGTATGTCAGGGTGTCACATGATGGGAGATTATCATAACCATATGATGAGGTCTGACAGGTGACACATAATGACATGTTATTATCATGAATTGATAGTGCATGTCAGGGTGACACATAATGGGGGTTTATCATCACCAACAGAAAGTGTAAGTCATGGTAACACATAAAAGGTTTTTTTTTACCATCACTACATGATGAGGTCTGATGGGGT
The DNA here is from genome assembly GCF_019279795.1 of Protopterus annectens. Taxonomy (NCBI): domain Eukaryota; kingdom Metazoa; phylum Chordata; order Ceratodontiformes; family Protopteridae; genus Protopterus; species Protopterus annectens. Next base: position 1,533,100,492 of record NC_056741.1, on the reverse strand, counting down.
AATGTTCTCACCAAATGATAAAGTGTGATTGTGACATATAACAGGGTTATTATCATCACCACCTGAAAGTTTATCTCATGGTGACACTTAATGGACAGTGTTATCCTCACTACATCATGAGGTCCAAAGGGTGACACATAATGGGGGTATTATCATCACACCCGCAACTGCATGTCAGGTTGACACATAATACAGGTGCAATATTATCACCACCTGAAAATGCATGTGAGGGTGACAAATAATGGGTATGTGTTACCCCCACATGATGTGGTCTGATGGGTGGCACATAACTGGTGGGTTTTATCATCACCTGAAAGTGAATGTCAGAGTGAGATAATGGGGGGGTTATGCTCATCACATGATGAGGCCCAATGTTCAACACATAGTGGGGGCATTGTCATCACCACCACCTGAAAATGCATGTTAGGGTGACAAATAATGGGGGGTATTATTGTCACCAAGTTTAAGTGCATGTCAGGGTGACTCCTTATGGGGGCATTATCACCACCTGAAAGTGCATGTCATGGTGACAAATGGTATTATCATCACCACCTGAAAGTGCATGTCAGTGTGACACCTTATGGGAATATTACTATCATCACATGTTAAGGTCCGATGGCTGACACATTATGAGGGGGTGTTATCACCACATGATGAGGTCCAATCAGTGACACATAATGGTGGGGTATTATCCGCACCTGAAAGTGGATGTCACAGTGGCACATAATAGGGGGTATTATCATCACCACGTGACACTTCATGGGTGGTGTTATCATCATTACATGATGAGGTCCAAAGGGTGTCACATAATGTGGCGGTATTATCATCACCACCTACAAATGTAGTTCAGGCTGACACATAATAGGGGCATATTATCACCACCTAAAAGTAGAAATCATAGTGATAAATAAGTGGGTGTTATCACCACATGATGAGGTCCAATCAGTGACACATAATGGTGGGGTATTATTTGCACCTGAAAGTGGATGTCACAGTGGCACATAATAGGGGGTATTATCATCACCACATGATGAGCTCTGATGGGTGATGCATAATGGAGGAGGTTTTATAACTACCACCTGATGAGGTCTAATGGGTGGCACATTATAGGGGGGATTATTATTATCAGCACCTGGAAATAAATGTCAGGGTGACACACTGGGAGGTGTTATCACCACATGATGAGGTCTGGTGGCTGACACATAATGGGGGTATTATCATCTTCACCTAAAAGTGTATTTCAGGGTGACATATAATGGGGAGTGGGTATTATCACCACCTGAAGGTTTATGTCATGATGACACAATGGGGGTATTATTACCACATGATGAGGTCCGATGTGTGACACTGAATGGGGGGTATTATTGCCACCACATGATGCAGTCCAATGGGTGACACATTTTGGGGTATTATTATCACCACCTGAAAGTGCATGTCAGGGTGACACACAATGGGTGAGTGCTAGCATCATCATTTGATGTGGTCTAATGAGCGACATACAGTTGGAGGTATAATGATCACCACCTGAAAGTGGATGTCAAAGTGACACATAATGGGCAGTGAAATCACAACTTGATGAGGTCCAAAGGTTATCATCACCATCTGAAAGTGCATGCTAGCATGACTCATAATGGCTGGGTGGTGTCATCACCACATGATGAAGTCTGATGAGTGACACAATTGTGGGGTATTATGACTACCTGAAACTACATGTTAGGCTGACACATAATGGGGAGTTATCACCCTATGAAAGTGTATGTCAGGGTGACACTTCATGGGTGGTGTTATCATCATTACATGATGAGGTCCAAAGGGTGTCACATAATGTGGTGGTATTATCATCACCACCTGCAAAGGTATTTCAGGCTGACACATAATAGGGGCATATTATCACCACCTAAAAGTGGAAATCATAGTGATAAATAAGTGGTTGTTGTCATCACATGATGAGGTGTGGATGGTGACACATAAAAGGGGTTTATTATAACTATCACCTGAAAGCGCAAGTCAGGATGACACATAATGAGGGGTATTTTCATAGCCACATGATGAGATTGGATGGGTAACATAATGGTGGGTATTGTCACTACCTGAAAGTGTATGTCAGGGTGGCACATCACCACCTCAGTGTGTATGTGAAGGTCACACATTATGAGGGTATTATCATGACCACCTGAAAGTGCATGTCAGGGTGAAATAATGGGGGCTATCACCACATGATGTCAGATGAGTGACACATAATGGGGGTGTTGTCATCATCACCACCAGACATGCATTTCAGGGTGACACATAACTGGGGTTATAATCATAATGACCTGAAAGTGCATGTAAGGGTGAGACATAATGGGGGTACTATCAGTTTATGATGAATTCTGATGGGTGACAGATAATGGGGGGTAGTGTCATCACTACCTGAAAGTGCATGTCAGGGTTAGACATAATGGGATGGTAGTATCATAGCCAAGTGAAAGTACATGACAATGCGACACATAATGGCAGCATTATTATACCCACCTGAAAGTGCATGGCAGGATGATAAATAATGGAGAGTTATCATCTCTATAGATGTGGTCTGATCAGTTACACATTATGGGCAGGTATTATCATCACCACCACCTAAAAGTGCATGTAAGGGTGACACATAAAGGAGGGGTATTATCCTTACCAGATGATGGGGTATGATGGGTGACACATTATGGGGAGTATTCTCATCATCAGATGATGAGGTGCAGGGGGGGTGACACATAATGGGGGTATTATCACCATCTGAAAGTGCATGTCATCATGATGCAATATAGGGTAGTATCATCATGACATAATGAGGTCTGATGGGTGAAATGTAATGGGGTGCTATGATCTCCACATGATGAGGTCCTATATGTGATGGGTGACATGTAATGGGGTGCTATGATCTCCACATGATGAAGTCCTATGTGTGACACTTAATGGGAGTTATTATCACCACCACCACCTGAAAGTGCATGTCAGGGTGACACATATTAAAGGGTATTATCTTCACATAACGAGTTGTGAGGTGTGACACATAATGCAGGGAGTTATTATGATCACCATATGATAAGGTGCTATGGTTGACACATTTTGGGGGTGCATTATCATCACCACCTGAAAGTGCATGCCAGGGTGACACATAATTTGGGTGTATTATCCTCACAACATGATGAGTTCCAGTGGTGGACCCATAATGGGGTGTATTGAGATCACCACCTGAAAGTACATGTCAGGCTGACATACAGTGGGTGGGGGTATTATCATTTTGACATGATGAAATCCAGTGGGTGACATATATGGAAGTCATCATCAGAACATGATGAGGTCTGATGGGTGATGCATAATGGGTATTATCACCAGCTGAAAGTGCATGTCAGGGTGATGTGAAATGGGGGTATTATCATCTCCACATGATGAGGTCCGATGGGTGACATTATGGGGTATATTATTACCACCTGAAGTACATGTCAGGGAGGCACACTATCGGTGGTATCACCATTACCTCCTGAAAGTGTATGTCAGGGTGACACATAATGTGGAGTATTATCATAACCACCTGAATATGTATGTGAGGGTGACACAATGGGGGTATTATATCCTGAAAGTGCATGTCAGGCTGACACATAATGGGGGTATTATCACCACATGATGAGGTCCAATTTGTGACAAATAATGGGGATGATATTATCATTATTACCTGGAACTGCATGTCAGGGTGACATAATGGGGAATACTATCATCATCACATGATGGAGTCTGATGCGTGACATATAATGGAAGGGGTATTATCATCATCACCACCTGAAAGTGCATGTCTGTTTGACACATAATAGGCAGGTATTATCATCACGAGTTGAAAGTGCATGTCAGAATGACACATAATGGGGGATATTATCATCAGCACATGATGGGTTCTGATGGGTGACACATAATGGGGGTGTTATCATCTCTAAATGATGAAGTCCAATGGGTGATACATAATGAGGGGTATTACCACCACCTGAAAGTGCATGTCAGGTTGGCCCATAATGGAGGTTATTATCACCATCTGAAAGTGCATGTCAGGGTGACAGATAATGGGGTATTACCATCACCACATGTCGAGGTCTTATCTGTGACATATAGTGAAAGATGTTATGCTCCCCACTTGAAAGTGCATGTCAGGGTGACACATAATGGGGTGGTAATATCACCATATGAAAGATTATGACAGGGTGACAAATAATGAGGGTATTATAATCACCACCTTAAAGTCTATGTCAGGTGACACAAAATGGGGTGGTGTTATCACCACATGAGGTCTGATGGGTGACACATCATGGGGAGTATTATCACCACCTTAACATGCATGCCAGGTTGACACATAATGGATGGTTATCACCACAGTTGAGGTCTGATTGGTGACACATAATGGGTGGGTATTATCACCACCTAATAGTGCATGTCAGGGTGAAATATAATGGGTGGGTATTATAGTCACCAACTGAAAGTGGATGTCATTGTGACAAATAATGGGGTGGGTATTATCTTTGATACATAATGGGGTGTACTGTCATAACCTGAAGGTGCATAATGTTGGGATATTACCATCACCACATGATGAGGTCCGATGGGTTACACATAAAGGTGTGGTGTCATGATCACCATGTGACAGAGCTTATCAGGGTGACACATAATGGGGGTATTATCATCACATCATGGGGTCTGATGCATGATACATAATGGGGGAATTATAATCACCACATGTTGAGGTCTGGTGAGTGACACATAATGGAGGGTATTATCATCACCATCTGGAAGTACATGTCAGGTGGACACAATGGATGGTATTATCATGGCATGATGAGGTCTGATATTTTACACATAAGGGGGGCATTATTATCACCAACTAAAAGTCCTTGTCAGGGTGACACTTATTGGGTGGTATTATCATTGCCTCCTGAAAGTGCAGTATCACCACCACCTGGAAGTGTAAGTCAGTGTGTCACATAATGAGGGGTATCATCACCAGATGATGAGGTCCAGGAGTTTACACAATGGGTGGAATTATCACCAGAAGATGAGTTGTGATGGGTGACATATAATGAGGAGTACTATCACCAAATTATCATATCCTATGGGTGACATAAAATGGTTGATTATTATCAACACATTATGAGGTTACATGGGTGACAAAGTAGAGGGTATTATCACCACCTGAAAGTGCATGTTAGGGTGTGACATAATGGGGGGAGTATTATCACCACCAGAAAGTGCATGTCAGGGTGCTACATAATTCGAGGTGTTATATCACCACATGATGAGGCCCGATTGGTGACACAATGGAGAGTATTTTCATTGTATTCTGAAAGTGCATGTCAGGGTGTCATATAGTGGGAGATTATCATCACCAAATGATGTCTGAAGGGTGACTCATAATAGCCTCGTATTCTCATCAATTGATAGTGCATGACAGGGTGACACATAATGGGAGTTTATCACCACCACCTGAAAGTGCAAGTCAGGGTGACACATAAAAGGTTTTACCATCACTACATGATGAGGTCTGATGGGATATTATTACCAACACATGATAAAATATGATGGGTGACATATAATGGGGGGTATGACCATCACCACCTGAAAGTGTAACTCAGTTTGACACATAATGGATGGCAGTATCACCACCTTAAGATGCATGCCAGGGTGACACATAATGCAGGTGCATTGTCATCACCACCTGAAGATGCATGTCAGGGTGACACATAATGCAGGTGTATTATCATCACCACCTGAAAGTGCATGTCAGGGTGACACATAATGCTGGGATATTATCACCTGATGAAAGTGCATATTGGGTTGACAAATAATAGGGGGATTATCCACCACTTGAGGTCTGATGGGTGACACACAATGGGGGGTATTATCATCACCATGTGATGAGGTAATATATGTGACACATAATGGGTGGTATTATCATCACCACCTGAAAGTGCATGTCAGGGCAACATAATATGGGGAGGTGTTATCATCACATGATGAGGTCTGATAGGTGACACAATGGGAGAATTATCACCACCATCTGAAAGTGCATTTCAGGGTGACACCTAATGAGACGTTATCATCGCCAACTGAAAGTGCAGGTCAGGGTGACAAATGGGGTGTATTATCATCACCACCTGAAAGTGCATGCCAGGGTGATACCTTATGGAGGCATTACTATCGCCGCATGTTGAGGACCGATTGGTGACACATTATGGGGTATGTTATGATCACCACATGATGAGGTCCAATGGGTGACACATAATGGCAGGGTATTATCAACACTTGAAAGTGAATGTTACAGTGGCACATAATAGGGGGCATTATCATCACCACATGATGAGGTCTGATGGGTGATGCATAATGGAGGGGTTTTATTACCACCACTTGATGATGTCCGATAGGTGACACATGATGGGGGGTATTATCAGCACCTGAAAATACATGTCAGGGTAACACACAATAGGCCATGTTATCACCACATGATGAGGTCTGATGCATGACACATAATGGGGGTATTATCATCATCACCTGAAAGTGTATTTCAGGGTGACACATAATGGGGAGGGGATATTATCACCACCGGAAAATGCATGTCATGGTGACACATAATGGGGGTACTACCACCACATGATGAGGTCTTATGGGTGACAGATGGGTGGCTATGAGGTCCAATGAGTGGCACATAATGAGGGGCATTATCACCACCACATGTTGAGGTCTGATAGGGGATGCATAATGGACATATTATCATCACCACCTGAAGGTGCATGTCAGGGTGACACATAATGGGTGGGTGTTGTCATCACCACATGATGAGGTCTGATGGGTGACACATAATGGATGTATTATCATCACCTGCAAGCGTATGTCAGGGTTACAAATAATGGGTTGGTGTTATCACTAGCACATGATGTGGTCTGATGGGTGACAAGTAATGGAAGGGTATTATGCCCACTTGAAACTGCATGTCAGGCTGACACATAAAGAGTGGCTATTATTATAACCACCTGAAAGTGCATGTCAGGGTGGCACACAATGGGTGGTATTATCATCACCACCTGAAAGTGTATGTCAGGGTGATGCTTCATGGGCGGTGTTATCACTAGATGATGAGGTCTGAAGGGTGACACGTAATGCAGGGGTATCATCATCACCACCTGCAAATGCATGTCAGGCTGACACATAAAATATCATCACCACCTGAAAGTGCAAGTCAGGGTGACACATAATGTGGGTATTATCGCCACCTAAAAGTGCATGTCAGGGTGACACAATGGGGGTATTTTCATCATCATATGATGAGGTTCAACAGGTGACCTAATGGGGGTATTAACACCACCAGAAAGTGTATGTCAGGGTGACACAATGAGGGTATCATCATATGATGAGATCAGATGGATGACATAATGTGGGTGTATTATCATCACCACCTGAAAGTGCATGTCAGGGTGATACCTTATGGAGGTATTAGTATCATCACATGTTGAAGTCCGATTGGTGACACATAATGAGGGTGTGTTATGATCACCACATGATGAGGACCAATGGATGACTCATAATGGCTAGGTATTATCAATGCCTGAAAGTGGGTGTCTCAGTGGCACCTAATAGGGGGTATTATCATCACCACATGATGAAGTCTGATAGGTGATGCATAATGGAGGGGTTTTATAACCACCACTTGATGAGGTCCAATGGGTACACATAATGGGTATTATCAGCACCTGAAAATACATGTCAGGGTAACACATAATGGGGCATGTTATCACTACAGGGTGAGGTCTGATGGGTGACACATAATGAGGGTATTATCATCACCTGAAAGGGTATGTCAGGGTGACAAATAATGGGTTGGTGTTATTATCATCACATTATGTGGTTTGATGCGTGACAAGTAATGGACAGGTATTATGTCAACTTGAAACTGCATATCAGGCTGACACATCAAGGGGGGCTATTATTATCACCATCTGAAAGTGCATGTCAGGCTGGCACAGAATGGGCGAGTGTTATCGCATGATGTGGTCTAATGGGTGACACATAATAGGAGGGTATTATCATCACCTCCTGAAACTGCATGTAAGGATGACACAATGGAGGGAATTGTGATCACCACATGAAAGTGGATGTCAGCGTGACACATAATGGGGGGGGGTAATATCATTACCACCTGAAAGTGCATGTCAGGGTGACACATAATGGGTGGGTGTTGTCATCACTGCATGAGTTCTGATGGGTAACACATAATGAAGATATTATCACCTGAAAGGGTATGTCAGGGTGACAAATAATGGGTTGGTGTTATTATCACATGATGAGGTCTGATGGGTGACAAGTAATGGATGGGTATTATGCCCACTTGAAACTGCATATCAGGCTGACACATCAAGGGGGGCTATTATTATCACCATCTGAAAGTGCATGTCAGGCTGGCACAGAATGGGCAAGCGAGTGTTATCGCATGATGTGGTCTAATGGGTGACACATAATAGGAGGGTATTATCATCACCTTCTGAAACTGCATGTAAGGATGACACAATGGAGGGAACTGTGATCACCACATGAAAGTGGATGTCAGCGTGACACATAATGGGGGGGTAGTATCATTACCACCTGAAAGTGCATGTCAGGGTGACACATAATGGGTGGGTGTTGTCATCACCGCATGAGTTATGATGGGTAACACATAATGACGATATTATCACCTGAAAGGGTATGTCAGGGTGACAAATAATGGGTTGGTGTTATTATCATCACATTATGTGGTTTGATGCGTGACAAGTAATGGACAGGTATTATGTCAACTTGAAACTGCATATCAGGCTGACACATCAAGGGGGGCTATTATTATCACCATCTGAAAGTGCATGTCAGGCTGGCACAGAATGGGCGAGTGTTATCGCATGATGTGGTCTAATGGGTGACACATAATAGGAGGGTATTATCATCACCTCCTGAAACTGCATGTAAGGATGACACAATGGAGGGAATTGTGATCACCACATGAACATGGATGTCAGCGTGACACATAATGGGGGGGGGTAATATCATTACCACCTGAAAGTGCATGTCAGGGTGACACATAATGGGTGGGTGTTGTCATCACCGCATGAGTTCTGATGGGTAACACATAATGAAGATATTATCACCTGAAAGGGTATGTCAGGGTGACAAATAATGGGTTGGTGTTATTATCACATGATGAGGTCTGATGGGTGACAAGTAATGGATGGGTATTATGCTCACTTGAAACTGCATGTCAGGCTGACACACAAAGGGGGCTATTATTATCACCATCTAAAAGTGCATATCAGTGTGACACTTCATGGGCAGTATTATCACTACATGATGAGGTCTGAATAGTGACACATAATGCGGGGCTATTATCATCACCACCTGCAAATGCATGTCAGGCTGACACATAATGGGGGTAATAACACCACTTAAAAGTACAAATCAGGGTGACAAATCATAAGTGGATGTTATCATCATCATATGATGAGGTCTGATGGGTGACACATAAAGGGGGTATTATAATTATCACCTGAAAGTGCAAATCAGGGTGACAAATAATGGGGGCATTATCTTCACCTGAAAGTGCATGTCAGGGTGATACATAATCAGGGTATTTTCATCAACATATGATGAGGTCTGAAGGGTGACATAAAGGGGAGTGTTATCAACACATGAAGTCAGATAGATGACATAATGGGGATCTATTATTATTGTCATCATTTGAAAGTGCATGTCAGGGTGATACCTTATGGAGGTAATACTATCATCACATGTTGAGGGTCAATTGGTGACACATAATGAGGGTGTATTATGATCAGCACATGATGAGGTCTAATGGGTGACTCATAATGGCGAGGCATTATCAAAACCTGAAAGTGGATGTTACAGTGGCACATAATAGGGAGTATTATCATCAACACATAAGGTCTGATGGGTGACACATAATGGAGGGGTTTTATAACCACCACTTGATGAGGTCCGAAGGGTGCATATAATGGGGGGTATTATCAGCACCTGAAAATACATGTCAGCGTAACACAAAATAGGGCATGTTATCACCACAGGGTGAGGTCTAATGGGTGACATAACGAGGGAATTATCATCACTACCTGAAAGTGTATTTTAGGGTCCCATATAATGGGGAGGGGGTATTATCACCACCTGAAAGTGCTTGTCATGTGACACATAATGGGGGGTATTATCATTACCACATGATGAGGTCTAATGGATGACAGATATTGAGGGTATCACCACATGATGAGATTCGATGAGTGACACATAAAGGCGGGCATTATCACCACCACATGATGAGGTCTGATAGATGACACAATGGGGGTATTATCATCATCACCTGAAAATGCATGTCAGGATGACACATAATGGGTGAGTATTATCACATGATGTAGTCAAATGGATGACACATAATTTGATGGTATTATCATCACCACCTGAAACTGCATGTAAAGATGACACATAATGGAGAGTATTGTGAACACCACTTGAAAGTGGATATCAGGGTGACACACAATGAGGAGTATAATCATCAACACCTGAAAGTGATGTCATCATGACACATAATGGGTGGGTGTTGTCATCACCGCATGATGAGGTCTGATGGGTGACAGATAACTGGGGGTATTATCACCTGAAAGTGTAAGTCTGGGTAACAAGTAATGGGTTGGTGTTATTATCACCACATGATGTGGTCTAATGGGTGACAAATAATGGAAGGGTATTATCACCACTTGAAACTGCATATCAGGCTGACACATGATGGGTGGCTATTATCATCACCACCTGAAAGTGCACGTCAGGGTGGCACACAATGGGGACTATTATCATCACCACCTGAAAGTGCATGTCAGGGTGACACTTCATGGGCAGTGTTCTTATCAATATATGATGAGGTTCAAAGGTGATATATAATGTGGGGGTATTATCATCACTAGCTGCAAATGCATGTCAGGCTGATACATGACAGGGAGTAATATCATCACCACCTAAAAGTGCAAATCAGGGTGATAAATCATAAGTGGGTGTTGTCATTGTCACATGATGAGGTCTGATAGGTGACACATGAAGGGGTTATAATTACCACCTGAAAGTGCAAGTCAGGGTGACACCTAATGGGGGTATTTTCATTACCAGATGATGAGGTCCGACAGGTGAGATAATGGGTATTATCACCACCTGGAAGTGCATGTCAGGGTGACATAATGGGGGTGTTATCACCACATGATGAGGTCAGGTGGATGACGCACAACAGGGATGTGTTATTATCATCACCACCTGAAAGTGCTTGTCAGGGTGACACATAACTGGTGTATTATCATCATCACTTGAAAATGCATGTCAGGGTGAGACTTAATATGGGGGTATTTTCAGCACATAATGAGTTCTAATGCATGATCCACAATGAGGGTGTTAATCCCTACATTTTGAGATCCAATGGGTGATACATAATGAGGGTATTATCACCAACTGAAAGTGCATGTCAGGATAGCACATAATGGGGAAGGTATTGTCATCACCACCTGAAAGTGCATGTTGGGGTGACACATAATGGGAGGTGTTGTCATCACCTTGATGAGGATCGATGGGTGATAGATGATGGGAGGTTGCTGTCATCACCACATGATGAGGACTGATGAGTGATACTTAATGGAAGGTATTCTGCTCACCACTTTAAAGTGCATGTCAGGGTGACACATAATGTGATGGTAATATCATTGCCACCTGAAAGTACATGGTAGTGAGACATATAATGGGGGTGTTATTATTCCCACCTGAAAGTGCATGTCAGGATGACACATAATGGAGGGTTATCATCACCATAGATGAGGTCTGATTGGTTAAATATAATGGGCAGGTATTACTATCACCACCTAAAAGTGCATGTAATGGTGAGACATAATGGGGGTATTATCCTCACCAGATGATGAGGTGTGATGGGTGACACATCACCATCACCACATGATGAGGTCCAATGGGTGACACATAATGGGGGAGTATTATCATCACCACATGATGAGGTCCAATGTGTGAGACATAATTTGAGGTATTATCATCACCACCTGAAAGTGCATGTCAGAGTTACACTTAATTGGGGGTATTATCATAAACACCTGAAAGCGCACGTCTGGGTGTCATATAATGTGGGATATTATCATCACCACCTAAAAATGCATGTCAGGGTGGCACACTGTGGGGGTTATCCTTCCCTCCTGAAACTGTATGGCAGGGTGACACATAATGGGGGTATTATCATACATCATTTCTTCCTGGAAATGTATGGCAGGGTGACACATAATGGGGGTATTATCATCACCCCCTGGGTGGGAGATTAGTGATTGGAGCAGATTTCAATGGGCATGTTGGTGAATGGAACAGAGGGGATGAGGAAGTGATGGGTAGGTATGGTATTAAGCAAAGGAATGCAGAAGGTCAGATGGTAGTGGATTTTGCAAAAAGGATGGACATGGCTGTGATGTATATGTATTTTAACAAGAAGGGGGAGCATAGGGTGACATACAAGAGAGGAGGAAGATGCACACAGGTGGATTATATCTTATGTAGAAGGGCCAGTCTGAAAGAGATTGGAGACTGTAAAGTGGTGGCAGGGGAAAGTGTAGTTAGGCAGCATAGGATGGTGGTTTGTAGGATGACACTGGTGATCAAGAAGAGGAGGATGAGTGTGAGAGCAGCACCAAGGATCAAATGGTGGAAATTGATAAAGGGTAATTGTGAGGTGATGTTCAGGGAAGAGTTAAGACAGGCACTGGGTGGCAGTGAAGAGTTACTGAATAGCTGGGTAACTACAGCAGAGCTAGTAAGAGAGATGGCTAGAAAGGTGCTTGGTGTGACATCTGGAAAGAGGAGGGAGGACAAGGAGACCTGGTGGTGGAATGAAGAAGTAAAGGAGAGTACACAGAGAAAGAGGTTGGCAAAGAAGAAGTGGGATTGTCAGAGAGATAAAGAAAGTAGACAAGAGTATAAGGAGATAAGGTGCATGGCAAAGGGAGAGGTGGTGAAGGCTAAGGGTAAGGCATATGAAGAGTTGTATGAAAGGTTGCACACTAAGGAGAGAGAAAAGGACCTATACCGATTGGCTAGACAGTGGGACCGAGCTAGTAAAGATGTGCAGCAGGTAAGGGTGAGGAAGGATAATGAGGGAAATTTACTCACAAGCGAGGAGAGTGTGTTGAGCAGATGAAAAGAGTACTTTGAGGGGCTGATGAATGAAGAGAATGATAGGGAGAGAAGGTTGGATGATGTGCGGATAGTGAATCATGAAGTGCAGTGGATTAGCAAGGAGGAAGTAAGCATAGCTATGACGAGGATGAAGAAAGGAAAGGCTGTTGATCCAGATGACATACCTATGAAAGCATGGAGGTGTTTAGGTGAAATGGCAGTGGAGTTTTTAACTAGATTGTTTAATAAAATCTTGGAAAGTGAGAGGATGCCTGAGGAATGGAGAAAAGGTGTTTTGGTACTGACTTTTAAGAATAAGGGTGATGTGCAGAGCTGTAGTAACTACAGAGGGATTAAATAGATCAGTCACAGCATGAAGTTATGGGAAAGAGTAGTGGAAGCTAGGTTAAGAAGGGAGGTGATGATTAGGGGTCAGCAGTATGGTTTCATGCCAGGAAAGAGCACTACAGATGCAATGTTTGCTCTGAGAGTGTTGATGGAGAAGTACAGAGAAGGTCAGAAGGAGTTGCATTGTGTCTTTGTGGATTTAGAGAAAGCATATCACAGGGTGACTAGAGAGGAGTTGTAGTATTGTATGAGGAAGTTGGGAGTGCCAGAGAAGTATGTAAGAGTGGTGCAGGATATGTATGAGGGTAGTGTGAGAGCGGTGAGGTCTGCAGTGGGAGTGACTGATGCATTTAAGGTGGAGGTGGGATTACATCAAGGATCAGCTCTGAGCCCTTTCTTATTTGCAATGGTGATGGACAGGTTGACAGACAAGATGAGACAGGAGTCCCCGTGGACTATGATGTTTGCAGATGACATTGTGATCTGTAGTGAGAGTAGAGAACAGGTGGCTGAGACCCTGGAGAGGTGGAGATATGCTCTAGAGAGAAGAGGAATGAAGGTCAGCAGGACTAAGACAGAATATATGTGTGTGAATGAGAGGGAGGAATGGTGAGGTTGCTGGGAGTAGAGGTGGCGAAGGTGGATGAGTTTAAATACTTGGGATCAACAGTTCAGAGTAATGGTGAATGTGGAAGAGAGGTGAAGAAGAAAGTACAGGCAGGATGGAGTGAGTGTAGAAGAGTACCAGGAGTGATTTGTGACAGACGAGTACCAGTAAGAGTGAAAGCGAAGGACTACAAGAGGGTAGTGAGACCAGCTATGTTATATGGGTTGGAGACAGTGGCATTGACAAAAAGGCAGGAGTCAGAGCTTGACGTAGCAGAGTTGAAGATATTAAGATTTGCACTGGGTGTGACAAGGATGGACAGGATTATGAATAAGTATATTAGAGGGTCAGCCCAGGTTGGAAGGTTTGGAGACAAAGCCAGAGAGGCAAGATTACATTGGTTTGGACATGTGCTGAGGAGGGATGCAGAGTATATTGGGAAAAAGATGCTAAGGATGAAGCTGCCAGGTAACAGGAAAAGAGGAAGGCCTAAGATAAGGTTTATGGATGTGGTGAGAGAAGACATACAGGTGGTTGGTATGACCGAGCAAGATGCAGAGGACAGGAAGAAATGGAAACAGTTGATCTGCTGTGGCAACCCCTAACGGGAGCAGCTGAAAGAAGAAGAAGAAGAAGATCATCACCACCTGAATGTGCATGTGAACATGACACCATGGGGGTATTATCCTCAGCACCTGAAAATGTTAACATTTGGCATGAAGGTGCTTACCTTTTCATTTTTTAGCTGTTTGTTATTTTAATAAAGTGTACGCTTTTTATCAGAACCTTCTGCTTGATTTCATTCTACATTATTGGAGTATTATCATCACCACATGATGAGGTCTGATGAGTGACACATAATGAGGGTATTATCACCAAATGATGAGGTCCGATAGGTGACACATAATAAGATGATAATATCATCTCCACCTGAAAGTACATGACAGGGTGACACATAATGGGGGCATTATCACCAGCTGAAAGTGTATGTCAGGGTGACACCTAATGGGGGGGTATTATCTTCACCATCTGTAAGTGCATGTCAAGGTGACACATAATGGGTGGGTATTATTATCACCACCTGAATGTGCATGTCAGGGTGATGCATAAAGGGTATTATCATCACATAATGAAGTGCGACAAGTGACAGATAATGTGGGGGTGTTACTATGATCACCAAATGATGAAGTGCTGTGGTTGATGAATATTGGGGCTGCATTATCATCATCACCTGAAAGTGCATGTCAGGGTGACAGATAATTGGGGGGTATTATTATTACAGCATGATGAATTCCTATAGTGGACACAGAATGGGGAGGTATTGACATCACCACCTGATATTACATGTCAGGCTGACACATAATGGGGGGGTATTATCATCTTGGCATGACATCCAATGGGTGACACATAATGGAGGGTATTATCAGATCGTGATGAGTTCTGCTTGGTGACACAAAATGGGGGGGGGTATTATCACCAGCTGGAACTGCATGTCAAGGAGACACGTAATGGGGCAAATTATCCTCACCACATGATGAGGTCTGATGGGTGACATTATGGGGAGTGTATTGTCACCACCTGAAAGTGCATATCAGGATGATACACTGTATTGGGTATTATCATTACTTTCTGAAAAAGTAAGTCAGGGTGACACATAATGGGGTGTGATGTCCGGTCAATATCTCACTGAACTGCCACCAATAGATGAAGTCCAATCAATATCCCACCAAACTGCCACCAGTATGTGATGTCCAGTTAGTATCCCACCAAACTGCCACTAATATGTGATGTCACTACTATCCTGGGTCAGAAAACTTCAGTCCTCACTACTGACTCCAATGTGAGACTGTCACTTAAACAGGAGTAATATTTCACAATTTCCCCTAAGAGCACAACAGGAGCATGGTCTATAACCTGGGACTGAACTGTATATGTCTGTCAACCCCTAATGTAACTCCTTATTACATACTCTAGAGCAATGTGTCACAGTTTAAGACCTCTGCTACACTCGCACTTAAATAAATTGAATCTCACACATCCAAGTACTTCTGGGAGAGCCTGACACATATTTCTAGCTGTGTCCCTTCCCCCAAATGATATAGTAAAATGCTGCCACCAACCATGACATCTACTTGCCCTTTCAAGGGGGTGTCCAATTATTAAAGTTAGATATCAAAACAAATGGTAGCAAATGTCCTAAAGCAGCCAAGCTTTCAGAGTGGCTCGGGAATTATCAAAATAGGTATAAACACTCTCAAATTCATTAAAGAATATAACCACAATGTAAGATAAAAAATATTTAATAGCAAAATCATTCAAAATGTAAAACAGTAATTTCAGTATAAAAACAGAATTCAATCACCAGGAAAATTAAATTAATACTGAAGAAAATAAATCCATTTAGGAAAAACGTTGACTAATTAGCTATAATTTCCTAACTGAAGAACAATGTCCCTGATCTAAACATTACAACAGAGCAAAGGCAGGCTTACAGTTCTTGGTGAGTTCTTTGGGTATCTACTGCTCAGTACAACTGTGAACTCAACTGAGACCTCAACTGAACTGAACTCAACAACAAAAACTCAACTGCCTTCTGGAGGCTCTTTAATAAACTAGGCTGTCTTAATTGTCCCTGTTCTTATTTTCATTACACACTGAAAATCAACAAACAGCTGTATATTAAAGTTTATTTCTGTCTTTGAGTCTCTGACAGTAAACATAGTGCATCTGAACACATTCTGATGACATCATCTGTAGATCAGCTGACTCTGAGACAGTCTGCATTTAGAATCTTCTGCATAAACATGCACAGTTAGAACTGTAAAAGAACACTGTTCAACTCTTTAAACATTCTGTGCAAACAGAGTATTAATCAACATGTAATAACTTATTTACAATATCATAGCTAGTCATGCTGGCATATAATACACAGATTAATCTGCAATTATGTACAAAACTCCAGCCAGAAGTGCTAGCACAGATGACAGTGTCAAATTTCATCACGGGGGTATTATCATCACCACCTGAAAGTGCATGACAGGATGACACAATGGCGGGGGTATTATCAGCACCTGAAAATCATGTCAGGGTGACACATTATAGGGGGGTATTATCACCACATGGAACTGCATGTCAGGGTGATGGACAATGGGGGATATTATCATCATTACCACCTGAAAGTACACATCAGGGTGACACATAATGGGTGGGTATTATCATCACCTCCTGAAAGTGTATGCCAGAGTGGCACATAATGGGGGTATTATCATCAAAACATGATGAGGTCCGATGGATGACACATAATGGAGGGTATTAATATTCCCACCTGAAAGTGCATGTCAGGATGACACATAATGAAGAGTTATTATCATCACCAAAGATGAGGTCCAATTGGTTACACATAATGGGTGGGTATTATCACCACATAAAAGTGCATGTAAGGATGACACATAATGGGGGTATTATCCTCACCAGATGATGAGGTGTGATGGGTGATGCATAATAGGGTGGTAATATCATGGAAGGTATTATGACCCCCGCTTGAAAGTGCATGGCAGGGTGACTCCCAATGGGGTGGTAATATCACCATCTAAAAGCACATAACAGGGGGACAGATAATGGGAGTATTATCATCACCACCTCAAAATGCATGCCA
Source organism: Protopterus annectens (assembly GCF_019279795.1). Classification (NCBI taxonomy): domain Eukaryota; kingdom Metazoa; phylum Chordata; order Ceratodontiformes; family Protopteridae; genus Protopterus; species Protopterus annectens. Next base: position 1,533,082,643 of record NC_056741.1, on the reverse strand, counting down.
GATGACACAAAATAGGGGTTGTTATCATCACCACATGCGGTCCAATGGGTGACATATCATGAAGGGTATTATCATCACCACCTTAAAGTGCATGTCATTTTAACACAATGGAGGGTTGTCACAAAAACAGATGAGGTCCAGTTGGTGACACATAATGGGTGGTTATTATCATCATCATCACCACCTAAAAGTGCATGTCAGGGTGATATATAATGGGGGGTATTATCATCCTCACATGATGAGGTCCAATGGGTGACACATAATGGGGTGGTGATATCATCGCCACCTGAAAGTACATTACAGGGTGACACATAATGGGGATATTATAATCCCCAACTGAAACTGCATGTCAGGCTGACATAATGGAGGTATTATCACAACATGAAGAATTCCAATGGGTGACACATAATGGGGGGATATTACCATCACCAGCTGAAAGTGCATGTTAGGGTGACACATAATGGGTGGGTATTATCATTACCACCTGATAGTGCATGTCAGAGTGATACATAACAATGGGGTATTATCATTACCATCTGAAACTGAATGTCAGGGTGACACTTAATGGAGGGGTATTATCAGTACATGTTGAATTCCGATGGGTGACACATAATGGGTGGTGTTATCCCTACATTATGAGGTCCAATGGACGATACATAATGGGGGTATTCTCTCCAGCTGAAAGTGCATGTCAGTGTGGCACATAATGGGGGTATTATCAACAAATGATTAGTTCTGATTTGTGGCACATAATGGGGAGGTATCGGGAAGAAAAGCTCCAAATGATACATGAAAGTTAAGATAATTTATATGAATGAGATAAAAAACGGGTATTAAAGCACACAGTAATAATTGAATACTAAATAAGTACAGAGAGGTAGACACAATAATAAATACAAAATAAGTACAGAGAAGTAGATACAATAATAAAACATACTAAATTAAAGTAAAATGGTCGATTGCAAAATCTTTTTTTATATACATCAGGTAGGAGTATGGTCAAGAGTAAGGATCAGAACATTAGATGCAAGTAGATCCTTAGAAGGATGGGAAATTTAAGGGTGTAGAAATATGGAAAGTCTGTTAGTCCAATATGCTAGTGGTTAGTAGATGCAATTCCTGTTTTAGTGGTAGAAAGGAAAGTCCCTAGAGAGTGAATGGAGTTCACCTGTTAGGCATAGAGCAGGGGCAGGTCTAATGACATACAAAATTTTTTTAGGGTGTGTTTGAAGTTGTCAAAGCTCTCAATGGTAGTAATGTCTGTTGGGGTCTATATTAGATCAGCCAACACTTAAAAAAGCGAACGCTGATTGATCGAACTTATGTAAGCGAAAGCTTACAATCTTGAACTGTCAGAACAGCAATTTTTTTCCTAGGGAAAAAAATAGCTTATCCAAAACACATACACACAACACAAGCACACCAAACAAACAGCAATCCACACACATACACCTAACCCTATACTATACTATACACACACCACTAACTATCCACTTACCTTAACCCAAACCCTAACCCTAAGGTCCGTCACTATCGCACACTCACCTCACCCGCTCCCTAACCCTAACTCACCTAACCCACCCTAACACTCACATCCACACAATTGCACACTTACCTGAACCAGACCCGTAACTTTCCACCACAGCACTGAAAATACCGAAGCAACAGAAATGGACAACTGAATTATTTCCCTAGGAAGAAAATTGGGTTTCTGTTGCTTCGATATTTTAAGCTTTCCCTTACATAAGTTCGATCAATCAGCATTCACTTTTTTAAGCATTCGCTGATCTAATATAGACCCTGTCTGTTGGCAGAGAGTTCCAGAGACATTACTCCATTCCGAGCTTTGAGGGGGTGTAATGAGGAAATTTTGTCATCACCACACAATGAAGTCCAGGGGGTGACACAATGGGGGTTATTTTCATCATCACATGAAAATGACTGATGACTGACACATAATGGGGGTGTTATCATCACTACCAGGAAGTGCATGTCAGGGTGACACATAATAGGGTAGTATAATATATATAATTATAGGCCCATCAGCCTAAATAGCCTGATCTGCAAAGCCGTGGAATGCATTATCATGGATCTTATAAACAAGGACATTGGCAACCTCCAAACACCTGACCCCACACAGTTTGGTTTTGTCAAAGGAAGATCATGCCTGTTAAACTTGGTTGACTTCTTTGAAACAGTTACTAAAGCCATGGACAAGAGGAAGATGGTGCACACTGCCTACCTTAACTTAGCCAAAGCCTTTGACACTATTCCCCACTCTGGCATACTAGATGACCTCTCTCTTCTAGGTATCAACCCATATGTTACCAGATGGGTAGCTAACTGGCTCATTGATAGAAGCCACTCAGTCAAAACAGAGGAAGCCACCTCTAGTAGTAGACCCATAACAAGCGGTGTACCCAAGGATCGGTCTTGGGGCCTGTACTGTTTGGGATATACTTTCCTGAGGTGCAAGCCAAAACCAGTGGTCTGTGGCTGACCAAGTTTGCAGATGACTGCAAGCTGGACTCTGTCTTAAATTCCCCTAGTGATGTGAACATCCTCCAAGAGGGCCTTACCCAAACTAATGATTGGTGCCAGAAGCATGACCTCAAACAGAATGCCAAGAAATGCATCATTATCCTCTTTGGGGAAAATGGCATCCCCACTAATTATCACATTAATAACAATGTACTAAGCACTAAATCAGTTGTGAGGGACTTAAGCACCCAGGTTGATAGCAACCTGACTTTTGACCACCACGTTGCCTACATTGTATGGAAGGCTTTCTACATGGCCCACCTCGTAAGTAAGGGTATTACATCCAGGAACAAGGAGGTCATAATATCCCTGTACTCCTTCCTTATCCAAGCCATTATAAAGTACAATGCCCATCCGGCATGTACCTTGCAACATATATTCACATACACCAAATTTCTGAACCTGTGGTTCCTCTCGTATTGAGCAGAATTACTATCATAACAACACGTCATCTGTAGGGTAAAACTAACCTGTCTCACGATGGCCTAAACCCAGCTCACATTCCCTGTTAGTGGGTGAACAATCCAGTACCTGGTGAATTCCGCTTCATAGTGATAGGCAGAGCTGACATTGAAGGATCGAAAAGTGATGTCGCTATGAATGCTTGGCCACCACACGCCAGTTATCCATGTGGTAACTTTTCTGACACCTCCTGCTTAAAACCCAAAAAGCTAGAAGGATCATGAGGCCCCACTTTCATGGTTTGTATTCATACTGAAAATCATGATCAAGTGAGCTTTTGCCCTTCTGCTGTACAGGAGGTTTCTATCCTTCCTGAGCCCGCCTTAGGAGACCTGCTTTACTCTTTGATGGGTGCACTGCCCCAGTCAAACTCTCCACCTGACACTGTCCCCATAGTGGGGTGCGCCAAGATGCCTAGGTGCTTGGAGCCAGAAGCAAGAGCCCCAGTGGGGCTCAGCCCCCTGCCTCACCATATAAATTAAAAAATGATAAGAGTAGTGGTATTTCACTGGCAGCCGAGGCCTCCCACTTATTCTACACCTCTCACGCCTCTTCACAGTGCCAGACTAGAGTCAAGCTCTATAGGGTCTTCTTTCCATGCTGATTCTGCCAAGCCCATTCCCTTAGCTGTGGTTTCACTAGATAGTAGTTAGGGACAGTGGGAATCTAGTTCATCCATTCATGCACCATTCATGCCCTATACATACAGCAGCTGGAGAGAACACAGAGATTCCTGACCAGGAAAATTCAGGGTCTCAAACCCCTATCCTATACAGATAGCTAAAAGTCCTGTCCCTCTACTCAGTCTTGTAGAGACTGCTCAGAAGTGACCTAGGTCTGGCATGCAAGGCTATCTCAGACCCAACCTTGATGGAGTTGCTGCGTATGTGTAAGTAAAACTCCACTCGTACAACTTGCACGCAAGGTCTCAACCTGGTCTGTGACATTAATAGAACTTGTTGGCAGGATAGATTTGTGTCCAAAAGACTCCCCCATCTATGGAACAGACTCCCTCTCCATGTCAAGCAGAGTACCTCTCCAGCCCTCTTTAAGAGGAACCTGGACAACTGGATAGGAAACAAAAAATACCCCCCCTGGGATTCCACCTGTGTCCCTGATGGACAGGGTAAACAGGTGCTGACTTTGTGGGAACATGGGCAAAATTCTTGGCTAGGCTTATAAGGGCCTCCAGGTCAATAGCCTAATATCATCATATCAACCTATGAACCTATTATCCTTACTACCTAGATGTTCATGTCACAGTGACAAATAATGGGGTGTATTATCATCAGCACATGATGAGGTCTGATGAGTGACACATAATGGGGGTGTTATCAACATATGATGAGGTGCAATGGATGAAACATAATGGGGGCTATTATCATCACCTCCTGAATGTGCATTTCAAGGTGACACTTAATGTGGGGGTATTATCATCACCACCTGAAAGTGCATGCCAGCGTGACAAATAATGGGGTGTATTATCAGCACCATCTGAAACTGCATGTCAGGGTGACACCTCATGGGGGAATTAATATCATTGCACGTTGAGGTCTGATGGGTGACACACAATGAGGGAATGTTATCATTACTACAGGATGAGGTCCGATGGGTAACACATAATGGCAGGGTATTATCAACACCCGAAAGTGGATGTCATGTCACAATAGCACATAATAGAGGGTATTATCATCACCAGATGAGGAGATCTGATGGGTGATGCATAATGAAGGGATTTTCTTACCACCACACGATGAGATCCGATGGGTGACACATATTGGGGGTATTATCATCAATACCTGAAAATACATGTCAGGGTAACACATGAAGTCTGAATGATGACACATAATGGGGGTATTATCATCACAACCTGAAAGTGTATTTCAGGGTGACACGTAATGGGGTAGTATTATTATCAGCACATAATGGGGAAGTATTATCATCAGCACATGATGAGGTCCAATGGGGGACACATATTGGAGGGTATTATCATCACCACTTGAAAGTGCATGTCAGGGTGACACATAATGGGTGAGTGTCATCATCATCACATGATGTCTAATGGGGTGACACATAATGATCATCAGTAATATGATCATCACCTGAAAGTGCATGCCAGGATGACACATAGTGGGGGTTATAATCATAACCTGTTGAAAGTGGATGTCAGGGTGACACGTTATGGACAGTGTTATAATCACTACTTGATGAGGTCTGAAGGGTATCATCACCACCTGAAACTGCATGTCAGTGTGACACATAATGGGGGAAAATATCATCACCACCTGAAAGTACATTTCAGGGTAACACATAATGGGGGAATATTATCATCAGCACATGATGACGTCTGATGGGTGACACAATGGGGGGGGGGTATCATCACCACCACCTGAAAGTGTATGTCAGGTTGACACATAATGGGGGTAATATGATCACCACCTGAAAATGCACATCAGGGTGACAAATAATGGATCCATTTTTTTCAGGGAGGGGGTGGGTTACTTAGAATATATCAATATGGGTAGAAGGCATGTTAAGAGCTATAGTACAGCGGTATCTCAGGATTTTAAGACACTGCAGATTTTTTTATAGTCATTGCATGCATATATGGAAACTGAATGTAGCGATGCATATATGTATGCCACTCTAGATGTAAAAAATGTATTTACTGTCATAAACAATGAATATGGTATTACAACTATAGGACACATACTGGAAAAAGCAGGCTTTGACATTGATGCCAACTTACGTATATGCACTTTCTTGAAATTGATATTGGAGAAAATTTGTTCTTGTGTCAAGGGGAATACTACCAACAGAAACAGGGCATAGTGATGTGCACGCCATATGCTAATTCTTATGCCAATTTGGTACTGGCATATTGGGAGGACTCAGTAGTGATATTTAATACATGTCATTAGTGGGCAACTAGGTTAGGCCACTGTTGTAGGTTTGTGGATGATATTCTCTTTCTTTGGAAAGGAATTGTGACAGAATTAGATATGTTTGTAGCATATCTAGAGTCCACTATGGATTTTTTTAGATTTTCCATGAATTTTTCACATACACAAATAGATTTAGATGTGTCCTGGAAATTTGTATATATAGGAAGCCTTGTTGGAGGAATAGCACGTTAGAATTTGATAGCATGCATCCACAACATATTTTCAAGAACATCATAAGGGGGTCAAGCATGTAGAATTTCCAGACTTTGTACTGAAGAAGATGAGTTTGACCATGAGATCAGTGCATTGGAGCATAACCTTAAAAACAGAGGATATAACAAGAAGGTTCTAGATAAGGAGATAGCCCATAGTAGATCAGAGGACCACCAGTGCAAAGCCATGGTTTCATCGTAAAAATATACCTGAATCGGGGATTGCTAAGCAAAGTAAAAATATGAATGAGACATGTATGCACCTTACTTATAGCAGTGAAATAGGAGGAATCTGTCATATTATTAGGAAAAACTGGGGTATTCTGTTGACAGATGAAAAGATCTCTCAGGTAGTAGGAGCACAACCAAAGTTCACATTTAAGAGGAATAAAAATCTAAAGGATATTCTTTGTTATGAACCATGGTTAAATGTTACTAAGGGAACTGGAATAGTAAAAAAGGGAACATATGCCTGTCAGTGATGCAAGGCTTGTTCATATATAAGGAAGGACAATTCATTTGTACACCCAAGAACTAAGAAATGTTATTATCTGCATACATATGCAGACTGCAATACTCAAAATGTAATATATTTAGCAGTATGCCAGCAATGTACAGCATACTATGTGGGGAAGACCAATTGCAAGCTGAAGGATAGGATCCTTAAACATATGTCAGAAGTAAGGTTATGTAATACACATAATGCATTGTATGGTCATATTCAACAGACTCAGGGGCACATGTTTTGTTTATGGTATTGCAAGTGATACGTAAAAATGTTAGAATGGGTGATTTAAAGAATCAAACTGAATATATTGGAATGAGATGGATAATTAAACTGGAGGCTGATAAAGCTCCATGATTAAATGTTGTTGAACCTTTAAAGCCAGCCCTGAAGAAAAGGAGGGCTCAATACTGAATTTGAATGGCCCTGTGATATATAAAATGGAAGGTTGTTTTTAATGATGTACTATCTGATGAAGGGTTAACACCCAAAGGCACTTATAGAGCATTTGACTTGTTTTATTTATTGTAAATAAATATCAGATTGTTATGCAGCTAGGTGGTTCCAACTTTCTTTTTGCTGTTTGCTGCACTTGGGATTTGTTTGGTGGAACCTTTGGTGTAAGATAGCCACTTTTTTCCTTTGTCTTGACAGAAGTACCTGAGCAGGTGAACCAAGATGTTTATCACGAGGAACATTTCTGAGATTCAAGAGATTCAGGAAAACATCATTATCATCTCATTTTGACTTCTCTAGTAATTGTTTTGCACTTTGAACTGCACATTCTGCCAAACCATTTGATTGTGGGTACTCTAGGCTACTTGTAACATGAGTAAAATCCCACTCTTCAGAAAATCTTTTGAACTGTTGGCTTGTAAACTGCATGCCATTGTCAAAAATATTTTTTTGTGAACTACTATGGACTGCAAAATGATGATTCATCTTAGTAATGACAGTACTGGATGATAGGTTGGAAAGTAGGTCAATCTCAAACCAATTGGAGTAAGAGTCTAGTAACACCAACTAATGTTGACCATTACACTCGAAAATGTCTATGGCTACTGTCAACCAAGGTAGTTCCGGAATCTGGTTCAGCTGAAGTGGTTCCTTCTGTTGATGTGGCTTTGTATTATTACACAATGAACAAGATGAAAGTACTCTGTCAATGTCTTGTGACATAGAAGGCCAAAATACAAGGTCTCTCACTCTTCTTCTGGTAAATTTGGTTCCTGGGTGACCATGATGCAAGATAATAATGTTCTCAGGTTGCAAGGACTTTGGAATAATCACGTTTTCACCTTTCATGATGATACCTTTGTCAGCCAAAAATCTCATCTCTGTATGGAAAATAAGGTTGTACTTCTTGAGGTAAACTAGATTGCTTTGACGGCCAACCTTAATTGATAAAGTGAATGAGCCTGTGTAAAACTGGATCTGTGGCTGTGTGGTTTCTTAGCTCAAGACATGTGGAAGAAAAATTTCTCACTTCCGTGACTTCAAAATCAAGGTTCTCGTTCTCATGCTGTTCTGTGGTGTTTCTGGGTGATCTGGACAATGTATCAGCAAGATAAAGAAGTTTGCTCTTCTTGTAGACAATATTGAAATTATACTTTTGCAATCTCAGCATCATGCATTGCAGTCTGGCTGGGGCTGAATGCATAATCTTTCTCAAGATAGTGACTAAGGGTTGGTAGTTTGTATCGATCTGGATAGGTCTACCACAAACATAATCATGGAACTTCAAACATACAAACACAATTGCCAAAAGGTCTTTCTCAATCTGAGCATACTGCATTTCAGTTTGGGTAAGAGATCTCAATGCATAGGCAACAGGTTGATCCTCTTGTAGAATGACTGCAGCTAGATCGAATTTTGAAGCATCACAGGAAAGTGTTATTGGCTTGTGAACATCATAGTATTTGAGTGTTGGTGGACTAGCAATTCTCTGTTTCAAGACTTCAAATGCTCTTCGGTGTTGCTATAACCAAGACCAGGATACATCTTTACATGTCCACTCCCTGAGTAGTGCTGATAGTTGGCTCAAGTCTGGAATGAACTTGCCTAAGTAGTTGACCATGCCAAGAAAACATTGCAGGGCTTGAATATTGTCTGGTGCTGGCATCTCAAGAATGGCTGTTTGTTTTGAAGGGTCTGGTCATAGGCCAGCAGTTGTAAATAAATGACCAACATAAGTAATTTCTTGTACCTTGAACTTGCATTTCTGTGCATTGAGCTTAAAATTCACTTGACATGCCCTTTCCAGAACTTTTCTGAGGTTTCTGTCATGTTATGCATCATCACAACCTCCTACCAGTATGTCTACTATAATAGCACAAGGATACCCAGAAAAAAATTTGCTCCATTGCATGTTGAAAGACTTCACTTGCAGAATTTATCCCAAATGGCATTCTCAAAAATCTGTACCTGCTAAATGGAGTACTAAATGTAGTGAGCAATGATGATTTCTTGTCAAGCTGAATTTGCCAAAATTAACTCTTTGCATCTAAGACAGAAAAAATAGTGGCATTTGGCATCAAGGCTGTGACTTTTTCGATTGTTTGCATTAGATGATGATATCTTTTTAATGCTTTGTTCAAATCTCATGGGTCAATACATATTCTGATGTCATCTGAGCTTTTCTTGTGAGCTACCACCATGGACGATACCCACTCAGTTGGAGTTCAAACTGGACAAATCACACCTTGTCGCACTATTTTACCTAACACAGCTTTGACTCTGTCCTGCATGGCTATTGGAACTTTTCATGCTGACTTGATAACTGGACTGATCTCTGGGTCTAATTTCATGGAGTACACAACTGAAGTTTGCCTAGTTTGTCCTCGAACAGATTAGCATAGGTAGAAAAAATGTACTGGGCAAAATTAGAATAGTGGTCTTTTAAGGTAACATGATGGACTTCCTTATTCAATGAAAGCAGTCCCATTTTCAAACTGTCTGAGCCCTAATAATGACTGGATGTGCCTCTTAACCACATAAAATAATGAGTCATAGCTTCTTCCATCAAAGTAACATGAAAGCTCTACTGAGCCTTTGGTTTGAATTTATTCACCTCCATAAGCTGCAAGCTTCGCACCCCTTGCCAAATCAAGCCTTTCACCTTTACGCACTCTGGAAAATGTTTCTGCTGACTTAACATTGCACTTGGAAACTGTATCAACTTTGAGCTCTGTGGGTTTGCCATTTTTCTGAATAGTACAAAATACTTCATTCTTTGCCCTTAAATCTACTGCATTGACCATTTCATGAAGCACTGACACACCATCAACATAAAAAGAGTAGAATTGCCACTTTCTAACTGATCAACTTGTTTCTTAAAATGTTCCCCATTTAGTAAAATAATGTGAGCTTTTTGATTGCCAAACCTTTTGAAAAAATTCTATTTATTGCATCTGTGGCATTGTTGACCAAAAGCTAAACATTTTTCCCTTTTAGATTCATGGCTTCCACGACAATTACAACAGTCGGCAATGAAACTCGGTTGGGGCCCATGCTTTGAGTTTGCTGACTCACTCTTGTGCTTCACTGAGACTGTGAAAACTCTGGAATTTGCTAGAAAGCTCTGGGGTTTACCAGTGACTGCTGCAGGGGTTACAGTTGCTGCCATGTGCTTGGGCCTACTTCTTTTAATAACGTGCTGCATACTATCAACATACTGTCACTGTGCCTTCTAGAGCTGCTCTCATTTGTAAGCATGTTTGTGTGCTTTTATATGAGCTTGTATATCTGACAGCTCTCAATGGCCTTATTCAAAGTTAAATCACTGTCACGAAGGAAAATCTTTCTCACAGCATCATCCTTTATACCACATACATAACTCTGTCCTTTATCAATTCATCCATTAAATCACCAAATCTGCACATTTTAGCTTGATTTCTCAGGTCAGTTATATATGTTGCAAAAGTTTTACCAGGATTGTGATCCCTTGTGTAAAATAAGTGCCTTTCCATTGTAACATTTGTCTGGGGGTTACACATTTCTCTAAATTTACTTTTTAAGTACTCAGGGTCCTCCCTTGACTCAGCCTGTACAAATAATATGATGGTTTTCTGCCTCTTCTGTATAGATAGCAGGTGCATATACAAATGAGTGATCCATTTGTTTGGCTTTTGACCCAGCTAAATTAAGCAGAATAAATGCCTTTGTATGGTCATCTTTATCAGAAAATGTAGCCTGTATGAAAATGTCATAGTCGTGCTCAAGCTTTCTTTCCAGTTCTCATCAATATTACTGTCAAACGCAAGTGCACTGCGTTTTCAAAATCCGTCATGCCCACAGGGTATGCACAAACACACTGAAAATATGGCCCTTGTAATTGTGTATCAATAAACAGTTTTGTGAGCTTGTAATAACATTCAAATGTATAATAAACTTTTCAAAACACTGTACTTAGCAAAATATGCTCTGTAATGACTGTACTCTGAGAAATAGCCCCTGTAATGACTGTACTTTGTGAAACATGCCTTGTAATGGCTGTACTTTGCAAAATAGCTTCACTGTACCACTGCACAAACATACAAACACTTTATAGACTTCTGATAACTCAGATATCTTTGCTTAATAGGAAAAATACATGCTTTGTGAAAATGCCGTTGTTTCCCTTTATTTTATTTGTTTTATGCAATTTGGACTTTATTTCAAACATTTTCTGCAGTAATTTGAATATTTTTATCAATATTGTACATATCTGTTTATGCCAATATCATTTAAAATGCTCTGTATGCCTCATTTCATATTATATGAAAAGAACTAGTGCTGAGCAAGTTTTAATACCTGAAATTCATTTTTGACCTGTTTTGCAAAGTATGCACATTTTAGGGATGATTGGCTCATCTGTATTCCACCAGCTCTAAGCAAGTGCTTTTAATCATTTTACCCAAGCCGCCTTCAACTTCATGCCCCTTGGATATGCTGGTTTTTGAGTCCTTGTCCTTTAGACATGCTGCTTCTGACACCATGTTGCTTTTACATCTCTAACACATATGACAAGCAGGCTGGAGTTTTCGTTTAAATGCTTTAGTACATAGAAACACATCGGGATGGATAGCAGCATCTTTAAATACGAATGAACTAGTTAACAGACAGACCTTACATACGTACATGCTTACATCTCGACTGCTTACTACACAGTCTAGCTTGCACTTGCTCAGTATTTATACACTTGTGCAAGCCCTTGGATAGCTTCTTAAAGGTATATACACATACATTGATCTACAGGTAGTATCATCATCACATAATGAGGTTTGATGGGTAACACACAATGGGAGTACCATGTTTACCACATGATGAGGTCTTAATAAAGGGCATTATCATCATAATCACATAATGAGGTGTGATGGGTGACACATAATGCAGGGAGGGTGCTGTTATGATCACCACATGATGCTGTGTTATGGTTGACAAATACTAGGGTATGTTATCACCACCACCTGAAAATGCATGTCATGATGACACATAATTGGGAGGTATTATCCCTACATGATGAGGCCCAATGGATGATACATAATGGGGGTTCTTATCACCAATTGAAAGTGCATGTCAGGCTGGCACATAATGGTAGTATTATCTTGACATGATGAAGTCAAATGGGCGACACATAATAGAGGTTATTATCACAACATGAGCTCTGATGGGTGACAAATATTGGGGGCATTATCACCAGCTGAAAGTGCATGTCTGGATGACACATAATGGGGGGATTATCATCATCACAACCTGAAAGTGCATGTCAAGGTGACATATAATGGGGGTTAATATCAGCACATGTTGAGTTCTGATGGGTGACACATAATAGAGGGGGGTGTTATCCCTATATGATGAGGTCCGTTTGGTGATACATAATGGGGGGTGTATCACCAGCTGAAAGTGCATGTCAGGGTGGCATATAATGGAGGGCATTATCACCACCTGAACGTGCATGTCAGGGTGACACAATGGAGGGTATTATCATCATCACATGATGAAGTCCAATGTGTGATAGATAATGGGGGGTGTTGTCATCACCACATGATGAGGTCTGATGGGTGACACATAATGAAGGGTATTATGCTTATCACTTTAAAGTCATACCTGTATGATATCATCACCACCTGAAGATACATGACAGTGTGACACATAATAGGGGTATTATCACCACCTTAAAGTGCATGTCAGAGTGACACATACTGAGGGTGTTATCACCACAGGAGGAGGTCCAGTAGGTGACACATTATAGGGGATATTTTCATCACCACCTTAAAGTGCAGGTCAGGTTGACACATAACAGGTGGTATTATCATCACTACATGATGAGGTCCAATGGATGACACATAATTGGGCGTATTATTATTCCCACATGAAAGTGCATGTCAGGATGACACATAATGGAGGGTTATCATCATCACCATGGATAAGGTCCAATTGGTTATATATAATGGGCAGGTATTATCATCACCACCTAAAAGTGCATTTAAGGGTGACACATAATGGAGGGTATTATCCTCAGCAGATGCTGAGGTGCAATGGGTGTCATAATGGGGGAGCACTATCATCACTACATGATGAGGTCCAATGGGTGACACATAATCGGTGAGTATTATCATCACCACCACTTGATGAGGTGAAATGGGTGACACATAATGGGGGGTGTTATTACCACATGATGAGGTCTGATGGGTGAAACATAATGGGGGGTATTATCTTAACCACCTAAAAGTGCATATTAGGGTGTGACTTAATGGGGGAGTATTATCATCACCACCTGAAAGTGCATGTCAGGGTTCGGGTCTATATTATGTGGCTGAAAGGTAAAAAGAGCAAACACTCTTTTATCAAACACTGAAAGGTGAAACCACTAAATATCGAAGACACAGAACAGCGATTTTTTTCCCAATGAAAAAAAGCACTGTTCCATGTCTTCGATGTATAGTGGTTTCACCATTCAGTGTTCGATAAAAGAGCATTCAATCTTTTTATCTTTCAACTACATAATATAGACACCAGAGTGCCACATAATTGGGGGGGGTGTTATCATCACTACTTGAAAATGCATGTCAGGATAACACATAATGGGGATATTATCATCTTTACCTGAAAGTGTATGTCAGGATGACACATAATGGGGGGGTATTTTCATCATCACCTGAAAGTGCATGTCAGTGTGACATGTAAAAGGGTTTTGCCATTACTACATGATGAAGTCTGATGGGTGACATACAATGGGGGGTATTATTACCATCACATGATAAAGTTTGATGGGTGACATATAATGGGGGGACATTATCATCACCACCTGAAAGAGTAACTCATTTTGACACATAATGGGTTGCATTGTCATCACCACCTGAAGATGTATGTCAAGGTGATACAATGGGGGCATATTATCATCACCACCTGATAGTGCATGTCAGGATGACACATAATGGGGGGGTATTTTCATCATCACCTGAAAGTGCATGTCAGTGTAACACATAAAAGGGTTTTGCTATCGCTACATGATGAGATCTGATGGGTGACATACAATGGGGGGTATTATTACCATCACATGATGAAGAGTGATGGGTGACATATAATAGAGGGTATTGTCATCACCACCTGAAAAAGTAACTCAGTTTGACACATAATGGGTTGCATTGTCATCACCACCTTAAGATGCATGTCAGGGTAACACATAATGGGGTTGTATTATCATCACCACCTGAAAGTGCATGTTAGGGTGACACATAATGGTGGGATATTATCAACAGATGAAAGTGCATATCAGGTTGACACATAGGGTTATTATCATAACCACATGATGAGGTCCAATGGATGACACATAATGGGGTATTATCGCCACACATGATGAGGTCCTATAGGTGACACATAATGGGGGGTATCATCACCACCTGAAAGTGCATGTCAAGGTGACACAATGGGTGGGTATTATCACACAATGTGGTCTGATGGGTGATATGTAGTGAGAGGGTATTATCGTCACCACCTGAAGCTGCATGCCAGGGTCACACAATGGGTAGTATTATCACCAACTGAAAGTATATGTCAGGATGACACTTAATGGGTGGTGTTATCATCACTATATAATGAAGTCTGAAGGGTGACACATAATGGGTGGTCTTATCATCACACCCACAACTGCATGTCAGGGTGACACACAATACATAATATCATCACCACCTGAAAGTGCATGTGAGGGTGACAAATAAGGGGTGGGTGTTATCGCCACATGATGTGGTCTGATGGGTGACACATAATGGGTGTTTTTTTTCCATCATCACCTGAAAGTGAATGTCAGGGTGACATAATGGGGGTTATTAACATCACATGATGAGGTCCGATGGGCAACACATAATGGGGCATTATCATCACCACCATCTAAAAGTGCATGTCAGGGTGACAGATAATAGGGGGGTATTATCATCACCACCTGAAAGTGCATGTCAGGATGACAGATAATGGGGGGTGTTATCCTTACCAAATGATGAGGTCTGATGGGTGACACATGATGAGGTGTATTATCATCACCAGCTGAAACTGCATGTCAGGCTGATATAATTAACGGAGAGTGTTATCATCTCCACATGATGGAGTCCAATGGGTAACACATAATGGGGGGGTATTATAATCATCACCACCTGAAAGCACAAGTCTGGGTGAAACATGATGGGGAGGTATTGTCATCACCATCTGAAAGTGCATGTCAGGATGACTGATAATGGCAGGTATTATCATCAGCACATGATGACTTCCAATGAGTGACACAAAATGGAGGGTATCATCCCTATAGCACGAGGTTCAATGGGTGATGCATAATGGGGGTATTATCACAGCCTGAAAGAGAATGCCAGCATGACACACACTAAATACATAATGGGGGTCTGCTAGATGAGACATAATGGATACTATGATCACAACATGATGAAATCTTACGTCTGATACATGATCAATTGAAAGTGCATGTCAGGGTGACACATAATAAAGGGTATTATCATCATCACATAATGAGGTGTGATGGGTGACACATAATGGGGGTTACTATGATCATAACATGATGAGTTGCTATGGTTAACACATATTGGGGATGCATTATCACCACCACATGAAAGTGTATGTCAGGCTGACACATAATAGGGGTATTATCTTTACAACATGAATTACAATGTGGGACATATAATGAGGGGGTACTGACATTACCAGTTGAAAGTACATGTCAGGCTGACACATAATGGGGGGTATTATCATTTTGCCATTATGAAGTCCAATGGGTGAAACAATGGGGAGGATATTATCATCATCACCTGAAAGTGCACATCATGGTGGTATAATGGACTGTACTGACCTATGCAAAGGATGAGCCCAAGTCATGCTGCGAACATGTAAGTTCCCCTTTTAGGCATGATGTGTACACTGTTAATTTCACATCTCATTAGTGTTTCTGAATAGCAGCAGTGGCACAATGAACAAACCATGTAAACATTGTGTTGAATTCTGCAAAAAACTGTGCAAATAACTGAGCACTGGAGGGAAAGCTCAGCTAAAAGGTGTTATGAAATAGATTCATACCTTCCAGTTAGACCTCATTAGGATTACTGCTGCTGTAACTGATTTTAAAGAACCATGTTCCTAATCCTACACAATGAAAAGGTTTGTCGCACATTGCAGTGCTACAAATGAAGTTTAAATGATTGTCATTGTAAACACAGTAAGATAACTGTAGAAAAGTAAACTGCATTCCAAGTACTGTTTATGACCGTCTGATTTGTGGCATAGTGGTCAACATACTGACCATTTGTGTAATAATTATGGGACGTGTGTCTGTCTATACAATCTTGGTTGCCAGCAATTGTCATAGTAGCAGTATGTCATTACAATGTTACTCCTTTATGCCATTCCACCTCCCATTTAATATCCACCTGTTACCCATTTTAATCTCTATCGTCTCTGTTTTGTATTTGTAATCAGTTGAAAAAAAACACATAAATACAAAACACATGTAGGCATAAATGGCTTATAAAACAATGTTGTAACCTTTTCATATTTCCCATTGTGTGATGCTTGCCATATACCAGCATCACTGGTCAACAGTGAACAGAGAGTAATGACCATTTTACCCTTAGGTTTGGATATTTTTACCCTACAATTATAAATGTGCATCATGTGTAACTTAAATGTGGAACTTTTCTCCCCATCCTCCACTGAAAATGGATTTTACCCAGTCTGATTTTTCCAGGTCAACAAGGGCAAATAAATAAATAAATTAATTAATGTTATCTGGGATATTTTGCAGACACATTGATGTTTATGGGCATCAGCTGGGTTTAAAGACCCTTTGTTTCTGAAATATAATCAAATGATGCATTGGCAACTACTTGAAATGTTGGGACCCACTAGACCAAGTTCTGAAATATAGAGGATGAATGGCTGACTTGGAATTTTGCCTTTTCCTCAAGGTATGGTGATCTCTTATTGTTGGTATATATATATATATATATATATATATATATATATATATATATATATATATATATATATATATATATATATATATATATATATTCAGGGGGTGTGGCAGCTTTTAAGGAGAAGGGTGAATTTTGCTGTTCTGCCATGTTTTCTGCTTTTTGTCACTTGGAATTCAGAGTGCTGAGACTTCAGTAGGGAGCTCAATGCACTTATGGTGTGCTGATGAGGTCAATAAAAAGTCAGAAACACGCGTGTCCACAACTAGTGGGGTTTGGCTTTACTGGCCTGAATGTAATCATAAAGACTTAAAAAGTGAAAAAGTCATGGGCATTCAGAAGCCATGTAGCTGATATACTTCATGTCCTTAATGGATCATTTCAATATTCCTCATGGGCTTGCATTACAAGAAGTTTAAAGTATAACACAGTGAAAACTCTAACTTGACTGGTTATTTCTTGTAGTTTTTTAGTGAAGTCTGTGTGACTTTTTACCCTTTGGTTTTAATGCTAGTTATCATTATATGGCAAAAACTAGGAAAATTCCCAAGCATGCTGAAAGACTTTTCTATTAGTTTCACCTCAAAGTTTAAAATCCTTTCAAGTCAGTAAGCAAATCTAACATTCAAAACAACACAAAATTAATATATAAGAGGATTATGTTCTCTATAACAGCTGGCATGGTTTGATATATTAATGATGTGAACCTTCCATTTAAGTGCACTGCCTCCACACTTCTAATCCACTGAGAGTGGCTTGTTATACAATACTTTTTCCATTCATTGACAGTAATTCTTTATAAGAAGCATCTTTTTACAACCTTTTCTCTGAGAGTTGCAATGGCAAAGCTGAATGATGCTCTGTTTGGCAGACTGTGACTGAGTAATGCATGGGTTTGAATCCGATAAGGTGGAATTGTTTTTCATTGGTGGACACTGTTATAATAAAGTGAAATGTGTTGTACACTTATGTCCTGTAAAAGATATGTGGCATGCATAGCCAGTGCTCTGCTTAGTGACCCTTAACATGTTGCTGTGTGACATAAACACAGCACACACACACACACACACACACAGGACTGAGACATTAAAAGAGATATTTTAGTGTTGAAATGGTGTGTGATGCTTGGAAAAAAGCTGCAGTGCTAGACATAGGTGGGAAACAAATGACAGTTCTCATCTTATGAACTGAAGCAAAATCCTTTGGCCATACTAATAATTTGTTAATTGATTTGCAAGTGAGATTAAACTAGAGGCACAACAGAAAACAATAATATCCCCACACATTTTGACTACTAATCATTAAACCCTATAACTCACATGAACTGTACTCCAAATGAGATGCACAATGCTGCAATATAGTATGTGGACAGTGTTTATTAAAAATGCCCTTTTTATATGCCATAAACAGTTGACAGTCCCTTGCAGATGTGTGGTGTTTGGAAGTTGAACACATGTTAAAGCATAAGAACTAGGCAGGTAATGTTTTGAATCCATTATTATGTTAGTTTTATGTGCACAGTGGCCATGATGAGTATGCTCATCTCAAATGCTTTCTGATTCATTCCTTGTGAACATGTCTTGGAAGTTACATACATCCAGGTAAAGCAACTGCTATCCCATTATTAACAATCTTAAGTTGGAGTTACTGTTGAACATATATTATCAACAGCAAACAGATGGCTGGAAGACTGCCATGCTTAAGACCTTAACATGTCACTGGAGAGATAACAGCACAGTACATATATTATATTTCTTTTGCCATCCATCATGAAATGCAAGTCTCCATTTCTTATCCTTGTGCAAAGAATGTGAACTGTGGGGTATGTTTTGGGCACCAATTCAGTGTCATTATTCCGACGTCTTACAAGGAGATATTTATGGCTGGAAAGAGAAAGGCCGTGCTCCTATTAGAGCACAGAGGTGGTGTGAGGAAGAGATAGATCTTTCTTTGACCTCTCAGTGAGCATTACAGCTGCTATGCTCCTACAGAGGTACTATACCAGGTCTCAATACAAGGCCGATGTCTGTAAAAGTCTGTCACCCATGCTTCTTGCATATCACACATGGGGAACAGTGCTATAACCATTATAGGGATAAGAGTTAAAATCCTGACCTCCATGGCCAATGGAAGATGATGTTTGGCCCTGGTCTGTATCTTTGTACTGTAAATGTAACCTTGTCTATCCATACAACCTGTTAATGCATGGTGTCATGCACTTTTTCACTATGCCCTTTCTCTTTGCAGCTCCTGACCAGAGTGAAAGAAATCTTGGGGTACATAGGGAGCAACTGGAATGCCTAAGATAGAGCCAGGGTACTATTAGTTTAATTATATCAGGTGTGATTGCACATTGTACTCCTGATGTAATGTTTAACTTGTCAGTAATGTATGTGGAGAGTTGTGCTACACTGATTACTGGTGTCTAACACTGATCATTTGACAGTCTTCCTCAATGTTGTAACACTCCATTCAAATGTGTGCTTTCTGACATATGTTACATAATTTCTTTGGTAATGTCAGGTGCTAATGCACAAGTCAAGAAAATGAGTTAGGCTGGTAGGGGTTTGAATCCAGTGTGAAAAGCCATTGGTGGCCTGCAATAATGACTTACTGAACAGAAGTGATGTAGTTAATGCTACTTGGATGTGACAATTTCACAGCAAGAAGGTTTTGATCCCCTAACTGTTGTAGCCCCCCTCTTAACCATGGTCATTCTTATTCACATACCTGTTGATGACAGCCCTTCAAATGTGTGTTTTCTGTCTCTGGTTGTAGAACTTCATCTGTAACATAATTAACTAGTTATGATATGAGTTATGATATGATATTTGATATGATATTTGATATGATAGTTATGATATGATACACGTAGTTTTGTTGTATCAACCTTAACAGGTTATGTTTGTTCTCCTTGTGATTTTACCCTCTTTACTACTCTGTGTATTTCCCTAGTACTTGCGTTTGACTCGTGGTTTGCCCCTATAATTACTTGTGTCTTCCCAAACAATTCTAACCCGTTAATCCCCACTTGTACATTAGCTAAAAATAAAATAAAAGGGTGTTCAAATGTTGCTATCTAATTAACATAGCCACCCAGTGTAATTTTGTAACTATCGAAACTCTGTGCACTGTTCTTGCTTTCCAACTAGGAAAGCTGATTATTTGTGATATAACTGCATAATCTGTATGGTTGCCTTGTTTTTTGGATATTATTTGTTCTGCTCTATCTTGCGAACGCCTGAGAACAGCATGCTTAACCCAAAGATTTAGGAACGCTCTAAAATAGTCCCTAGTACTGGCATTTGACTCGTGCTTCACCCCCTATAAATCTTTGTCTTTCCCAAAGAAGTCTAACCCAGCAACCCCCACTCGTACAACCTAACTGAAAGATAGTGATTAAATCTTGCTATCTACTTATCAAAGCTACGCAGTGTAGCACAGTAACTTGAAACACTGTGTAATTACTCTTGCCTTCCAACAAGGAAAGCTGTTTATTGCTCTGCTCTAACTAATGAATGCTAGACAACAGCGTGCTTCCCAAAGGTGAAGGAGCGCAACACAGCTGTCTAGTCTGTGAGTGATTTAATCTGTTGTTCTCCTTTCAAGGTAAGCTATTCTATAGCTATTATCCATCTGGTGAACACTAGACAATAACATTTTTTTTATTTATTTATTTTTTGACCAGAAGTGCAGGTTGCAGCAGAATTGTCTCTGTCCATGGGCGATAGAACTAATGCTTCAGCTTCTTGGCTAAGCATTACGGCTTATATTTTCTTTGGCTGCAGGGCTTATTGGGTCCCAGCTTCCACGTCTGCTTGTATCAGTGCTTAGGCCAGTATTATGAACTGACCGTTTGCTCAAAAGCCTAGTAGTACCTGCTAAACTGTAATACAGCTCTGTAAAATCACCAAAAGAACACAGCCTCCCCTCCTAACCTCATATATGCTAGTTTTTCACTTTCTTGAGCACATGGCTTAAAATTGTCCTTCTCAAATGCTAGCTTGGCAAGTTGCTCAAGCAGAGACTGTTTATATATCATTCCCATTAGCTTCTCTTATAATTAACTACCTTAGCTTACTGCTCCCACCTCTTAGAACCTAGCTCCATTTGGTTGTATTCTTTTCAATATTACCTAGTTTAACTATTGCATACTGCTGAAGACCTTTCTCTATTTTGTATGATTACTGTGTACCTCTTGCTAGCTTGAATATATGTTGGGTTGCCTTGCATTTTATCTGCTAACCTTACAGTGAATGTTTTCTAATGTCTACTTGAAAAGATGTTGGTATGCTTTGCTTTCTATCTATACATGTTGCCTTGAATATTTTTTCAACTGTTTGTATGAACTCAAATGTACTGAGTACTACCACTACTGTATTTACTACCTGTTAGCTTGTTTGACCTGCATGCTTGTCTGCACTACCCTATTCCGAATATCTCTTTCTTACCCCTTAACTATTTTTTCCCCTTGTCCCCACTGTTCTTAGGTTTGAATCTTCTATCCTACATTAAACCTTGAACATACCTACCTGTGAAAGGACTCCCTGCAGACCAAATCCATTCAAGACTACCGTAGCATAAAGACTTGCTGTACAACTTAATGAACCCTGTTCACTGGGAGGCAAGAAAGTATGTGTTAAAAGTGGTAATATTTAAGCACTTACCTAATATCTAGTGTACATATTTTATGCTACTTTAGCCAGGATACCCAGCAGCCATTCTCTCTCTTCTCTATTCCCTAGCATTTAGATACTTATCATTTCTGTGCTGTCTCCTGAAACTATCCTTAAGAGCCTTCCCCAACCCTGATATATCTCTCTGCTCTTGCCTCTTTTGTTATAACTCTAACTGACCACTAGATGGCATTCTAAACTAGGACAGTACATAACTCTTCCTTTCTTCCCTGATCTCCAAAGTTTTCTTTGTATTAACGTTTCTGTCCGAGGCTTGTGAACTGTCTTCTGCCCTATCCCTACCTGCTACTTACTGCTCACTTTACCCTGCTACCACTTCCTTCACGACCAATATTACCTATCCCCCTTGAACTAAACTGTCTCAACTAAGGAACTCAGTTACCAACTGCTTACTGATAGTTTTTGGCTGACTGGCTCACTTACCTGTCTGTACCCGCTCCGTTCACCCTGCGGCCTCACTCCGCTCCTCTACCCTGCCCCCAATTCCTACCCTCCCCCAGCACGTCTACTCTTATACCTAAAAACACCTCCTATCAAACCTACTATCCAATCACAGTCCTCTTCCAATTATCCCTCCCCCTCATTCTTTCTTTAATCCACTGTCCATTCACAGCCCTCCTACTACCCCTCCCCCTTATTCACCCATCAGAGGATACTCCACCTCTCTCTCCTCTCTCAATACTACTCCTCCCACTACAATTTCCTACACCCTTATACACTCAGTCTTCCATTGTCCTTGCCTACAATCTCTAACTCTCTCCAGTCACTTCTAGACCTTCCTTTCTTAAATAGCACACCACATTACTCTTCTCTTCACTGTACACTACCCTACCTATCCCAACATGCCCTATCAACTCCCCTTAACTTTCCAACTCCACAGCTCCATTCTCATCTTACTAATACCTTTGTATCTTGCTACTTCTTACTCCCCTAAAGCCCCTCTACTCCTCCTTCCTACTCAAACTATCCCTAACCCCCAGCTACAACCTCTTCAACACTCTCACTTTCACTCCATATCCTCCTCCCTTATTCCATCCAACCTATTGCATCTTTTCCATCCCAAACTATTCTCTACCTCAACTAAAACCCTCTCTCTGAAACTTCTGCTAAACCCTAACAGATACCCACTAAATAAACCTTACAGACCAAAACTTATCACCTACAATGTCCTAACCTTATCCGGAGACATTCATCCTAACTCTGGCCCTTGCCTCAGCACAAATCAGTCCATCCCTCCACCCTCTTGATTACCTACAACAAATAACACTCTCCACCCTTTCTCTTTTCCTCCCACTTCTCCTCTTAGCACCCTGAAAATCTTCACTATCAATGCCCAGAGCCTAAACAATAAAGGTCACTATGTACAAGCCTGGATTAATCACAATCAACCTGACATCCTTGCCATCTCTGAAACTTGGCTAAACCCCATATTATTGACTCCAGAATCCTGCCTCCTGGTTACAACATCCTCAGAAGTGACCGCTTAAACAAAAAGGGTGGAGGCTCTGCCCTGATTTACTCCAATCTTCTCTCTCTAATTCCACTTCAAATCCCTACCCCTCAATTCAAAAATTCAAAAATCACAGCAAGCCTCCTACAATTAAATAAACATAAAAATATCTGCTTCATTTCTTTATACATCTCCCCAGGCAACAATATCTCCACACTTGAAGACATTCTATACTGGGCCTCAACTGAAATAAAATATGAAACCTATATTCTAGGCAATGTCAATATCAACTGGAATAAAATCAACATACCATCCCCCTCACTTTCCATTAACCTTCTCAACTTCACCCAAGTAATCTCTTCAATAACTCGCCCTAACAAAAATCACCCCCCAGGGTCCATCTTAGACTGGATTCTAGTCTCCCATCCAAACAAAATCACTCTCCATGGCACTATCCCTGACACCTTCAGGGACCATCTCCCTGCCTTCATCCATCGATCAAGTAGCTCCGTCCAACACCATCTCTACATTCAAACTCGTAACCTCAGCAACTTCAACCCCTCAATTTTTTCTAACATCTTTAAACAAATTAACTGGCAACCTCTAAATACCCTCTCACTCGACAATGCTGTTGAGCACTTCAACTTTATCTTCCTAGATACTCTTAACTCACTAGCCCCACTAAGAAATAAACAAATCAAAACTAATTCTGCACCATGGCTGACCAAAGAAACTAAACAAATTATGCGTCACAGAGACAAATCCTGGAAGCTCTATCAAAAAAATAAACTGTCTTCTACCTTACTTCTATATAGCCAGCTCTGCAATCAAGTAAAAAAAACTTATTACCAAGGACAAAAAAAACTACTATAATAAACTTCAGTCCAATAACAATAAAAACCCAAAACAGTTCTGGAAATCAGTCGACTCCTTACTTCATCCAGGATCTCAAAACAACCCTTGCCCTGACCCTAATCTAACTGACAGTGAACTGAGCTCCCAGTTCAACACCTTATTTACTGAATCCATAGCTAAGCTAACCAAAACATTCCCTAATAACCCACCTAACTCCCTCTTCACATCACCCAGCAACCCAAACAACAATCCCATTAATTTCCAACTCAAACCTGTTTCCACAACTACTATAAAACAGCTTCTATCCAAGCTAAATCCATGCTCTAATGCCCCTGACAACATTCCCTCTTGCTTCCTCAAACATGCAGCTGAAGGAATCGCTTTCCCAATTAGTATTCTGATTAATAGATCCATAAATGAGTCATATGTTCCAAAACTCTGGCGATCAGCCTACATTCTACCTTTTCACAAAGGAGGCAAAAACACCATTATTTCTAACTTCCGCCCTATCGCCCTACTCTCTCCAATATCTAAAATTCTAGAAAAATGTGTCCACCATCAACTTTTACCTTATCTAATTCAGAATCCCCTCCTAACACCCACCCAGCATGGCTTCCATCCTGGCCACAGTACCATAACTGCCCTACTTTCCTTCCTAGAAACTGTCAATCAAGCACAAGACTCTGGACTCATTGTATCCGCAGTTCTGCTAGATCTTTCAAAAGCCTTTGACACCATCTCCCACACACACCTTCTTCATCATCTGGCTAATCTCAATCTCTCCCCAAATACTCTATCCTGGTTCTCCAGTTATCTATCTGATAGATGCAAGCAGTCAAATGGAAGAACTCTTTCTCTTCCTTCCTGCCTACACCTACTGGCATTTCTCAGGGGTCTATCCTTGGACCCATGCTTTTCAACATCTTTATAAATAACCTTCACACTTTCATCCCTGACACCACAGTCATCCAATATGCTGATGACTCTACCTTGATCTGTTCTGCCCCAACCTTTCCTGAACTACTGACCAAAACCCAATTAGCCTTTACCACTACAGAGAACTGGATGCACCAAAATCACCTTTCTCTCAACTCCAATAAATCCAAAATACTAATTTGTCTCCCCTCCAAGATTACCTCTTTGGACAAAAACACTTTCAATGTCCTAAATCAAACTAACATTACCATTGAAGTGGTTCCCTCTGCAAAACTCCTTGGCATTACCATAGATGAATACCTCAAATTTGATCTTCACATTCAACAAAACATAAAGAAAACACACCAAAAGCTAGGTATGCTATATAGGAACAATAATTTTCTTTCCAACTCCACTAGGCATACCTTGGTAATCACCTACCTCCTCCCTTCCCTTCTATATGGAGCCCCTCTTCTAATCAATTTATCTGTCACCAACACCTCTAAGCTCGAAGCTTGCTATAATAAGATCTCTAAATTTGCAACTAAATCCTAAACATCAACTCACCACTGCCTCAGCCTACACTCTTTGAACTGGTTAGAACTCCCTAACCACCTAGACTATCTACAACTAACCACCGCTCACAAACTAACATTCTCCCCAGACACATGCCCAGCATTAAAGGACATCCTTCCTCCATACATCCCTAACAGATCACTGAGATCTGAGCACCAAAACCTAATCTCCATTCCCAAACCCAAGCAATCTGCTGGCCAGCTTTTACTATCCTTCTCTCTAGGTAGAAAATGGAACTCACTGCCTCCTTCTCTTAGGACTATGCCCAACACCGATTCCTTCAAGAGCCAACTTTTTCTTCACCTATCTTCCAAATGGAAATGCTCCTGCTTTCACCCCACATAAATTCTGGGGACTCCCCACTAAGCTCCCCTTACCCCCTCTCCACTATACTCTTATTCTTATTCTTATTAATCAAGAGATCTAGAACCAGCAGACTCTGACTCCTAACATGTAACTATTGTTTAAAAAAAAAACTCTGCAGTCAAGTTGTTAAACTGTCTCAATTTGTTTAACTGTCTCATAATGTATGTTATGTCTCCAATGTATGAATCCAACTCTTGTATTTTCACTTTGTAACCTTTATTTGTATTTTGCAAACCTACATTGTATGGCATTTCACTTTGCAACCTTTATTCTTCATTTTGTATCATATATTGTATTAAATTGTTCATGGAGCTTTTCTCCCTTGGCCTCCACTGAAAATGGGCACTTCATGGCCCAGTGGACTTCCCTGGTAATCAAATTGATAATAATAAATAAATAAATAAATAATGAAACTAGTATATAAGTCAAGAGTATTAGTGCTAGACAGGCAGGAGTTCAAATCCAAAATGGTTTACATTTTAGCAGTATGACATACAATCCATACCTTTCAAAAACTAGGCACACTGTATGTTTTATAATGCAGTTAGTATAGTATGTGTAAATTATACTTTATCATTAATGTATAATTCATCATTACAGTACATCATTTTTGCATGCTGTTCAGTAATAATCACTTTGTCAAACTTAGACTGTCACAATGCAACAATGCACTAAGTTATAATAATAACTCCCAGATCACATTATCTCTGCATATTTACTGACAGAAAGGGAAGTCACACCTACAGGAGTCCTGTATCTGTAGTACAAATTGTGCTACAAGTGGTGTGGTGTATTATGGGTCTACTTCTAATGCCCGAAACGCCGTTTCACCGACAGGGAAATGACCGACGCCAGAAACCCGACAACGCAGTTGACCGACTCGCTCGAATCCCGACAGACGGAAGACCGACAAGGGGAATGTGTAAGCGCGACCTGGTAAGTATGCGATAGTGAGGGATTTCGGAGTAGGGAGCGGACAGGTAAGTGTGCAATACTCAGGGATGTAGGGTTAGGGTGTGTGATAGGTGAGTGTGCGGTAGTGTCGGAGCTTGGGGTTTGGGGTGTGTAAGTGAGTTAGGGTTAGGGTGCAGGTAGGGAGTTTGTGCGGTAGTGTCGGAGCTTGGGGTTTGGGGTGTGTAAGTGAGTTAGGGTTAGTGCAGGTAGGGAGTGTGTGGTAGTGTCGGAGCTTGGGGTTTGGGGTGTGTAAGTGAGTTAGGGTTAGGGTGCAGGTAGGGAGTGTGTGCGGTAGTGTCGGACCTTAGGGTTAGGGTTTGGGTTAGGGCTAGTGGATATGTGTTGTAGTGTACTGTGGTGTTGACGTGTAGTGTGTCGGTGTTATGGTGTTCGGTGTTTCGCGTTGTCGGGTTTGTGTGTTGTCGGGTTTCTGGCGTCGGTCATTTCCCTGTCGGTGAAACGGCGTTTCGGGCATTAGAAGTAGACCCATATAATAGGTGTCTTTAACGCATTCTTGCCTATAGCATGACTTGAAAAGTTCTCAGAATGGAACTTACAGTGCCTACTCAAAAGACAGCATGTCCTTATGACTCCTGCAGAGTATATATGCACTCTCTTTTTTAAATATACAAAGAAGTATTTAGTAGTAACTTACAGATGCAGAAACATAGCTAATCAGTAGAGCAACTATACATCTGTAAGCCAGTTCTATAAAAAGTACACTTAAAAAGAAAAAAAAAATTCTTAACCCAAATTTTCTTGCCTCTTTACATGCTGGAACCCTTGAAAGTACTTACTTCAGATCACTATAAAAGTTGCTCAAGTAGATCAGTCTATGAGATATTCCATGATGGTTTTATTTAGAAAATCCAGAAAATGCAGCATTATTTATTTCAATGTTTCAACAACCTTGTGACATTGAAGCTGTCTGATGAGAAAGCTGGTATGAGGAAGCCAGATGTCTGACATCACTATTCTAATAGTTAATGGACTGCAGAGACAACTGGCGGCATCTGTCTACATCTGCTAAAAAAGCTTTCTCCTGCTACACATACATTTGATTTTCAGAGTTCATATTCTTTAGAAATGCAAGGTAACACAAACCTCATTATTAAATTTAAAATCTATCCCAGATTATGGATTATGGGTTTTACTCCTTTTTTGTTTTGAAATTATTCACAATAATGAAATCTTGATGCTTCAGTGTCTTCTTAACTGCCATATTTTCAATGAAGTTAAAATATTCAGTTGATTTCTGTTTTCTCCATAAATGATTTGAGTGTTTGTTTATAGCCTTCAGAGAACAAACTCGCTAATAGAAAGTTTCTGGAATAATAGGCTTTGTAAAATGTAAGGGTGGTATCTGTCTTGATTTTGGTCCTTTGTCTACATTTTTGTTCTAAGTTCATCTTGATTCTTGAGCTAAGGGGTTGAGAGTTTTGCCTGTGTGCATTTATTATTATGGGGGCATAGATGCTGTCAACTCTCAATAATTTTATAGAATGCCACTGTTTTGTTTGCCATGGAATCAGATTACCTGCAATTTACTTGTTTATCTGTAAGTGTTGTGGTTATGTATATTTAGTGTGAATATCTCAGCCAGTGTCCACATAATAGGTCTAAGGAACCATATTTCTCAGGACAGGTCTACATTGATTTATGCATCTGTTATACTAGAGAGAGAAACTAACAGCTTTTTCCTTATCAGAGCAGATGAAGGTACCATGACTTGAGATATTTTGTTGAAGAAACTATGAGGCTTCTTTTACCAGTTTACATGCTTAGTGAAGATCATACCAAAGGAGGCAGTATATTCAATGATCGACTTAAAAAGTAAGAGGTGCAAAGTGGGACTATAACATGTCTGAACCTTTGAGAGATACCCAAAGAGTAAGTTGTGCAAGACAGAAACATTTTGTAACTATCACAGAAATGTGGTAATCAAAGAAGAGTCTAGGTACCCACGTCCAGAGCCATGGTTAGCTCTTGTGATGCCTTGGACATGTCCCTCAGACCAAACTAGAGGACAAAAAAGCTTTTCCAAAGTTGAACACAAAAAGCTTTTCCAGTGAGCTCTACAAATGCAGTATTGGCACTCAAAGATGGTGTCACCTGCAGTTTCTTATATGAATGCCACTACTGCACTTGCACCCTATTGCAAGTTTTGGCTGTACCGCCTAACAGTTGCACCCTTTACATTTTCCTGATTACAGCTCTCCCAGGTCCCTCATGACTGTGTCAGATTTCAGTGGAATGTGATTTAAGAAATGAGTTGTAATGATGATAGAGTTTACATTTGTTGGCACTGGGGGTAAGTTCATGATTAGTGCACCAAGCATCCCTTTGGCCTTGCCAGAAGATGTGAATAATAGAATGGGATTTAATAACTGCTTCCAATTTGCAATTATTAGCAGAATTTGTTAGTGAATTTGGCTCACAACTTAAGTAAGTTAGTCAATTGATATAAGCTTTCTTGATAAACAGACGTGGTTCCAAGATAGATTCTTGGGAGACACTACTGGTGGCTTAGTTATTCACTCCACATTGTCATATCATCCCCACACTCTAGCTTCCCAGAAGTAGGGTCCATTGCTAATGATTTTCAGCAAAACATGCACGAATCAAAATAAACAATCTTAGACTTAAATAATTGCATCTACATTATTAAGCAAATATACAAATTAACAAATATAAATTCATATTGGTGAAAATTGTTTTTATCAGAATTTCAGTAAAAGTTTTTGCTTTCTGTAAGCTGTGTTGTATTTCTCTTAGTTTTAGCAGATTTTTATAATAACACATGGATTTGGATAAAACTCTTTCATACCTGCCCCTTCAGATATACCATAAGCAAATCATCATTTCTTTATCATTCTCACTGTTCAGTCTTTTCTTTTATCACAATAGCTTTACATTATATTGTCATTTTGTAGCTTTTATGTACTTTTGTCATTTTTTCGAAAATTTTCCAAAACTCCTATATTATCTTATAGTTTAAAATTACAAATTGCATAATTTTATATTCTTTGTTACTGCATTTACTTCATTTCTCCTGTAACAGACAGGTCTGCACATATTTGAATACAAAAATCTCAAATGTTGATATCATTCTGCATTTAACTCCTTAATGTTATAGTTATATGGATGTTTTATTCATATGTTTCCCAATACACAAGTTTGAATGCTTAAACATTATACACAGCAGAACAAAGCTCTTTGTTCATTTTGCTGTGCTGTTTGGCAAAAGGTTGATTCAGAGATGTGCAGAATTAGCACAGTGTTGAATCCAATTACATTTTTGCTTTGAACATCTGTGGATTAGCCATCTGAACAGTTGGTGTAACTGTGGAAGGGGGCCCCAATGAAAAACTGGGAAACACTGAGCTTTGATGAGAAAAGTCTGCTCAGGTTAGTTATCAGCAAATTGTGATATGCTATAGATTACCTTACAGAGGTCAGCAGGTGTGTATGTATACTTACAATGTAACCTTATGTTGCCCTTCTCAGATATTGCACACTATAGGCTTCAGAGACCCATCATACTACATAACCTCCCAAATAATGTCTCAGGTGTTATGCATTATTGGCTCATATGTCTAACCATACTGCACAACTTCCCAGATGGTGTCTCAGATGTTATGCGTTATGGACTCATATGGCTAACCATACTACACAACTTCCCAGATGGTGTCTCAGATGTTATGCATTATGGGCTTGTATGGCTAACCATACTACATAACTTCCCAGATGGTATCTCAGATCTTATGCAGTATGGGCTTGTGTGACATCCCTCCTCTGGGCTAGTAATCAAGAAGCCTTAATCCTCACCACTGACATGAGTGGGGAATATTCATTTAGAACAGAAATAGATACAGGATTTACAGATGCAGTTCTCTGCACCAAGCAAAATTTCCCTTAAGAGTACATAGAGAGCACACTCTGTCCTGGGACTGGCTTTTCCTTTTCAGGCCCCGAATAAGACTCCACCTTTCTCTACAGAAACCAGTGCTCTGTGTCCCTATTTCAAGTAGCTGGCACACACACTCTTTGAGATTTAACTTTCACACATACACACCTGGGAAAGGCTGGCACAGATTTAACAGCTATGCTGCCTCTGCCAAGACTATAAGTTAAATTCACTGCCACCAGCCAGCTACTTTAATGCTTGTACAAGGGTACCCAATTACTCTCAGTAAAGTTAATACTTATACAAATGGTAATGTTTGGCCAAACAGCAAGACTTTCATAGATTAGCACTAGGCTAACTGTCCTCGGGGGCCATTTTAAGCGTAGGCAATTACCCCATGTGAGAATCAAACACTGCAAGTTGTGTTTCGAAGGTATGCATCTTAACCATTACACCAACCTCCCACCATCAGGAGCATGAAGCCTACAGTGCCACCAGATAAATGCAGTTCTCTCAAAGGTTAAACTATTTTCTAAAAATAACAGCCACAATGAAAGGTATAGATATATTTAATAATAAATAATAAAATAGAGAACAAAAAATACTGAATATCTATATACAATAAACACCAGAGTTTCAGTTCATGGGGAATATAAAAACAAAACAACTGGAAAGATTCAGACAGAAACAGAAAAACCCTATTTAACTAGTCTCACTATATTTTCTTAACTGATGGAAGAATTACTGTTCCCTAATTAAGTTACTTATAAAACCAAGGCAAGATGAAATGGGTGAGTGGTCTTTGTTGTCAGGATCCCAAGAATGGAGTGCTTGGTATCACTATCACATTTCTCACTAATATCTAAAATAATTTTAGTGCTGGCTGTAGAGTGACATCATATCTGGTCACCTGATTTTGTGGTTCCCACACTGCCCCCTGACTAGGAGCTGAACCAGAATCTAGCAGAGATGTGTCACAATACACACCTAGAGCATTGCTAAGGCATCTGGAGACTGTACAACAATTCCAATACTTTCATCTTTTTTGTAGAGACTAATCAACCATTCTCTGGTACCCCAGGGTAGCAATTAGTTCACCACAAGGAAAATAAGAGCAGGATCCCAGATCAGACATTGCATCTCTGCTGCATTCAAGCCTGTGAGATAAAATCTTTATGACCTAAACAAAGTCATTTAATTTCAACCTATTTTCTTATGGTTGAGCTTAACCCCTTCCCTTCCAACATCCTCTGTTAACACATATATATATATATATATATATATATATATATATATATATATATATATATAGCTAGATAGATAGATAGATAGATAGATACTTTTTTTCAGTTACAACAATACAGTCAGATATAAATGTATATTTATTTTCTGTCCAGCAGGACCCACTGTTGATACATTTTAACACAAGCAACTTTACAAATACATTTTAACACAAGCATCTGTATAAATTAGTTTGATATACAAATTACATACATTTTTTAAAAACACCAGCTAGCTATGCTGGCATGTGTTACACATGCATTGCCCTACTCTATCTGGCATAGCTGTCACTACATCACAGCTTGTATGGCTAACCATGCTTCACAACTTCCCAGATGGTGTCTCAGATGCTATACAGTATGGGTTTATATGACTAACCATTCTGCACAACTTCACAGATGGTGTGTTATGTAGTATGGGCTTGTATGGCTAATCATACTACATAACTTCCCAGATGGTGTAGTGTTCCATGTGATGCAGTGACCTAATTTACATGGTCAGCCCACAGACATTACTATGTACCTTGGAAACACTGAGTAATCCCTGCACTGCTCACTTACAAATCATTGTTCTTCAGTGTAACAAACTTTTAAAAACCACTTTACCCTTGAGTACTGTGCAAGGCTTGACAAGGTGGATTTGGTAATAAATGGTAAGTAGGTACCTCACACTTACAAGGGCTACACCTACATATTAAATTAGGTTTATTAACCAGGATAGTCCAAATGGGCTATGCAAGATCCCTTTTCAGTGAAGTCCCAAGGAGAAAAGTTCATGTAAATTTACATTAAAAGATTTACGATGAATATATCTGTAACACTAAACATATGGCTTACATAAGTAAAAAAATCTTTACAAATGCTTAGTGGGAGAAATGTTGCTTTTATCAATGAAAAAAAGCAATAGTAGAAGTGATTTTTTAAAGTATTTAGACAGAGAAAGAAGCTAAGTCAAGAGCTGTAAGTGAAGAGATGTGGTAGTACAGATGAAACTGAAGAGTCATCTAATTCATACATGAATTTGATTATATTTAATTTTATTCATACATAATTTTTTATTATATTCCATTTTTCTTAAATTACCCGAAACCCTGAACACCTTAGATGCCTAATGACCATATAATATGTTTTTGTAAACCTTCACTTGGCTATTTCCTTCATTTTTCTAACATTTTCTAGGCATACTACATCAGCTTCTTTTTTTCTGTGCACCATAATAAAATTTCCAGTCTCCTGTGCCAGTTGGCCATTTTATTAGCACTCAGTTAAGAAATCATTCCTCAAGGCACATAATCACCAGTTTGCACATAGTTTAAATAGCTTAACTAAAACAGTAGCAGTTTCTGTGAATGCAGAAGTGATTCAGAGACGTCATTTGCAATGAGGGAAGACCTCATTTTTTGCGGATCTGCATGTCTCTGAATCATGTGGTGTTACCATTAGTGGTAATCAGCATTAAGCTGTAGTAATCATCTCTGGCAACCAATGCACCCTGGTGGAACAGACACAATCCATTGATTCTCTTGCACCTATGCATACATCCAAGCACACAGCCACCACCACCTTCTTACCTGTCCCTGTGTTTGCAGAATGTCTCTGGAGTAGCTTATTTTTTTTTCTGGCCCACAGATGATTATAGTCTACCAATGATGCTAGCATTAGAGCTGCGTTCTCATTATTCAGAAAATACATTGTTATGTCATATATGTTTCTCTATTATTGTTTTAATTGATTCTAAGTAATTAAAATGTCACCCTGGTGTCATCTAGCATTCTTCCCAGTTTTGTATGACAATTTAGAGGTATTTCATCTTCCTGAATCACAAGGGCATGACCTATCCTTCTCAACTTTCCCTGATTTTTGCCCTCCCATACCTGTTCTGTTCCTCATTACTCCATGACTAGTCAGTCAGTAATTTCAAACATTGAGTTTCATAGTTACCTGGAGTCAAGACTAGTGACTTAGTCCTCATTGTAGCAGGCTAAAGCCCTGTTTTCTTAATTGCTTTCTGTGCCAAGGCTATAGGGTTCAATGTTTTTTAAATTAGTTAGTGTACCCAGAATATATTCTCATTAGTCTAAGGAAATAAGAATAGCAGTCCACAGACACAAAAGATCAGCACTTCCAATTGCAATCGTAAGCAGTCTCCCATACACACACACACACACACACACACACACACACACACACACACACACACACACACACACACACACACACACACACACTCTCACTTTACCTGTTCCATAACTCTGGCTACCGTGATCACTCATGTACACACTGAATTGACAGCACTCGTTTCTCTGCAAACATACGTACACACATCCACTCCACCACATTTCTGATATTGGCACTTAACTCTCACCCATTGAAAGCAATTGGAAACTTGAATTCTTGCCTAAGTTAAATAACTTGGTTGGATGTGCTAACTTACAGAGACTTGCTCAGCTGACTGAGTGTCTTACAGCAGGTATTTCCATGGCACAGCACGTTTCTATTTAGCACAGGTCACTAACCTGGAACGCCTTGTTAACAAGAAGCTCAGCTGAGATGATTGTTCACTGCCATTATTTTACAGACTGTGTAAAATCATTGCAGAGGGTCTGTCTCTGAATCAGAAAGGGTTACCACCAGTGGGAAAATGGCCATGTTAGATTTATTGCTGCCAGTAGCTTTTTCTGATTTCCAGAGAGTCTCTTGCTTCACAAATTTAATTTATATAATGTTTTTGTCCACATAATACATGTCATTTAGACTGCCCTACATACCTTATCATTCCCGTTCCCCTCTCCAGACCAAACAATGTCAAGCATATGTTGAAGACATTGTTTGTGTGTAACCTGGTCATAACTTCCCAGCCTCAGTCTATAATCTTTCTGTTCAGTTTGAACCAAACAACAACATTTCAATTATATTATACAGGGAGTTACTCCTTTGGCGGTAAGAAATACTTACATCTTTCTAATAGTCAGTTCAACAAATGAAAATTGATTTCATGATTGATCTTTCTCACTGCTTTTTTTTGTTAATCTGCTGCTGAAACATTTCTAACTCCTTATCTCTCTCCCTTTCTAAATCAAACAATGCTAAACATCTGCTCATCCGACTATAAACTGTCTGCATCACCCACTGATGTTTATTGTTATATTCATAGCTATAGTAGCCTTATGGGTGATTTCCTGCAGTGATTAAAATGATTTTTATTATGTGTGTTTTTGGGGAAAGTTACTTTTTTATGTAGCTGTTTTACAAACTACTTATGTCAGCCACCTCCAGGAATCGGGTATCTTTTTCAGCTTACCCATGGAACATCCTTCCAGTTTTTCTATTCTTACTTCCAAGGCCTCACAGCAAGATGTTGTCCCGTTCAATTCTCAGCTAGAGCATCTTCTGTGGAGACATGCATGAATGGGCGCACCTTCGTTGAAGATTGTGCGTTAGGGCCGGCAACTCAGCACATAAAAATCAACTGCCAATCATTAGCGGACCGGAGTTCCACTGTGGCGACCCCTAACTGGG
Source organism: Protopterus annectens (assembly GCF_019279795.1). NCBI lineage: Eukaryota > Metazoa > Chordata > Ceratodontiformes > Protopteridae > Protopterus > Protopterus annectens. The sequence goes on along the minus strand of NC_056741.1, from coordinate 1,533,047,005 downwards.
AAAAGCTGAAAGACACAACAACTTCTAACCACAAAAAGAAAGAAATAATAGTAAAGAATCTTAGCACTACAGCAGGCTACTAAAGTGCTGTAGCCACAGATGGATGAATCTGCTGTGGCTGTCTCTTGTTCCACAAGCCAATCATCTTTTTCCTTGGCTTCCTGTCTTGTAGGTCCTATAGCTGACATAGATACTGGTTAGACATGTCCTCTGTGGCTGTTGGAGGGCCATTGGCAGACAAGGGACAGCCAGTCTTGTCAATCTTAGGTGAATAATCAGGTAATACCACTCTGCCTAGCAAGAACTTTATGCCTAACAATTGAGAAATTATACCTGGCATACATGGGTCTGCTTCTATAGAAATTCTTGTAAAAAAAGAAGAAAAAGTTAGACATATTTCTTTTCCTATCTCAGTCACTTTGGATAGGTGTGATTTATTGGGTTTAGTTCAAGCTTTTGACCCCTCCGGTGCAGCTGTTTCTGATAAAAGAAAATGAGAATCTTCATTTTCTGAAGAGGTACTAGTTTTTGAAAAAAGAATGATTGTGAAGGGACAGATTCTATTTTGTCTCCTAATTTTCTGTTTCAGGTTCTGGTAAGTGTATGGCTTCTACAAGATTTTCAGAATAAAGCAGTTGTTTCAGGAAGAAAGCAACAATATACCTTTGTCTCTGAAGATGTACTTCAAATTATAACTGGAATTTCCAGAGTCTACTCCTATTCCTCCCGTTCTTTCAGCATTGGAGCATGTTTTTGTCACAGCCTATAACTTGCCTAACAGCCAGCCTGCTGCCACTAGAATGAAAACTGTATAATGTTCCTCAGTCTTGTAAGTTTTTACACACTTCTCCATGATCAGACCCAGCAACTATTGTTTTACTGGGCCCAGCTACAGATAAATATCTGGTAAATATCAATTCTGCTCCTTCTGAAAAGGACTGGAAAGCTTTCAATAGCTTTAGGGAAACATATTCTTCTGCAATACTTATTTTTACAATTTTCAACACTCACGCATGTTAAAGTTTATACTCACCTCAGTTGACAACAGGAGGAATAGTATAGCATATGTTTCTACTAAGGAAAAAAAAACTTTTACAGTGTCTCAATTTGTTACTTGGTGTTTAAAATGTTTGTGATTCAGCCTGGGACCGTTGACACTGGAACTTTTATGAACAGGTTTGCTTGGCTGCTTTGTCAAATCCTTCCAGAAGATGCCAAAGCAGACATTTTGAATTCTTCTTTTGGAAGAAAATTAGTTTTTGGACTATCTGCTGCAGAGGTGTTTAAGTGTAATGAGAGAGGTAAGCCATTTCAAGGAATCTCTCAGATTTTTCAGATTTCCTTCTGAAAGTTTGCCAAGGGATTTAATGCTACCCCTGCAACTTTCTTTATAAACAGTAAAACAAATTCAGCAAGTTGCTTATAAGCAAATGTTTAAAAATAAAAGGTAGGGAGATCTGTTAAGGTACCAAATAACTTTCACATGAGACAATTCATCAGTGAATAACAATACCCTTTATTACAAAGAGAAACATGTACTTGGGACACAAAGAAATCAAGGTCTTGTCTCCTCAAACTACATAATAATTTTCTCAATAACATACTTCAACAAGTGTGGGAGCATTTGGGGTCCCCACTTATCACAAAGAAGATGGCCAAAACAATGCAGGTGTTCTGGGATATAACCCATTCCCCTACGATTCTGGGGACCATAGCATGTACCCTCACTGAATTAAAGGCTTCACTTGGTGAAGTGAGAAAGAGGTAGGTGAACTGCAAGGGGTATCACTCCATCAACTTCCAAGTGCTTTGTAATGCACAGTGTCATTTACAATGTGTTTTCAGGCCACCCAGGCAGTTCTCATGACAATCTCATCTGGCATGCATGTGATTTTTACCAGCAATTTGCAGGGGGTGACTTTCTGCAGGGGCATCTTGTTGGTGATGCTAGGTATGCCCTTGGAACCTAGTTACCAATCAGAATTAAACACACTTAGACTTGACATGGGTTCGACCATGCACTCTAACAAACAAGAATTATAACAGAGTGTGTTAGTGCTGATGAAGGCATGCTTTCACTGTCTGGATTTATCTGGTGGTGACCCACCTGAATATACCAAAATAGTGACTGTGTTTGTGATGTTACACAATATTGTAGTTAGGAAGCACTTACAGCAGAGTGACCTCTTGCAGGGCAAGCAATTCTCAGCACATCAGGTAGAAGAAAGTGCGACAGACAAAATTCAGAATGGAAATGGACAGTAGTGAATGACAATGCCAGATGGATGAGGGCGCAATATGCTATAGCATTATCAAAGAGACAACTGATGGCATATTGCTTTGCAACATAACTATACAAGAGTTAAGCAGATTCACTACAGTAAAAAGGATGCAAGCTAAATCACCAGGCTGTGTTCACCCATGCATAGGCTGGCCGTGATGTGTATCAGACATAGGCAACTCAAGTAACAATGTGCAGAGGGCAAGGTACAGATAACATCATTTACACAGGTGGGCAAAGAGTAGAGGAAGTGAGAGTGTGTGAGTGCCGAGGTGTAGCAAAAGGAAAGGACAAATATAATTTTACGGGAAGTAAAGATCTTGTAAGTGAGTGTTTAGTGTTGAGAAGGATACGGGTCAGTAGAAGTGTGGAATGTGCTGTGACCTATGGTGGCATGTGAGTGTGTGTGTGTGTGTGTGTGTGTGTGTGTGTGTGTGTGTGTGTGTGTGTGTGTGTGTGTGTGTGTGTGTGTGTGTGTGTATCTGTATCTGCAGGGACATGGCCTAAGTAGTTGGTGCAGCACTATGGCTTGACCTACTGGACAGGTATAGGACATGTATGTCAGTGGGATCAGCTTCCCATGCACACCTCAGCCTATGAGAGCTGACTCTGCCATGAGATGCGCTGGTTATCATAGGATCACAGGAAGTTACTAGGCTATTGTCCCTGAGGCCCTTATAAGCCTAGCCAAGAGTTTAGCCCATGCATAGACAAATCAGCACCTGATTTCCCTGTCCAGCAGGGACACGGGTGGAATCCCAGGGATGTAATTTCTATTTCCCATCCAGCAGTCCAGGTTGTGCTTAAAAAGGGGTAAAGAGGTACTCTGGTTGACGTGGAGAGGGAGTCTATTTGATAGATGGGGGGAGTCTCTGGGACACAAATCTGTCCCACCAACAAGTCCTATTGATGTCACAGACCAGGTTGAGGCCACGTGTATGGGTCACTCAAGTTGAGCTTGACTTGCGGATATGCAGCAGTCCCATCAAGGTGGGGTCTGAGATCATCTTGTATGCCACACAGAGGTCACCTCTGAGGAGTCTGTATGAAACAGAGTAGAGGGATAGGGCTTTTTGCCTATCTGTGTATGGTAGATTTTTGAGGCCAAGTGGAGAAAAAGTGTTTTGGTACCGATTTGGAAAAATAAGGGTGATGTGCAGAGCTGTAGTGACTACAGAAGGATAAAACTGATCAGTCACAGCATGAAATTATGGCAAAGAGTAGTGGAAGCTAGGTTAAGAAGGGAGGTGATGATTAGTGATAAGCAGTATGGTTTCATGCCAAGAAAAAGCACTACAGATGCGATGTTTGATCTGAGAGTGTTGATGGAGAAGTACAGAGAAGGTCAGAAGGAGTTGCATTGTGTCTTTTTGGACTTAGAGAAAGCATACGCAGGGTGCCTAGAAAGGAGTTGTGGTATTGTATGAGGAAGTTGGGAGTGGCAGAGAAGTATATAAGAGTGGTACAGGATATGTACAATGGTAGTGTGACAGTGGTGAGATCTGCCGAGGGAGTGACAGATGCATTTAAGGTGGAGGTGGGATTACATCAAGGATCAGCTCTGAGCCCTTTCTTATTTGCACTAGTGATGGATAGGTTGACAGACGAGATCAGACAGGAATCCCCGTGGACTATGATGTTTGCAGATGACATTGTGATATGTAGTGAGAGTAGGGAACAGGTTGAGGAGACCCTGGAGAGGTGGAGATATGCTCTAGAGAGGAGAGGAATGAAGGTCAGTCAGACTAAGATGGAATATATGTGTGTGAATGAAAGGGGGGATAGAGGAATGGTGAGGATGCAGGGAGTAGAGCTGGCAAAGGTGGATGGGTTTAACTACTTGGAATCAACAGTTCAGAGTAATGGCGAGTGTGCAAGAGAGGTGAAGAAGAGAGTACAGGCAGGGTGGAGTGGATGGAGAAGAATGTCAGGAGTGATTTGTGACAGACAAGTACCAGTAAGAGTGAAAGGGAAGGTCTACAAAAGGGTAGTGAGACTAGCTATGTTATATGGGTTGGAGACAGTGGCATTGATAAAAAGGCAGGAGTCAAAGCTGGATGTGGCAGAGTTAAAGGCTGTGATGAGGGTAGACAGGATTAGGAATAAGTATATTAGAGGGTCAGCCCAGGTTGGACAGTTTGGAGACAAAGCCAGAGAGGAGAGATTGCGTTGGTTTGGACATGTGCTGAGGAGGGATGCTGGGTATATTGGGAAAAGGATGCTAAGGATGAAGCTGCCAGGTAAGAGGAAAAGAGGAAGGCCTAAGATAAGGTTTATGGATGTTGTTAGAGAGGACATGCAGGTGGTTGGTGTGAGAGAGCAAGATGCAGAGGACAGGAAGAAATGGAAACAGGTGATCCACTGTGATGACCCCTAACCAGGAAAAGCCGAAAGAAGAAGAAGAAGAAGATTCTACTGGTGAGGAACCTCTCAGTAGTCTCTACAACTGCTGCATGTGCTTTGCAAGGTACATCCCAAATGGGGCATTGTACTCAATAATGGGCCTTATAAGGGAAGAATACAGGGATGTTATAACCACCTTGTCCCTGGATGAGATACCCTTACTTATGAGGTGGGCCATGTAGAAAGCTTTCCATACAATGGAAGCAACATGGTGGTCAAAAGTCAGGCTGCTATCAATTTGGGTGCCCAAATCCCTCACAACTAACTGCATGCTTAGGACATTATTATTAATGTGATATATTGTGGGGACGACACTCTCCCCAAAGCGGATGATGATTATGCATTTTTTTGTATTCAGCTTGAGGCCATGTTTCTGGCACCAGTCATTTGTTTAGGTGAGACCATCTTGGAGGATGTCCACGTCACTAGGGGAATTGATGACAGCTCCCAGCTTGCAGTCATCTGCAAACTTGGTCAGCCACAGCCCACTGGTTTTGAACTGCACCTCAGAAAAGTATATCCAAAATAATAGAGGCCCCAAGACCAAGCTCTGGGGTATGCCACTCGATACAGATCTACTGCTTGAGGTGGCTTCCCCTATTTTGACTAGGTGGGTTCTATCAGTGACCCAGTTAGCTACCCAGCTGGTAACATACAGATTTATGCCTAGTTGAAAGAGTTTATCTATTATACTGAGTGGGGAATAGTTTTGAAGGCTTTGGCCAGGTCAAGGTAGGTGGTGTGCACTGTCTTCCCCTCGACCATGGCTTTGGTGACTGTCTCAAAAAAGTAGACCAAATTTAACAGACATGACCTCCCCTTAACAAAGCCAAACTGTGTGGGAGCGAGTGTTTGGAGGTTGCCAATGTCCTTGTTAATGAGGTCCATGAGAATCCATTCCATGGCCTTGCAGATTAGGCTAGTTAGGTTGATGGGTCTATAATTTCCCAGATTGGTGAACGCTCTACCTTTGTGTAAAGGGATGACAGTGGCTGTCCTCCACTCAACTGGGACAAAGATGGTACTCGGTTATACCATGAGTATGGCTAGATGCTGGCCTGCTATCTGACTTGACCAATGTTAGCTAGAAGATTTGCCAAGATGATATCCATCATGACCATAAGGGCACTCTCTCCAGAGTGTAGATACCTCCACAGTATATGTAGCTCTGGAAGTGCTAGCAAAGCAGGAATTGGATCTCACTCATCTGTGGCTATCTTGGTTAACATATATTGATGTAGAAGATGACTCTGTGATAATTCACAGCAAACTAATACAACAATGGTAGATACCACTTCGATTCACAGTTGGTTTAGAAAAAAAATGAAGTGGTTTCTACCATTGTTGCATTCATTTGCTATGGTTTTTGGCTTCCTTGTCATTTGTATGTTCTTTTCTTGGATTTCTGTTCCAGTTCCAGGTACTTCTTATTTTTTGTGGGTTATAGTACTGAACGTTACTTTTAATATGAATTCAGGACTGTCTCTACCATCTACTCTAGTAATCTTACATGCTACTACATTTAGTACACTTGCAAAGTAACCCTTAATACACTTTTGGGCAAGACATTTGGAAGTATAGATATCCTTTATAGGCCTTAGAGAAAACAGTAGTCCAAAATCTACTCTTGCACAAAGAAATGGATGTCTAAAAGGTAGCAGTTACATTATTTAAGCAGATAGCATAGTGAGAGGGAATATTGCTTCAGAAAGCACCCTTAGCAGATTCAAACATTGGCTACAGAAGTTTCCTTCCATAGTGCAATGAGGTTCTGTGCTTCTCATTAAGTTTATATCTGATGGATTCACCCCTCTGGACATGATCTTCTTCTTCTTTCGGCTGCTCCCATTAGGGGTTGCCACAGTGGATCATCTGTTTCCATTTCTTCCTGTCCTCTGCATCTTGCTGTGTCACACCAACCACCTGCATGTCCTCTCTCACCACATCCATAAACCTTATCTTAGGCCTTCCTATTTTCCTGTTACCTGGCAGCTTCATCCTTACTATCTTTTTCCCAATATACTCTGCATCCCTCCTCAGCACATGTTCAAACCAACGTAATGTTGCCTCTCTGGCTTTGTCAACCTGTCCATCACCACTGCAAATAAGAAAGGGCTCAGAGCTGATCCTTGATGTAATCCCACCTCCAGCTTAAAACGCATCCGGCAATCCCACTGCAGACCTCACCACTGTCACACTACTCTCGTACATATCCTGTACCATTCTTACATACTTCTCTGACACTCCCGACTTCCTCATACAATATCACAACTCCTCTCTAGGCACCCTGTCATATGCTTTCTCTAAGTCCACAAAGGCACAATGCAACTCCTTCTGACCTTCTCTGCACTTCTCCATCAACACTGTCAGAGTCTGGACATGATAATTATACTAATTAAGGCTCCTCTCATTATTTTTTTATTAATCACTCAATTTGTTTAATGAACAAAAATGGTGAACATTGTGGGGATTTCTACATCATCCCTTGCACACCTTTGAGCACTTGTGAGCAGCTACACACACATTTTAGGGTTGAGAGTATTTTAGTCCCATATTTAACCATCTCCAGATGGAAAAGACGTGGAGCATGTTCTCAACAGCATATACAGGGATGGAAGGCTGTTGTATTTCACACCTTAAAGTGAAATTGGAGATGATACAGTACTTATATTTTTTGTGTATGCCAACCATTGTGCAAATGAAGTTTCTGTTGATACCAGTCATTGTGTGGTACATGGGACAAAAGACAAGTGCTTTGATTGCCAGATGTCTGATATTTTTTCCTTGATACTTTTCAAGGTGAGATGCCATTGATCAAGAAGGAGAGGGTATGACTCCTTTGTGATCACAGATGTAGTGTGAAGAGAACTCCAAGATTTTTCTGGATGTCCTCCATAAGGAATTCAACTGGATGCTTCTGCAGGTGGGTTATACTGGGTCACAGTATTAGACTGAAACCTGGAATTATTTTGTCAAGGCTATTACTCATGATATTGGCATCACACATACAGCAGGACTGTGCCATCACCATTACAGTGCATGAGAATGTGTGATCCTATCTCCTTCACTGATGAGAGGAGCACATTAAGGTTCAGTCACTACCTCCAAACTGTAAGCATAGCTTCTTTTAGCTACTTAAATAACCTGCCTCTACATGTCATCCATAAACTTTGCACCATTTCTTCTTTACCTTTCTAGCCCCTGAAGAGATAAAAAGGAATAGACAGATGCACTGCAGCAGACTGAAGTACCTAAGAGACAGCACCCAGGTGAGTATACACACTGTCATCCACACGTCCATCTTTTAATAGTACCAGTAGCAGGCATTCAGAAATAATGTGTAACTTTCATATAGCAATGCCACATCTGTCAGTAATGGCACAGATCAAAGTTATTAGTATGACTATGCAATGGTAGAACTTCTTCATTCCTCCACCTGTATAGATGGACAAGTGGATCTTCATGTTAAGTGCCTTTGTTGTCACATTGATGATGATGCCAGTGGGTTAAATTTCCATGACATCACAGTAATGATTATGAGAAATACATTTTTTATCTCCAGTAGTATCACTGCAGCAGAACATAGTCCATATATATTTCAATTAATCATTAGTAGTCTGCTGGGCATTTCAAAACTTGCCATTGGATTGGATGACTTTTTGCCTGTGATTGCAATATGTGTGTCTGAAAAGCATATTTACTTTGTATATGTAAAGCATTCTTAGACATCAGAATGCATATCTGACTACAGGCACACTGCTGTATAAATAGCCTCATCTGTTAATCTTCCTTCTGTGATACCACATGTCAGGCTGGCTTTTCTTTTATGTCTCTCTGGATTCACCAGACATCAGACATTTTTATGATATCCATGATTATTTATCCATGATTAATACTTTGCAAAAATGTGTTCTGTTTAACTGTATCATCAAATGCAATTTTCATTGTTTTTGCATTTCTCTTCCCCCACCATATTTGTCATTATCCATTCTGTTACAGCATTTATTTGATGTGGTTTATTTTAATTATTTCTCTCCATTTGTTTCTACTGTTATATGCAGTAGGACAGCAACCTGACCGCATCCCACTCGCAAGCCTGTCAGTTCCCCACAAGTAGCAGCAGCAGTGCCACCACCATCACCACTAATATTAGTGGAATCATCTTGGACATTTGGGTGCCTGTCTGTTACACCTGCCTCCACACCCTGCACCACCTTTGTTAGGTAGCTATGAATCAGAGAATGGTACAGGGTACCCAATAATACCAATGTGAGTAGAGTTGATATCTGTGTTGCCCATCAGCAACTGGCAGAGTTTGTGGGGGTATCCTCTACAAGAAGATGGATGACTGCATTGTCCAGATGAAGACCATGCTCTGGTGAATCCCTTAGTCACATCCCTGCCCATCATTGCCTTGGTGCCTCCATCTTCTTATCCAGGACAGAGTGGTGACAATCTTTTCAGTGATGACCAATCTCCCACTTGATCTTAACTGGCAAAGGCTGCCTCCATAAATACCCAGTCTTATCCCCAACTTGTTTTTTCCTCCCTTTTGTGCTCATGCCCATACATGTTGGTTTTACAATCCTGCTCATACCCTAGTGTTCTCTCTATTTGTCTGATGTCTCCTTCTGCACCATGTGCCCCTCCCTCAGTGTCTTACCCCTTACCCTGTTAGTCTTGTCAGTGTTTCCTCTCTACCTAAACTACTGCTCATATCTTCCTTACTTCCTTCTCCAACTTTCCCGACTTCCCCTTCTCTTAAAACGTCATGCCCTCTACCCCACCTCTATCCTGCTCATTCCTTATTTGCTCACATTGTGTTCTGCCCTCTGTTTGCTAACCCTTTTCTTTTCTGTCCAATATTTCCATTTCCAAATTAAAATCTGGTCAAAAAATAAACATATGGCATATATGCCCCCAAAGGGCTTATAAAACAATTCTCTTTTATGGTTGTACTATATGTGATGAGTTGCCAAGAGCACCCCAATGCCCATTTATAAATTATGGGAAATTGTAATTCTCATTGTCTAGAAAAATGAAGCCAGAGTGATGTCATATGCTGACTAATTCCAACAGAAGCAGAAACAAGCTGAACACCATTGCATGGCAGTAGTCAAATACAAACTGAAGCAAACCTTATGCTGTTATGACATCAGAATGACTGATACAGAGGAAGTGATAAAATGTCAGGCAAAATGAGAACAAAATCACACTAGAAGAGTGTGGCCATCTGGTGACATGACTGAACTACAAACAGAGGATGGAAAAGGAAACACAAAGAATGATAAGGATGGTGTGGATTGTCAACCAAATGGGAAATCTGCCAAGTGAGATCAGTGACTGCCATGGTTAATATCATGGACAGTATCTGTCTCTGCTGGTCAAATAGTCATGGCATGCGGGATACAGGATTTTAAGGGGACACTCTGATGGTTCAATAACATCAAGTCTGTAGTCCACCTTGCTCCTCACCAGCCACAAAACCTCTTGCTGGTAAATCCAAGATGACCCCTTCAAAACCACTTCCCAATGAAAAGGATATGACACCCCCTACAGAAGCAGAGACTGAGGCCCAAACCAGCCTTCAGGTCACCTTCCACAGGGTGATTCTCACAATCTTGCTGACAGGCAGTCCTAGGTACTTTTGGAAACCCAGTGAATGTGAGATGACTGATGCAATACATGGTGACCACCACACCCTCTGTCTAGTTCATGGTTGATCCTGCAGAAAAAGAACATAAAGGGGAAAACACAAAACAACAAAGCAGCACAATGCAAAATAAATTAAAAATTAGAAAAAGGACACAACCAATCAGTGGTATGCAGTATTGTTGACTAGAACAAAATGTGAAAGAAAAAGAAGAAAAAATTTGCAAGTTAACACAATATGGTGCTAGTGGAACATACTGAATACACAACAGAGGTACACCACGGCAGGTATAAGTTGTACAGTTTGATCGAGTAGCACAAAAACAAAGAAAAAACATTTATAAAGTCAAAGAGCAGTTGAACTGTGGTGAATTATTATAATTAAATAATCATATTATGATTACTCAATGCTGTGGTACAATTTTCTTACAGTAATACAGAATTGCCAGCACAACAGTACATATAACCACTGCCTGAAGAGCCTGGCATGTTTTATTTTTTTTTATTTTTATTTTTTTTCAGGTAGACTATCTCTTTTTCTGTCTGCTAAGGTACTGGAAAACATATTACAAACAGCATGAGCATGGCATATCCCTGGCAGCCAAAGTCATTTAAAGTAACAGGTGCCATGACTGATATACAGTGACAGGGCAGAAAATGACTAATGAATGTAATAATGAGTCTGCCTCTCCATAGCCTCTTCTTTCCATTGGGGAGAAATTATGGGTGGCACTTCCTCAAGCTACTATATTTATGGTCACACTATTTGTTAGAAAGAATATTGACAATGGTGCCACTCACCACTATGGTAGTCTCATACCCCCCTTACCCAATTTATAGAGTAGACATTCATAATTTCCCAGCAGGCACTCCCTGTATTGTGAATGAAGCAGTATGAAAAGATTCTGCACTGCATGCAGCACTAGATGGAAGCCCTCCCACACTCTGATCCTACTGAAGATATGTACACTCTTCAGGACAATTCCAGGAGATAAAATGTTCGACAGAGTAGACAGTAACATACTGTGAAAAGTCAGAGATGTGCACTAACAGGCAGATGTGCATTGACAGGCAGCACGGTGATTCAGTACCTATCAACAGCAGTGTAATCTACATGGGGTCTACTACAGATGATCGAACTTTTAAAACATGAACTTTCTTATGGCTGAGACCATATGATCAACATTTCAAAAGTTCAAACACCTGAAAAAAAAAAATTCCTGGATGTGTTTGCAGCCTGCACCCCCCCCCCCCCCCCACACACACACCCTGCTTTTTAAATATACCAACTCCAAGATCGCACTACAGCAAGGAAAAGGGAAATTTTCCCATTCTGCTCTGTACAGAGATCTTGGTTCAGAAAGTTTGAAGTTTTAAAACTTCAGTCATATGATCTTGGCCATATGAAATTCAAAGTTTTCAGATTTCAATCATCTGTAGGGGATCCATACATGGTCAATGTAGAATAGTGTGTGTATTGTACCTTTAAGTCGCATTTCAAGGACAGCACATGCATATAAATAGCAAGCAGGTGCTAGTTTCAGTGCCATTTTCAGAGTGCAGCCAGAGAGTGAGCATGTATGAGTGTGATAGATATTTTGTTTATAAGTTTATCTAAGTTAAAGTTATTAAGCCTCAGTACTGATGTGTCTGTACACAGTAACGCTGCTTGAACAGACCCCATGAATGCTCATCTGTTTTACACTGACCAGACAAGTGACATGGTGCCAGAGCTGGGATTCCAGACACTGCTTTTCAAAGCTACGAGGTGTAGAGTTAACAGTGAAGGTAAACTAATTGAACCAATTACAAAAAAGGGCCAGAAACAAACCTAAGGTAATGAAAACATGCACAAACATTTTTTTATTAAAAAAAGATAAAATGGAGCAAATGAGAGGCACAGAATGTTTGTTAATTAAACAAAATGTTTAAAATTAAGGTATTCGATAAAACAATGACCAGAAAAGAAAAGAGGGGTTTGGAGTTACCCTGGAATTGCAAAACAAGCATGTTTAGAGTAAAATGAGCACAAGAAAAGTATAATGGGCATGAAAAAGGATTAAATGTGCAAAACAAATATAAAAAAGTTTAAAAAGAGCACATTAAGCATAAATAAAGCAAGGCGACTGCATGTTTTTGGCAAAATACTGTGTTTTGGCATAAACTGATGTTTCACATTGACTGAAGCTATAAAGGGCATAACTAGAGTTATTCAAAGTATCTTAAAATGTGTAAAAGAGCTTACAGTGTGTGGTTATCACTGTGCATTTATTCTGAAGAGTTTGTGTGCAAAGTGCAACTATTTTGTAGAGTGCAGTCAAAATGCAGCCATTTCGAAAAGTTTCTTGTACTGAGTGTGTCTGTTTGTAGAGTGCCACCATTACAGAGTGCTTCTTACACTGTAAAGAGTTATTTAGCAAAGTACAGCCATTTTGGGAAAGTTTCAGTGTGCTGTGTACTGATTATTCGGAAAGTGAAATTACTTTGAAATGTTTTTTACTTTGAGCTTCTTCTGCCCAGTTTATTCACACAGTGCAGTTATTTTGAAATGTTTTGTATTGATAAGAGGTGATTTCTTATAGTGCAGTGACTTCAAGAGTACTCTTGTGCCCAGGAGACTTATTTTGCAAAGTTCAGTTATTCAGAGGCTTGTTGTACTATTGGGCATACTTACAAGTGCTGGCATAAATTTCTTGCATATGTATAAGTGTGTATGTTCATGTAGTTACCAGTGGACTTGGGTTGCATTGTGTTTTACTGTAATATGTTGGCATGGTAGATGGATTTTGATAACCATCATTACTTATATTTGGTCAGAATATTGCAGAGAATTAGAGAATATTTGAGCAAGAGTATGATATTTTTATACAAGCAGCTTATTCTGACAAAGATGCATTCACCAGGGCATTCATTTTGTTAAACCTAGCTGGGTCAGAGGCCATTGAAAGAGAGCATTAATTTCTGTATGCACCAGCAGTATATGAAGGAGAAGAGGAAAACCGTCATATTGTTGTACAGGCTGAGTCAAGGGAGGACACAGAGTGTTTGAAATGCAAATTCAGGGAAATGTGTAACCCCCCAGACAAATGTTGCAGTAGAGAGGCATTTGTTTTACACAATTTTATTTGTATTTATTTATTTTACATTTGTTTACTGGGATTGTCCGACTGGATACATGTCTATTTTCAGCAGAGGCCTGGGGAGAAAATCTCCACATAGACAAACTTACATAGATTACACAGACATTAGCAAACAATTATAAAAACAAAGTGATTATATACAATGGCTTAGTAGTGTTCCCTTGTAGGGACTCACAATTCTCATGGACAGACACAATTAAAAGTAAGACACATCAGATTGGAAGCAGAGCATGTGAGGTAGTTACAAGTTATGATAATTACAGAATATACTTTCAGTTTATAACTTAATCAGGGTTGTTACTTGCGCATAGCCAATTCACTTTGAGATACTGTTTGTTTTTTTTTTTTTTTTGGAGAGACTTTTGGAGGATTGTAGGTTTATATAGTTTAGCAACGAATTCCATTTTTGCCAACGAAGTTGGCAAGCAGGGATTCACCAGCAGAGTTATTAGCTTTGTGGGTTCGGACGAGTAGTGTACCAGCTGACTGTAGGGATCTCAGGTTGCTATATGGCTTAATAATATTTTTAAGTGAGGGGGTATCCTCAGGGTGGTACAAAATTTTGTGCGCTATTAAGCGTTGATTGAATTGAATTAAGCTGGGCAGTTCTAGCCACTCTATTTGTTTAAGGTTCTGGCAGTGGTGGGTTCTATAGGTGGAGCCAGTGGTGAATCTGGTAATATGATTGCAGCTATGGGACAGCTTACCTAGTTCCGATTTGTTGAGGTTTGAGGGTACAGGCGAGGCATATAAGAGTAGAAAGTAGGTGTGATCAGGCAATTGCAGTCCAAGCCATTGGAGTTAAAAATGACTTGTTTCTATACAGTGATCAAAGCTTCTTATTGATGGTCTGTATGGTTTTGTTGACCTGTAGGTCAAATTTGATATTATTGTCTATGATAACCCCTAGCAGTTTGGTGTGATGATCTGGGGAAATAGTGGTAACATTATTAGATGTGACAGAGAATGAAAGTGTGGTAGATCTACTAGTGGGGGAGAAGAGTAGAAGGTTAGTTTTATTGGGGTTCAGAAGTAGGTGTTGGTTGGTGTGCCAGTTCTCGATAGTGTTAAATGTATTTTGGGTTAAGGTTTGCAGTTCGGATGGGGTGGTGGGTGGACAGATCAGAGTGGAATCATCTGCATATTGAATGCAGGTAGCTTTAGGGATAGCAGTGTGAAGGTTGTTGATAAAAATAGAGAAGAGTAGTGGCCCTAGTATGGACCCTTGAGGGACACCAAGTGTGAGAGGTAGCTGGCTGGAGAGTGTGCCCTACCATAGTACCACCTGTTGTCTACCAGTCAGGTAGGACTGGAACCACTGGATAGCAGGCTTGTTGAGGGAAATAGATTTTAGTGAAAGAATGAGAAGTTCATGGTTGACCATGTCAAAGGCTTTTGACAGGTCAAGAAAGAGGGTAGAGGTTAGCCTATTGCCATTCCTGTTTTGGTTTATGGCAGTAGTAAAGGAAAGGAGGGTTGAGGTGGTGCTATGGTATGGCCTGAAACCATGCTGGGAGTTGGAGGTAAGTTATTCTGTGTAAGGTATTGCATTAATTGCTTTTGTACACATTTCTCCATTATTTTGGCTAGTGGAAAAAGAATGGCAATGGGTCTATAGTTGTATATGGCTGAGAAGCTACCACCTTTATGGAGTGGGATGATGTGAGATATTTTTCAGAGGGAGGGGATAGCATTTTCGGATAAGGTTCATAGATAGGTACTAGGCTATCGGCCCGAGGGCCTATGTAGGCCTAGCCAACAAGGTTCCCTGGCTTACGTCACCCAAGAAAGTTATTTTCCTGTGCCACTATTGAGCAGAGACACAGAAGTGATCCCTGGGGTGTATTTCCTATTTCCCATCCACTCATCAAGTTTTTTCTTGAAGAGTGCTAATGAAGAACTTTGCATGACATAGATGGGTAGCCTGTTCCAGAGTATTGGAAGTCTCTGGGACAGGAATCTATCCCTCCATCATGTCTTGTTTATTGTGGTGACAAGGTACAAGGTTTAGGTCCCTAGAGCATGTAGCTTGGAGGGATTTCTTTAGGTGTAGCATGTCCAACAGCTCTGGGTTTGACATAACTTTTTATGTTAGGCAGACATCACCTCAGAGTAGGCGATATGCTACGGAGTAAAGCTGTTTTTTTTTTGAGATGGTCAGTGTAGGGCATCTGTTTGAGGCCGGTAATCCTCTTTGTGAGGTACTTCTTTGGCCTTTCCAGCTGCTGCAGATGTCTTGTGAGGTACATTCCAAAAGGAGAGTTGTACTCTATAATGGGTCTAATGAGTGTCGAGTAAAGGGGAACAATGACCTCTTTTTTCCTGAATGAGAACCCTTTTATGATGAGGTGTGCCATGCAGAAGGACTTCCTGACTACTGTGGCAATGTGACTATCAAAGGACAGACTACTGTCCACCTGGGTCCCAAGGTCTCTTATCACACATTTGGTGTTAAGTAGACTGCTGTCTATGTAGTAGTTCATGGGTACAGAGTTTTTACCAAAGGGGATGACAATGCACTTTTTGGCATTGAGCTTGAGGCCATGGCACTGACATCAGGCATCTGTCTCAGCAAGGCCCATCTGTAGGATTTCCACATCATTTGGGGACTCCACTATGGCTCCTAGTTTGCAGTCATCTGCGAACTTCATTAGCCAGAGGCCTTCTGTGTTCTGTTGATGAGGATTGATATGGGATATGCAATGGCATCTGCAGCTATTTGTTGGTACTCTGCAGGGAGAAGGTCAGCAGCGAGGGTGGTAGGTTTTAGTTTTTTTAGAAGTGTTTTGATAACACTAGGGGATATTGGTTGGAAGCTAAATCTGTGGTGATTATTGGGTAGAGCATCAGTGGCAGCTGGTGATTTCAAATAGAAGGGGGCTGCAGGAGACAGCTGGATGGGTGGGGCCAATGGGAATGGGGTGTGGTCAACTAGAAAGGGGAGGAGCTATGCTCAAAACCACAAAACCTGGAACTTTAATTAAATACGCTGCCCTGGGTGCTAAACCGTCATTATGAGAGTCCAATCAAGACAATGTGAAGTGTAGAAGAATATTTCAATGCATTAGCTGCATGACAGCTTACTTAATATCTAGATGAAAACAAAAAGGCTGTGAGGCATGAAAAAATAAATTACTTTTTAAATACATTACTGGAATGCCAGTCAAAATCAAGTACAAAAAAAAATCAAGCAGCACTCAACTCAAACCACTTCTCCGTGCACTGCAGTTCTAATTATACTTTATATTCACCTTTATTAAAGTACCAAGTAACATGCTGAAAGTAGCAATCTCTGTGATACCCCACTTGTAAAAATGTTTCTTATCCAAAAAAGACCTGCTGCCTGACAACAACTATCTACTTGTTTCATGGGGAAAACATGATCAAAGTAAAAAATGAAAAGCAAACAAGAAACAAGCTCAAGTTACATTCTTAAAGGATTACTGTACAGGTAATGGACCACACACGATAGACTGGCATTCTGTTTGGTTTACAGGTAAAGCCTGCAAAGATGACTGCAAGTCTCCAACAAATGTAATGAGCTTCTTAAAATAATAATGTAATCCTGTCCTTTATTACAAACACTGCCATATGCATTTCAATACCCAAGGCTTATACATTATCTAGTTATGCAAGTATTCTCTGCATGGCAACAGAAAGGCTTTCACTGTTGGCAATTCTTTAACAGTATGCTTATTAAAGCTTACTTGCATCTTACAATCTCAGACAAGCTTACCTGATGGTCATTAAAGCATTGCTACTTAAACACAGAGCAACAGGCACTTTCTGAGTAATAATAAGCATAAATCAACAGTATAAAAATATGACAAACCAGAACATTCTGCAAAATCAAGGACAGAATAAAATGTGTCTACCTTGGATGGGGGATACTCTGCACATGTACACTGCATAACTGCTCCTTGCCTTGCTTGGACACATCCAGAGTCACACTACATGAGGCAGTGGGGTGCAACAAGTATGTCACAATTTGAAATGTCTCTGGCTGACTGTGATGGCCCTGACACATTTGTCATACCTCTCAACCTCAGAGCAAGACATCTGGACAAAGCCATACATAGAAGTGTGACAAGGCCCAAAAATAAGGACAATTTTAAATATTGTTCTTATAAACATAGAAAGGTAATAGAGTAGTAGGTCTTGCATTAATATGAATTTCTGAAGGGTATGAAATTTGAAACGCAAATGTCTGTCATTATTTTCTGACTTCAGTCTTTAATGGTTTGCTACTAATTTGCCAAAAAACACAATTTTATGAAAAATGGACCAAAATGTGATGCAAAAATATAAAATAGCCACACAATACAGCTGGGAACCTGTCAAAGAAGGGACACTTTTTTAATATTAGTACTGCTAACATGAGCAGCTGACAAAATAAAATAATCTGCATGCATTTCTGAAATAAAAGTAATCTATAACTCTGATTATTACAGTTATTTCTTAATCATAAACCCTCCACGTTTTCTTCCAAAATTGCCATTTTGCGGCTGGATTATTAGGGAAAGAGCAACATTTTGAGCCAAAATCGGGGACAGTTCAGAGGCTTGGATATGCCTAATTCTTTAAAGTAATTTATTTGCACATACCTCTCAACCTGTTAATGCAGAAAATCTGGACAAGGCCAAATATACTTATAAACAGTACAAACAATTGTTGTATAAACTGAGACAGTTGATAGAATAACAGGTCTTGCTTTAGCATGCATTTTTCTGAAGGTTATGAAGTCTGAAACTCAGTGTCTGTCATTATTTAGTGACTTAATTCCTAAGTTATTTGCCAGAAAACCACACATTTAATGAGGAACAAACCAAAAATAAGAAGTAAAAATCTATTCATTCTGTGAAAATCTGGACAGTTGAGAGGTATAGTTCAGCCGGGGCTGTCTTTGAGTTTGCCACCCTTCTCCCTCACAAAATCATGGTCGAATGGAACCTCCCCCCTTCAGCTATTCCAATGAACCATTACTTGGCTATTTCACCCCATTTACCATAAACACTAATGTGCATACTGCTTTACTTCTACGATGATTTGGACTTCATTTGAAAGTTTTATTTTGCATTTTACAGCACAAACACTAAGACATCTGCTAAACAAAGCAATGCAATCTCACAATGAAAACAGACTTAGCATTAAAACTTCTCTGCCATTGAAACTCACATTCATTGAGCATTGAAACCCACATTCAAAGAAAATAAATTTTGCCAGTGACAGATAAAGATTAACTTTGGGCTGTTTTCAAATCATAGGCCCCTTGCACATGAAACATACACGTGGTCTTTGATACACCTTTCTGATTTTATTAAATTATATTCCTTGTACAATATAGTACAGCTGTACCAATAACGACAAAACTGCCCAGTTCAGAACATTTCTATCATAAAAGTCTACTCAAAACTTCTACAGTCCACCAGTATCAGTAAATATGCACAATCTCTGAAGAAGTAATAGTCATATAAATAATTCCACATTAAAGAAATCTGTAACTAATGAAGAGGTTGCTGCTAGCAAACAACTTTATATGTCATTGTTTCATCTACAAATAAAGTGTCTGTTGCCCTTGAGGAATAAATTGCCTATGTTTCATTAAAAAATGATAAGCTAGTAATATTGCAATAGGGAATGGATGGCAAACTGATAGGTTCAGAGTTACTAGGTATCTTCACCAAAAAGGACTGCATCATCCACCCCCTTTACAATACAGTACAGTATCAGCAATGCATCTACTTACTGTGGGAGTATAACCCACAGCCTTCTGCATCAACAGCAAGTACACTACCTATTGTGCTGCTAACAATGAAAGCAGACTTAGCATAAGCATCACTAAACTTTTGTTACCCTACAGCTCTCAGCTTCTTGTAAAATCTACTTGACACTCAGCTGTATCTCTGAACTTTGCAGCACAAGAAATCTTGAAAAAGCCAAAATTTAGGGGGGGGGGCAAAAGATCAAAAAACAGGGACACATTTTAAACATTGCTTGTATAATGTTGGAAAGTTGCTAGAATAAAATGCTGTGTTACCACAATATATTTCACTGCCGAGCATTGAACCCAGGATCCCGTTTAAAATAGTCAAAGCAACATACCACTATGCCAAATCAATCATCTATGCTATGAAAGAGGAAGACTGAAACTTAAATGGCTACATTCAGTGAATTCAGTTCTCACCATAGCTGTCAACATCTTAGCACAAAACACCTGAACAAAGCCAATAATAGGGGAATACAGCCCCCAAACATATTCAGTTAATTCAGATCTCACCATAGCTCTCAACCTCTTAGCAAAAACACAGACAAAGTCAGTAATGTGGGAATACAGCCCCCCAAATATATTCAGTGAGTTCAGTTATCACCATAGCTCTCAACCTTGGCACAAAAAACCTGGACGAAGCCAATAATGGGGGAATACAGTCCCAAAAATAAGGACAAATTTCAAATATCCATCTTATAAACTTAGAAACTTGCTATAATAATAGGTTTTGTGTCACCATGTACTTTCTGAAGAATATGAAGTCTGAAATTCCAGTGCTTGTCATTTTTATGTATTTAACATTTGTTAACCAGGAAAGTCTGATTTGAAACAACAGACAATTTTTGGCAGAGGAAGAAACACTCCAGATATGTCTTTGTAAGATGAGACAACACCAGAGCAAACCCACGCAGGACATGCAGACTCCACATAGAAAGCACCCCAGCCAAGAATCAAACCAGACAACCTGCAGCTGTTAGGCAACAATGGTACCACTGCACCACTGTACAACTGGCTGTGGTGACAAACAAAAATACAGAAACCAAAGATTTTATGAGGAACAGAACAAATATGAGGCAAAAATCTGCACTTTTTTTTTTTAAATGGTGGTGGGTAGGGAATTCAGGCTCTTGCCATTCAGGCCCAAGGTACAGGGTTCAAGCCTTATTCTTTACCCACCACCATGTAGCGGCTGGGGCATTTTATGCACACACACACACACACACACACACACACACACACACACACACACACACACACACACACACACACACTCTGTCAAAAGCAGCAAGCTCCATCGTCGCCACTTACCTGCAAAGTCCATCAAAAGCAGCAAGCTTCATCATCGCCAAGCTGTGCAATCCATTCCTGCATGATCATCGCCGGCTGAGCTGTTAATCCATGCAATAAGCAAGCCCTTCCCACAAGAACACCTAAGGCTCGTAATATCTGTACCATGAGACCACCCTGCCTGCAGGCATTGCAGTCTGATCCCCTTGCAGTCTGGGAAAATGTAGACGTGCATGTTGTCTTTGTAATCTGGACTGCTGGTGGAGACAGTCTAGATTCTCTGCGCACGCTCCAGACTGGTTCACCAGCAGTCCCAATATCAGAAATGCCGCATGTGTGCATGTACGATGTTCCGGGACTTGTGGTTACTTTTGTTATTTTATTATTTTCTTTTTGTTATTTTTATTTTATATTTTGTTTAATTTTTTCTTATTTTACAGCTGGGAGGGCTGCAGTCCTGCAGTCCAATAGCACGAGCCGCTCCTATAGATTATGCATGTGGTTTAAGTTAGAGGGTGTTAGTTGATTTGTTAGGGATTGGATTGTTTCAGTGAAAAAGTTATTAAAGCAAGGAGAAACTATTGCAGCTTATATTACTGACCTGAGACACAAAGCTAAAAAGTGCAGGTTTGGTGACTTAAAAGATGAGTTAATAAAATACAGGTTTGTTTGTGGTACTAATAGTGTTGTAATGAGAAAGATTTTGCTTCGTGACAGTGGTTTAACACTGAGCAAAGCTATTGAGATTTATCAAATCCATGAAGTTACAGAAAGGCACACAAGTATGCTTGCAAGTGATAAGAGCATGGTTTCAGTGGACTGCAGAGCAAATGTAGACAGCATGCAACATGTGGCTAGCAGAAGCAGGCGTAAGCACATGGTAGCTGTAACAACTGCAAGTGTGGCAGGTAAAACCTGTAGTTTTCCATCAGGTTTTAAGACTAGTTCAGTGAGAAGGACATGTTCAGTGCAGTACAAGGGTGAGTCAGCAAAACCCAAATCAATATTTATTGGGCGGCGCAGTGGTGCAGCGGTTAATGCTGTCGCCTCACAGCAAGAGGTTCTCCGGTTCGATTCTCGGCTGGGATGCCTTCTGTGTGGGTTTCCTCCGGGTACTCCGGTTTCCTCCCACATTCTAAAAACATGCTTCTGGAGCATTTCTCCCCGGGCCTCCGCTGAAAACAGGATCTGTGGAACCTAGTCGGACTTTCCCAGTCAACAAATGTTAAATAAATAAAATAAAATAAAAAACTGTCTCAATTGTGGTGCTGATCATGAGTCTAAAAGAAAAAAGTGCTTAGCGTTTAGTCAGCAATGCTGCCAGTGTAAAAAATGGAACCATTTTCAAAAGTTTTGTAAATCAAGTAAATTTCACACAGTTATAAAGAATGGTCACTTAAAAAGCAGCTTGATCATACAGAGAACTGCAACTCTACTTTCTGTGTCGATCGTGTATCAGTAATTGGTGAAAAGGTTGATGCAGTAGATTTGTTGGCAAAGAATGCATTGTTTTGTACTGTCCAGATCAATGGTAAATCTACTGAGCTCAAACAAGACATTGGTTCAAAGTGTAATGTTATGTCAGCAGACACATTTGCTAAGGTGAGAGCTGGTGAACAACTTAAAGTGGTAAGCTGTGTGAAACTTGTTGCTTATGGAAGTGAAGCAATTCAAACTGAAGGCTCAGTAGTGCTTTCATGTTCTTTGGCTAGGAACCACTACAGCTTACTATTCTATGTAGTGCGAAGAACTGTGCAGCCATTGTGGGGTCTCAGAGACAGTTTGAGAATCTGCTTTCCTTTACCAAAGAAGTTCATCATATAAGCACATATCCTTGTTCCAGTTTTACTGAAGCTATTTTCTCAGAGTATGCTGATGTTTTCTATGATATAGGGAAATATTGCCAGTCCAGCTATCCGGAATTTTGTAAATAATTCTGTATCATTTGTGAATATGGATATGATTTATACAGAACTGTATGTTATATACTGAGCTAAAATGTAACCACAGCATGCCCTGCTGACTTAGAACAGAAATGCATATAAACTATATACCTATGCAAATGTAAGTTTTAACAGTAGAAACTAGAACATAAAAGAGTTAACTTGCAAAACTTCAAGAAAATAAGTTGAAATTGAATTGCTTTACAATTGTGTTATAAAAGTTCTCTCTCAGTTTCAGTGTAGCAGATGCAATGTCTAGAGCTAGACATTTTTGTATTGTCTTGAAAGAGAAGTAACAACTAGGCTTAAAATGTAAAGTGTTTTATTCTTTTATGACTTTCAAGATCTGCAAACATCTGAGAGATATGTATTTTTCACACAGAGATGTTAAATTCTGTTAGCATTTGTTTAGCCTGGGAACTGAAGTCAGGTGATAAAAAGTAATGTCATCCAAGCTAATCCAGCAGTAAATTTGATATTCATTTAAGAACTCTCTCATAGAGAGACTAGGCATTTTGTATTTTGCCTTTGACCTGGAAACATCCACTCATCATCACCATCTGCCCTTGCCTTGCTGTGAGTAATATTTAGGACATAGTATCTCTTTTAGATATAGATAGGAATATAGAAAATATTATTTTAGATATTTTCTGTATTTATTTGAGACTGTCTTGTGATTTTGAACTCTGAAGTAACTGTGTTGATTTACTGAGTATTGTCTTGTTCTTTTATTATTTATTATTAAATATATTTAACCCTATCTCCTAATCCTGGATTAATAGTAACCTTACACAGCAGGATTGGACACCTTTTGTAAGGGCCTTAAATGTAGTTGATATTTCCAGCTGCCACCAGCCACTACTTATCTTATAGTCTGGGCAGAAGGGGGCACAGCTAATAAACCTGTACCAGCCTTTCCCAGGTGTGAGTTTGTTACTGTTTGTGTGTGTGTGTGTGTGTGTGTGTGTGTGTGTGTGTGTGTGTGTGTGTGTGCATGTGCACGTGTGCGTGTGTGTGTGTGTGTGTGTGTGTGTGTGTGTGTGTGTGTTTGAGCTACTTGGTCAGGGACAAGAAGGACTGGTTGGACACAGAGGGTGCTGGAGGTTTGGTCTTGGCTACTCAACTGAGATCTCAATGCTATAACTCTGCTAGTGGGGAATCCTATTTGGAATCTGGAGAAAGAGGGAAAAAACAGCCCCAGACTGACTGTTGTCTCTTTGTGCTCTTAAGGGAAATTGTACTTTACTGTGTGTGTACTTGTCATTGTCATCCTCCCATTGTGTACATTCCCCATTTTTGCCAGTGGTGAGGATTGAGGCACCTTGATTACTGGGCCAGTGCAGGGGCACCACATTTTTCATGACAGGTTAGAAAAACTTCCAGCTGTGTATTCTATGAAGTTAGACCTAGAGGTCAGCCAGTGGTCAGACCAACAAGAAAAGTTCTGATAGCTATGCTGGATAAGGTCAAATCTCAGTTGGATAAAACGGTGCAGCAAGGTATAATTTGTCCAGTTACAGAACCAACTGGATGGGTGTCATCCATGGTAGCAGCCCACAAAAAGGCTCAGATGAAATCAGAATATGCATTGACCCAAGAGATTTGAACAAAGCATTAAAGAGACCTCATTATCCCATGTGCATAGTCGAGGAAGTCACAACCCTAATATCGAATGCCACTCTTTTTTTTTTTTTGTCTTGGATGCAAAAAGTTCATTTTGGCAAGTGATGCTTGATTGCAGGTCTTCACTATTGACTACTTTCAGTACCCCAGTTTGTCTGGCTGGCACACAACTGCAATGGAAGTGTCGACACAGTGTGGCATATGCACACAGTATGGCAGGCTACATGAGATGGCTGGCCTGCAGTATAATCAAACTATGTACAATCTAGCCAGACCATGATAGTGGCACCACAGGCACAAGGAAGAGCATACATGGCTTGCATGTCCAGATCTGCCACACTATGGCATAATGGGAGAAAAGTTATCATAGAGCAATACACAGTACTGTGACCACCACAAGGGAAATTAGCATATTTGTAAACAGCTACTGACTAGCAAGGACTGTCGTGGAAGCCTCCATTGATCCATGTGTGCATATACATATCAACCTGACCTATCATGTGACAAAAGGGATGTTAAAAGCTGCAGAAGTTCACCACAGAAGAGAAAGTGGTAGTAATGCAGGTCATACAGGAGCAGGTGTATCCTTGAAAGGGTAAAGCATATAAGTTCTTGCAGATATGGCAGGGACATTTGTAGGACATCAGTGCAGTCAGTGGTCATAATAGGACACTGCATATGGTGCATTGCAAGGTCAGTGCTATGTTCCTGCATACCTGAAACAAGTTTCAGCACATTGCCAGAGAATGGTGGTTAACCACTGAGGCTGGACTCCAAGACAGGAGTGTCAAACAGACCCGTATGAATTCCTGCTATCCTTCTGTAGTGAAAGTGAAAGAATCTCATGACTGGTAGTGGAACAGAGGTGGGATCCCAACTGATGGTGATGGCCTGGGTATCAGTAGAGGATGCAGAAGTGAGTATTGCCGCATGCCATTCCTTTAGGATGCTGTGTGGTATCTTTGTAAGAGTTACTCATGCACACACACACTTCTCCATTTATGTCCACCAAGGATATCAAGGCTCAACCGAGACTAGATACATTTGTGCCCATAGGTTATAGACTTAGTACTAACATCTAGCAGTCTATGCACTACATGTGGTTGGAGTAACACATATGTGCCAGCATTGCACAGATATCTTATCTGTTCACATATAGAACAATAACTAGAAGAAAAAATAGAACAGTGTGTCAGCACATATTTAATGTCAGTGGGTCTCTAGTGATCTATGATAAAGGTTCCTTGCCCATGCCACAGTTTAAGGATTTGGAGTTTACCTGTATCTACCTGCCGTGTGTTACCTGGTTTGCCTCAATTTTGTTGTTTATTTAACAGTTTAAGGATACACTGACACTGTCAGCAATGTTATTGGCTACACAACTGTAGAATTGTTGAGGTCCAAGATGAGCCCTCTAGTATCACCCTTTTTAGCATAATTCATCCCATCCATGTAATACCCATTCATGATAAAATTTCAAAACCACCACAGAGAGCATTAGAGGGATATACTACATCTGATGTGTTCACACACAACACTGAAGAGGGGCATGTGGCTGACTTTCACTGCCATGAGTGCAGAATATTCTCTAACCTGTGCAGATGTGCAGTCTGTGATCAAGGTGCAGATGGTAGCTTATCACACCATGTCAGAACTTCTTAGTGTGCTACATGGCCCACAAGCATTTCAAGGACTGCTAGGCATTCTGTAATGCATGCAGAGTCACATGGCATGTAGGAACCTGAAGCAGACATGCCTCTGGAAAGTGATGGATCCACCTTGGCATCCATAAATACATCAATATAGTTGTGTAGAACCAGCCAACCTGGCCTTGCTAAGTAACTGTTGCACACTACAGATTTATGCGCAGTACTATAATGGATGGCACACACTGTTCCAAGAAGGCTGCACTGTTCACCAAGACCATGTTTGCCTATTCCACTTACAATGGATACGCCCGCATTTGTGGCTTTCACTCTTCCAGGGCTCATAGTTCAGAGCTCATCCATTTCCAATAGGCTTACCTCAAATAACTCCTACCCATTCCCGAACACAGCATCATGGATGCAATCACTCTGCCAGAATTCCACTCCAGGGACCATGTTAACATTCCAGCAGATGCACCTGAAACACTACTACAGCATCCCTTTGATATGCTGCCATCAGTTCTGATACTGTAGGGCAATAATAACTACACAGTGCAGTCTTCCATGCCATTACCGTAGAAAGTGATCCCTGGCATTGAACAATTTCATAGCCTCATGCATGGTTACCATGCACCACCTATGCTAGCAATGTTGTCTTCTGTCGTTGAGCCTCTTATGTGTGCAAATTATTCTAACACTGACTTTCTCACACCTCTACCTGATGTGGGTATGGTAATGTGTGATGCACAGTGTGGCCAGTTACTACACAGCAATGCGTAGCCTGGGAGTGTTATAGAAATGATCAGAAAATGTATTCTGAGATGTTTAGCCTAGATTAGAAATTGTTCCCCAAATTATTGGAATTCTTAATAAATATCTATTATAATGCAATAAAAAATAAATCATATTTGTCACAAATTTATAAAATTCTTAATTTAGATTTCATATATTTAGAAATTCCTATTGGAAATATTCCTCAAAAATTAATAATGAAGACTTCTCTGAAGAACACAAGAAAATAATATTAAAGTCTACAGATAAAACTGCATCTTCATTATATTGCAACATTTTCACTCAGAAACTTTTACACAGAGCTTTTGTCAATCCTAACAAAATTACAATTATGTATAAATCAAATAGAATTAAATTCTAGAGATGTGATTCTGAAATAATAGCTGATTGGACAAACATGGTATATGAATGTGAAGTCATCTCCCCATTTTGGAAAGAAATTAATGACTTCATTCAAGCTCTGTGGTCAGATAGATGTAATATTTCTAAATTTTAGTTTTATTTAATGCTCCGATTTCTGAGCTATTGCCAAAAAACAAAGTGCCTCTTCTTTGGTCTATTCTTGCTATACCCAGAAAAGTAATTACTAAAAAATTGAAAAGTAAAGTTACCCCCTCTTGTGTTGAATTTATTAATATGGCAAAAATTGTTTGCAGTAGTGAACTGCATGCTGTAAAGATGAAAACTTTTAATATTACACATTCATATAAATCTTGGCTTAAACTTAAAACACTTGCCTGAAAAATATTAATTGCTGTTGATATATATATATAACTTTGATGTATTGGTCAGCTGTGGACCTATGTAAATAGTTCATAGGATCATAGGATGTTACTAGTTTATTGGCCCTGAAGCCTTTACAAGCCTAGCCAAGAATTTAGCCTATGTTCTGACAAGTCAGCACCCAATGCCCCAGTCCAGCAGGGACAGAGGTAGAATCCCAGGGGTGTTTTTTCTGTTCTCCATCCAGTTATCCAAGTAGCGCTTAAGAAGGAATAATGAGGTACTCTGCTTGATGTAGAGAGGGAGTCTATTTCACAGAAGGGAGAGTCTCTGCGGCACAAGTCTGTCCCACCAGCAAGTTCTGTTCATGTCACAGACTAGGTTGAGGTCACGCATTCAGGTTACTCAAGTGGAGTTTGACTTGTGCATATCCAGCAGTCCCATTAAGGTGGGGTTGGAGATTGCTTTGTATGCCAGCTAGAGATCACCTCTGAGGAGTCTATATGAGACTGAGTAGGGGGACAGGGATTTAGCCTATCTGTGTAGGGTAGATGTTTGAAGCCCTGGATTCTCCTGATGAGGAAACTCCGTGTTTTCTCCAGCTGCTGCATGTGGTTTGTGAGGTACATGCCACAAGGGGCGTTGTACTCAATAATGGGTCTTATAAGGGAAGACTACAGGGATGGTATGACCTCCTTGTCCCTGGATGAGATACACTTCCTAATGAGGGGTGCCCTGTAGAAAGCTTTCTATACAATGGAGGCAATATGGTGGTCAAAAGACAGGTTGTTATCAACCTGGATGCCCAAGTCCCTCATGACTGATTGTGTGCTTAGGACCTTGTTATCAATGTGATAATTTGTGGGGATGTCATTCTCCCCAAAGGGGATGATAATGCATTTTTTGGCATTAAGTTCAGGCCATGTTTTTGGCACTAGTCATTTTTTTGGGTGAAACCCTCTTGGAGAATGTCCCCATCACTAGGAGAATTGATGACAGCGCCCAGCTTGCAGTCATGTGCAAACTTGGTCAGCCATAGCCACTGGTTTTGGCCAGCACCTGAGAAAAGTATATCCCAAACAACAGAGGCCACAAGACTGACCCCTGTGGTATGCCACTCATTACAGGTTTACTGCTTGAGGTGGCTTCCCTTATTTTGACTAGGTGGGTTCTGTCAGTGAGCCAGTTTTCTACCCATCTGGTAACATACGGATTGATGCCTAGTTGAGAGAATTTATCTATTATACCTGAGTGGGGAATAGTATCAAAGGCTTTGGACAGGTCAAGGTAGGTGGTGTGCACCATCTTCCCCTCATCCATGGCTTTGGTGACTGTCTCAAAGAAGTCAACCAAGTTTAACAGGCTTGACCTCCCATTAAAGAAACCAAACTGTGTGGGATCGAGTGTTTGGAGGTTGCCAATGTCCTTGTTAATGAGGTCCATGAAAATCCATTCCATGGCCTTGCAGATTAGGCTAGTTAGGCTGATGGGTCTATAATTTCCTGGATCAGTGAATGCTCCACCTTTGAGCAAAGGGATGACAGTGGCTGTCCCCCACTTGACTGGGACAAAGCCGGTACTCAGGCTTTAGTTGAATAAGGCGCCTAATGGTGCTGCAAGTTCCTGCCTGAGTTCACGTAGGATGCAGCCTGGGATGTTATTGGGTCCCATGGAGGGTGTATTTTCTGCCTTTGAGAGGGCAGTGACAACTTACTCCCTAGAAATAAGGGGAGAGGGGCAGATGCTGGGGATGTCCTGACTTACTGATGGGGAGGGACAGAGGGGTGAAGTTGTCACTAAACCTGTCTGCCAGCAGGTTGACTATATCTATGGCATTTGTGTATGTGGTGTCCTTGACCACCAGTTCTGAGCAGATCTGAGTACTTCTTTTGAGATTGCGGATATATGTGAAGAAGGCCTTATGATTGTCTTTAGTAGATGTGGCCAGTTTGGACTCAAAGTTTGCTTTTGAGGATTTCACTAGTGCTCTTATTTGGTTGTTCAGGCTAAGGAGAGATTGCTTCCAATTGGGCACCTGCACCTCCTTGGTCCTGGACAGCATTTTATCTGCGAACTTGGTCAGCCAAAGGCCCTTGAAATTAGACTTTTCCTTTGAGACATAAATGCCAAATAGGAGCGGTCCCTGCATGGAGCCCTGAGATTCCTCGCTGGTGACTGGTCTGTTATTGGAGGTGATATCACCAATCCTGAATTACTTCCTGCATCCTGTCATTAGCCAGCTGGCAATTCAGTGAGTTATATGCCCAATTTAATTAATTCGTCAACTATACCCAAGTGGGGTATTGTATCAAACACATTTGCCAGATATTGGTTGGCAGTATGTACAGTTTTACCCTCATCCATTCTCTTGCTAACTTTCTCAAAGAAGTCCCCCAGGTTTAGTAGGCATGATCTTCCCTTGACAAAGCCAAACTGTCTTGGTTCCAGTGTCTGGATTTTGCATATATCTTTTTTGATCATTTCCATGACAATCCATTCCATGGCTTTGCATATTAGACTAGTCAGATTAATAGGTCTGTTGTTTACAGGGTTGGTTGATGGTCCTTGTGAAGTGGGATAACTGTTGCAGTCCTCCATTCTCATGGTACAAAGCTTGTTTCAGACTATAGTTTAAGACTGACTCAAGTGCTCCTTATAGGTCATGTTTCCTGCTATTTAAGAAGCATCCCAGGATAGTGTCAGGGCCCTTTGAGGCTGTGTTCTTTTTTTTTTTTTTTTTGGCTTAGCAAGTGCCGCCAGGACCTGATCCCTGTTGTTAGTTGGTGAGGGGGTTTATGCTAGGTAGGTATTTCACAAAGGGAGGTGGGGGTGGGGGGTGGGGGGGTGGGGGGTGAAGTCTGAGCTGAATTTGTCAGCCAGCAAATTCACTTTGTCGCTCTGCTCAGTGAAGGTGGCACCACTGACCACCAGTTTGGTACACTGAATCACTGATGTGGACTGTATTTGAGGTTTTGGACATAGCTATAGAAGGCTTTGTGGTTGTCTTTAGGCATTGAGGCTATCTTGACCTCATAGTTGGCCTCATTGGATGTAATTAGTCCTCTTAGTTTCCTATTTGGTTTAATTAGAGAGCTCCTATCATTATAGGATTTGTTCTTCCTTTTATTATATACCCTATTAAGGTGAGGATTCCACCAGTGAGGTTTGTTTGGTGCTTACTTCTAGTAGATGCAGCAGCCTGTATACAGCTAGTCACACGATGCTACAGGACCTTCTGCATAGGTTGTTGTGAACCCGTGGTTGGGAGGAGCATTGAATTTTGACAAAATATTATTTGTTAGGGTGCAGTTTGCTTTGGAATAGCTCCTAACTGTTACAGGAATTGCTGGGGTTACCAAGTTGATTTTTATTACAAAGAAGACACCTTTATGGAATGGCCTAACCAGTGAGGATGTGACACAGGGGGTGGGGCTGATGTGGTTGTTGCAGTGCTCTCACATATTGGTGAGTATCAGGTCCAGTATGTTAAAATGTTTGGTGGATGTGCACACTATCTTATTAAGGGAATTTATGTTAATAAAGTTCAAGAATCGTTATATCGGCAAGTATGAGGCAATATGTGTTTTCTGGTAAATCTCCCATGAATTGGGTATTTGGTTTAATAGTGAGTGTCTCCAGTCGGTCTAGGTAAGAGCTATGGGATTTTAGGGACATAGATGGTGACCTATAGTTTGCCAGGATATGGTATGGGACTTTGTCTATGGTGATGTGCACATGGATAAATTCCTGGGCATCATCCTGTTTAACCAATGTAGAGTTATGCTTCTTGCTAAAATATCAAAAACCTTTTGTGTCTTGTATTTGTGCAGCTGATGGTCTAAATGTGTGGAAGGCACTGAAGCCTTGCACTGCCAGAGTACTTTCTATGGATTTTAAACTGTCTCTCTGTTACTGGCACAGATGTCTATATTTTCCAGAGTGAGGAGCGCATGTAGAGTTTGGAGATTCTTGTTTAGGGCCCTAGCATTGAGCATTAACACCTTTAGGATTCTTTGTTTTTTATTTGATGTGTTGGTATGTTTCTCAATTTTGCATTGCCTAAAAAAGGATCTAATGGGGTGGATAAAGTTTTAGCCAGTATTTGGAGGCCTAGTGGAGATAGGTGCTAAACATCCTTTGCAAAGCAGTGTGGTGTATAGACTATCTTGTCCCATGTTGACAAATTTTGAATCTCCATGGAAAGACACCAGACTCTGAGCTAATTATTGAAGTCAGTCATCTTTTGCTCATACTGTGGCATCATCTTTGGTGAAGGTAGAATGCTGATCAGTGTCAGGCACATACCTGCCTGAGACACATATTCAGAGAGATCAACAATGCCTGTCTCCATACAGTCCAAGGAAGCAGATCACAGGTCATTAACTCCAACATGGACTATGAAGGAATCATAGTTGTACCTGTGGTGTAGTGACTCCACTGCATGTGTAACTTGGTGGATCCAGGCTCCAGATAAGTAACTGACTATGATCCTCTCCTTGTCCAGTATGGTGAATGGGGCATCTGTGTGTCTTACAATGGAGTACCTATGACAAGAGTCCTGTGTAATGTGTTGGCTTGGCTTGACATATGGGCTTTGTTTCTGGGGCTCCACTGGGTGTAGGAGTATGTGTGGTATTTGGTGTTGCTTTTGGTGAATGCTTTAAAGATTTCTGAGGATAGACATTACTGTTTATAGGCTTAGGAGGTCTTTGAGGTTTGAGAAGATTGCTTTTTAGTGCCTCAGCTTAGGTTGGTCTGTGTGTGTGTGTGTGTGTGTGTGTGTGTGTGTGTGTGTGTGTGTGTGTGTGTGTGTGTGTGTGTGTGTGTGTGTATGTGTATGTCCTGAATGTATATACTTTGTGAACACCCTGGGGACTTTGGTAGTGTTGAATGAAGAGTGCATACAGAATTACAGTAATATTTGGGATAACATGACTATCTTGATGGGAAAATAGGTGTCCAAGATATCCAAACAGTATATCCAGTTTCCTCATTAGAAGAACAGAACGAACAACAGAAGGATGACCATGTGCATTTATCCTGCTGCGTTTATTACTGCTTGTTAGTACCTTGATTAAACTGTAACTGTTATTCTAAGACTCTGAGTTTTGATTAAGCCCTTGGGCTTCAAAGTAGATATCTTACATAAGGAAGGTTTGCAGTCTACAGTCTTGTGGCAGGAGTGGTAGCTTACACCCTTCTAAGTTTAGAAGGCATATTGTGTCTGTTATTCTAAAAGTGTCTTACTTCTGGTTTAAATGCTGAAGCTTCAGGTCAGTTATATTACATTAAGGTTTTTGGTTTACAGTTTTGTGGGAGGAGAGGGTAGCCTCTGCCCTTCTGAGCTGGGGATTGCTGGTGAAGGCTTATTGTGGCTGTTATTCTAAGTGCCTTTGTTCTGATTTAAGCACTTGGGCTCCAAATCAGTTATTTTCCATTAGGAATGTTTATAGACTAAATTCTTGTGGCAGGAGAGAATGGCCTATACCATTCTAAGCTGGGAATTCCTGGTTGAAGGCTTATTGTGTATGTTATTCTGAAAGTGTCTTGTTTCTGCTTTAAGCACTTGTGTTCCAAACCAATTATTTTGCATTAGGAAGGTTTGTTGTCTACATTCTTGTTGGAGGACATGGTAGTCTTCACCCTTCTGAGCTGTGAATTGCTGATGAAGGCTTATTTTACCTGTTATTGTAAGTGTTTTTGTTCTGGTCTGTGGTCTACATTTTTGTGGCATTACTGTCTAGACAGACCTTTTTTAACTACTAGAGCATCTAGTTTGCTCATAGCTGAGCATTGCTCATCAATTTGTTTGTCTTAGTGACTTGTTCAATATTTACGTTTTCTTCACTCCTCCCTAGTGTAGATCAGAGTGTGTGATGTACCTTTAAGAATCATTACAATCAGTGGGCACGTGCATATAAGTACTGAGCACATGCAAGCAAGAGTGCCATTTTGAGTATGCAGCCAGAGTAAAAGTATGCATGTATAGTAGTCAGTTAGTTAAAGTTTAATGTTCCTGATATCCATTCTGATGTGTTTGCATGTGATAAACTACTTAAACGAACACCCAAGATCATTGTCTTATTCAGATATACAAAACAAGCAACATGGTGTCAGAATGGGATCCAGAGTCAAAACCATGAGGCACGCAGTTAGAAATGGAGGAATATACATGAGTGGATCATCCCTACTGCTCAAACAGCTTGCACACATGTCAGAAACAATTTCTATGTACCAAAAACTCACTTAAATGATTGATTTCTTTCACAACAAATATAAAATTAAGCACTCAAAATGTTCAAAATAAATTTCTAATTAAACAAAATGTCTGAAACTGTGACATATTGATAGAAATATTCGAAATAATTACAAAAAAGCTTGAAACAATATCTGAATTGCATAAAATTTGTAAAAAAAGGGAAAGCAACCATATTTTTTGCAATATACTACTTTTTTGCATTAACTAAAGCTATTCAAAGTATCAGGAGTGTGCAAAGTGTTGGCAAAACTGTGTGCAGTATTACAGTGCAGTTATTTCGCAAAGTACAGTCTTTCAAAGAGATTATTGTGCATTTGAATATTATTACAAGTACCTGGTGTGTGTGCATGTTCATACAAAATTACAAGGGCCGAGATTGCATTGTGTTTTAAACATAATTTGTAGACATGACAGAAGGATTTTGCAGACCCGCACCACTTGTGTTTGATAACAATATTGCAGAAAAGTGGAGAGTGTTTGAGCAAGAGTACAATATTTTCATACAGGCTGCTTTTTCTGACAAACACAGATATAAAGGCATCTATTCTGCCTAATTTAGCTGGATCGGAAGCCATTGAAAGACAGCGTTCATTTGTGTATGCACCTGCTGCATTTACGGGGAAGGGGAAGACCACCATATTGTGGTACTGGCTGAAATGCAGGAAGACCCTGAGTGCTTAAAACGTAAATTTAGAGAAATGTGTAACCTCCAAATGAATATTACAATGGAAAGGCACTTATTTTATACAAGATGTCAAAAGCCTGGTGAAACTTTTGCAGCATATATAACTGACTTGATAAATAAAGTTAAAACATGCAGATTTGGTGATCTGAGAGATGAGTTGATAAAAGACGGGCATGTGTGTGGTATTAAATATGATGCAGTGAGAAAGATTTTGCTTTGAGACAGTGATTAAACATTAAATAAGGTGACTGAGATTTGTCAGATATATGAGCTTACAGAAAGGCACACAAATATGCTTATGAATGAGAAAACCATGCTTGCAGTATCTAACAAAGCTAATCTGGATATTATGCAGCATGAGGTTACAAGGTACAGGCCTAAGGGAGGGGCAGCCACAGCCCGAGCTTCAGTGAAACCCAGAGCAGCTTCAGTAAAGCCTAACGTACACACAGCAAAGCACAAGAGTGACTCAGCAAAACCTGTAGCTGGCCTTGTAGTCAACTGTTGTAATTGTGGTAGAAACCATGAACCCAAATAAGAAAAGTGGTTAGCTTTTGGTCAGCAGTGCTACAAATGTAAAAAGTGGAATTATTTCAAAAGGCTTTGTAAATCAAATGAAGCACATTCTTTTATTGAAAGGTAGCATTCAAAGAGGCAAGCTGATCAATTAGAAAGCTGCAATCCTACTTTTTATGTTGATGGTGTGTCTGTGCTTCGTGAAACAGTCAATGCAGTAGTTTTGTGGGCAAAGAATAAAATGTTTAGTACTGCTCAGATTAATGGAAGACCTGTAGAGCTCAAAGTAGATACTGGTTCAAAGTGCAACATTATGTGAGCAGAAACATTTGCTAGAGTAAAAGCAGGAGAACAACTTAATTTGACAAAGTGTGTGAAGCTTGTTGCTTATGGTGGTGAAGAAATTCAAACCGAAGGCTCAGTAGTGCTTTCATGTTACTCTGCTGGGAAGAGCTATGACTTGCAGTATTACATAGTCAAGAGACACATGCAGTCATTATTAGGCCTCAGAGATGGTTTGAAAATGAGACCATGTTTATTTAACAAAGAAGTTCACCATGTAAGCTTGAATGGCAACAGCTCAAATTTTACCCAGACCATTTTTTCTGAGTATCCTGATATTTTCAAAGACAAACTAGGCAAACTTCCAGTTGTGTACTCCATGCAGTTAGACCCAGAGGTCAGCCCAGTTATCGGTCCAGCACAGAAAGTGCCAGTAGCTATGCAGAACAGAGTCAAAGCTGAACTAGACAGAATGGTGCAGCTAGGAGTAATTTGTCCAGCAGAAGAACCAACTGAATGGCTATCTTCCATGGTAGTAGCTCATGAGAAAAGCTCAGATGATATCAGAATATGTATTGATCCAAGAGATTTGAACAATGCATTGAAAAGACCTCATCATCCTATGCGAACAGTCGAGGAAGTTGCTGCCCTTATGCCAGATGCCACTGTTTTTTCTGTCTTAGATGCAAAAAGTTTTTGCTTGATTGAAAATCTTCATTGCTAACCACATTCAGTACACCATTTGGAAGATACAGATTTCTGAGAATGCTATTTGTAATAAACTTTGCCAGCGAAGTCTTTCAACGTGCGATGGAACAATTTTTTTTCTGGCTATCCATGTGCTATTATAGTAGATGATACTCTAGTAAGAGGCAATAGTGAAGTCAAACATGATAGAAACCCCAGGAAAGTTCTGGAACAAGCTTGACAAGTGAATCTTAAGCTGAATCCTCAGAAATGTAAATTCAGGCTAAGAGAAGTTTTATGTGGGTCATTTGTTTACCAGTTTAGGCTTATGGTGGGATCCCTCCAAGCAAACAGCAATTCTTGAGATGCCAGTTTTGGACAATGTCCAAGCCTTACAACAGTCTCTTGGCTTGGTCAACTATTTAGGCAAGTTCATTCCAGATTGAAGTCAACTTTCAGTACCGCTAAGAGAGTTGACATGCAATGATGTAACCTGGTCCTGGTCAGAACAACACCAAAGAGCATTTGATGTCCTGAAACAAAAAATTGCCAGTTCACCTACTTTGAGATACTATGATGTTCACAAACCAGTAACTCTTTCCTGTGATACTTCAAGGTTTGGTATTGGTGCAGTCATTCTTCAAGAGGGTAGACTAGTAGCCTGTCTATTGATGGCTCTAACCCAAACCGAGATGCAATATGCCCAGACTGAGAAATAACTCTTGGTAATAGTGTTTGCATGTTCGAAATTCCATGATTATATTTGTGGCCAACCAATCCAGATAGAAAGTGACCACCAACCTGTAGTCACTATGTTGAGAAAGCAAATGCACACAGCTCAAGCGAGGTTACAACACATGCTGCTCACATTGCAAAAGTACAGTTTCAATCTTGTTTACACAAAAGGCAAATTTCTTCATCTTTCTGATACCTTATCCCAATCGCCCAGAAAAAAACACTGAACAGCATGTGAATGAGAAACTTGATTTTGAAGTCATGGAAGTGAAAATGTTTTCTTCCACATGTCTTGATGAGGTTAGAACTCACACAGTTTCAGATTCAATTCTCCAGAAGCTCAACCACTTTATCAGTCAAGGATGGCCTTCAAAACAATCTTGTTTACCAGTAGATGTGTAGCAGTATTTTCCTTACTGAGATGAGATTTTGTCAGACAATGGTATCATCATGAAAGATCCAAAAGTGATTGTTCCAAAATCCTTGCAACAAGAGTACATTAAGATTTTACATTGTGGCTACCCAGGAACTGATTCTACCAAATGAAGGGTGAGAGGACTAATACTTTGGTCTTCTATGTCAAAAGATATTGAGAAAGTACTTTCATCTTGTTCTGTATATAATAGTACTAAACCACATCAACAAAAATAACCACTTCAATTAAGCCAGATTCCTGAACTACCTTGGTCGACAGTAGCCACACATATCTTCTTGTGGAATGGTCAACATTACTTGGTGTTAATAGACTCTTATCCAAATTGGTTCGAGACTGACCTACTTCCTAACCTAATGTCCAATACTGTCATTACTAAGTTGAAGAGACACTTTTCTGTCCATGGTAGTCCACACAGAGTCATTTCTGACAATGGTGCACAGTTTACAAGTTAGAAATTTGCTGAAATGTGGGGCTTTGTTCATATTACTAGTTGTACTGAGCACTCGCAGTCAAACAGCTTGGCTGAACATGCAGTTCAAAGTGCAAAACAGCTGTTAGAGAAATCCAAACATGACAATACTAATGTTTTTCTAAACATGCTTAATCTCAGAAACATTCTTGGTGCTGATCATCTTGGTTCCCCTGCCTAGAGACTTATGTCGAGACAAAACAGAACCGCATTACCAATCAGCAGCAATTTATTGGTTCCATGTGCCAAGAACAACATGGCAGTAAAAGGACAACTCTTGAAAAATCATTTGTCCCAGAAGTTCTGCTATGATAAAACCAGCAAACTGCTCAGTCCATTAAAAGAAGGGGAGATAGTAAGAATGTAGACAACAAAAGGTTTTGATCAGAATGGATTTGTGAAAAGTTTGCATCAAGAGCCAAGATCATACATCATGGAATCACAAGGAATGAAATTTAGGCAGAATCAGAAGCATTTATTACCAGTGTCTGAGACGGTGTTACAGCATCTTGCCTGTAATAAAAACTATAATTCTCATGGTGACTTGTCCGATGTTCCTGTTCCAGAGGACATTCTGTCAGCAATCCCTGTTCCTGAGAATATCCCTGAGACTCCTGAAGCAGAACATTCCCCAGTGACTGTCCCTGTTGCTAAACCCAGTCCTAACTATTACATTATGAGATCAGGTCGCATTTCCAGAACTAGTTCCGGATACATGGCAACCTGGATGTGACTGTTCTTTTATTTAATATTGTCTGTATAATTGCATGTCTATTCAAATGTCATTGTCAATATGAGACAGCACAGTAAAGTGGGAGAATTTAGATCAGAGTGTGTTATATACCTTTAAGAAGCATTCCAGTCAGTGGGCACGTGCAAGTAAGAGTGCCATTTTGAGTGAGCAGCCAGAGTGAAAGCATGCATGTGTGTAGTAATAGTCAGTTCATTTAAGTTTAATGTTCCTGCTATCCATCCTGATGTGTTTGTATGTAATAAACTGCTTAAACGAACACCCGAGCCTCATTATCTTATTCAGATATACAAGATGAGCAGCAACTAGTAGATCAGTAGCCATGGATAGGCATTTCCTGACTCTCTCTGTGGCCAGTCTGTTTGAGATGGGTATTCTGAGGCATTGTAGCAATTGCCTCATGTGCACTAACAACCCACTTATTTTAAATAAAAAGCAGTGTATGCTAGAGGTGTAAATACAGTTTAAAACTGGAGGCAAAAGTCTCTCATACAACCAAAACTAATTCTATAGAGGCTGTCAGTGACTCCTACATCACACCTACTGTACAGGATAAGGATCTACACATAGAACTACTTACGCTGAGGCACTTACAAGTTAACTTCCTAAAACACTAAGACCTCCTGTACAGTACAATCAAAGAAAGGGTCCTCAGCCATCATGTAAACAATCTGTTAAAACACTACCCACAGCTACACAAAGTAACACTGTACCCACTTGCCTCCACTGCTAAGCCCTTAAGGCAAACCAGCACACAGCCTAATTTCCTGGTCATTGGTGATTCTATAATGAGGCACACCAATGTCCGCATCACCAGACTGAGTAAGGAGAGAGTCTGTGTTAGCTAGGGTTCATCAAGTCACAGAGGCACTCAGGTCATTGAACCACAGGTACCAGTATGGCTCTGTCATAGCCCATGTGGGTGTTAATGACCTGAAATGTACCTCCCTTGACTATATGAAACGAGACATGATCAAGGTCGCTGATTGTGTCCCAGGCAGGTATGAGCCTAGCACTGAGCAGCATACTACCTTCTCCAAGGTTGATGCCACATTACACAACAAATGATTGATTTTAACAATTAGCTTACCTTCTGGTGTCAGTCTAGGGGGAGTACAATATTTGATGGCCTGGGAGGACATGATTGACAGACCATGCAGCTTTGCCAGGGGTGGTCTGCAATTATCCCCTCTAGGCTTTTGGATGACGGCAAAGACCTTTTCAAAACCCATACTGCCTTTTTTAGGCAATGCCAAACTGATAAACCTACTAACTTACCCGAACCTATGAAGGAATGTCTGAAGGTGGTGCTGCTCAATGCTAGAAGACTTAACAAGAAACTCCATTCCCTGCAAGTTTTTCTCTCCCTGGCGAATGCAGACATCTGTGTAGTAACAGAGACTTGGTTTATAGTTACTAGGAGTACCCCAGGGATGTAAGATTATAATGCCTTTCACACCTTTAGACCAGTTACTGCACAGGAGGGAACTAAAGTTGGAGGAGTGTCAGTCTATATCAAGACTAATCTCCGATCCAGACTAGTTAAAGTGTATGACCCACTGGAACTTATACATGTGCAACTCACTGTAAACAAGGTACCATACCATATCCTTGCAACATATAGGTCCCCCTCCATTTCCCAAGAAATCCATACTGACTATCTCAATGTACTAGCATCCCTCATCATTCAACTCAATACGATATTCATGGTGGAGCTCAACTACCCCTACCAGCATCCTGTTGCAGTTGGTCCATTCTCCTACCAGGGGTACAACATCCTTGACTTTGTACTCATGAACATGGGGGTCCAATGTTCCTCACCCAATGTACCATCTTCATTTGCCAGATCTAACCATAAGGCAGTATTACTTGAAATAAAAATTAAATCCAGGGATCCAGTGAAACCAAAAACCTTTTGTAACTATTCCAAGGCTAATCTCTCTCTAATAAGCAACACCTTGGCTAAATTCCAAGTACCCCAAAACCCAGTAAACACCATAGAATACACTGAACTATTTACAAAATCTCTGTACAGCCACATTGATAGCTGTATAGTGTGAGCTACTGCCACTTGTATTAAGAATAAGACAAACTCAAAAGACAAGCCACCCTGGTGGAATCACAATATCAATCGGTTATACAACAAAAGAAAAAAAATCTTGGCCAGGCTTAGGAGGAACAAAGCTATACATACTACAAGCCCCTTGACCAATCTAAATAGGTAGCTGAGTGGGTTAATTAATATTTCAAAGGCTAAATTTGAAGAAAAAAATTGCTTCTCTGGCAAAGGACAACCACAAAACTTTCTAAAGCTATGTCCATAACCTCAGATGAAATACACAACAATGCACAAAACTTATTGTAAATGGCATCACCCATACTGAACAGGAGAACAATTCTCATGGAGAGACACAATTAAATGTAAGAGACATCAGACTGGAAGCAGAGCTTGGTGACGTAGTTACGAGTTATGATAATTACAGAATATGCTTTCAGTTTATAATGTTATCAGGGATGTTACATGGGCATTGCCAATTCACTTTGAGATACTGTTTGAGTTTTTTTTTCAAGAGACTTTTGGAGGATTGTAGGGTTATATAGTTTGGCAACGAATTCCAGGTTTTGCCAATGAATTTGGCAAACATGGATTCACCAGCAGAGTTATTAGCTTTGTGGGTTTGGACCAGTATTTTATTGGCTGACCGTAGGGATCTCAGGTGGCTATATGGCTTAATAATATTTTTAAGTGAGGGGGTATCCTCAGGGTGGTACAACATTTTGTGCACTATTAAGAGTTGATTGAATTAAACTGGGCAGTTCTAGCCATTCTAGCTGTTTAAGGTTCTGGCAGTGGTAGGTTCTATAGGTGGCACCAGTGGTGAATCTGGCAATATGATTGTAGCTGTGGGACAGCTTACCTAGTTCAGATTTGTTGAGGTATGAGAGTACAGGCGAGGCATATAAAAGAGTAGAGAGTAGGTGTGATTGGGCGATTGCAGTCCTAGCCAGTGAGGTTAAAAATGTCTTGTTTCTATACAGTGATCCAAGCTTCTTATTGATGGTCTGTATGGTTTTGTTGACCTGTAGGTCAAATTTGATATTATTGTCTACGATAACCCTTAGCAGTTTGGTGTGATGATCTGGGGAAATAGTGGTACCATTGTTAGATGTGACAGAGAATGACATAAAGAGTAACCTATCCCAGAGTTGGCCACAGTATCCTGAGTATCACCGCGGACTTTAGCTTCTGGGTCATCAACATTGCTGGGAGCTGACAGGTGAGGAAAGCTGCCTAAATTTTCTGTGTTTGTCAGCGTTGTTGGTATTGGTTCGTTTGTTTCTTAGAAAAGGAATGGTTTTGAGGATGAAAATATATTTCCTTTGCCATAAGGGTTTGTCTATTTTCTCTCATTCTGCTCAGATGTACACATTTTCTGGTCCAAACAAGAAAGACCCTTTGATCACCTTGATGACCTTGGCAAAAGTTATTAAACAGTCAGGACTGCCAGTATGCCACTATATCAAAATCCTTTCCACTACTTCTCATTGAGTCTCAAGTCCATGAGGCTTCAGTCAGATTAAAAACAAGTCAAAACTTCAATTCAATAAACTTAACCAAAAAGAACATTTTTTAGCATGGAACAAATGCCTGCAAACACCAACTTTCACTGATGCATATACAGACTTCACATCTCTGGAGAACTCCCGCATCCATCAAGAGGGTCTAACACATACAAAACTATAATTCCAGGACCATGGTCTAAAGTTAAATTCATTTATTTCAATTTGTTTACTGGTGTAGAGTAGTTCAGACCAATTTCATTCTCAGCTCGGGGTCAAAAGCTGACCAGATATACAAAATAGACACAAGTACAATGATACACAAGTGACATTAAAACAGTACAATAATAGATTAAGGCTTATGCTACATAGTAAATCCAATGTACTAATTTACAACAAAAGTTTCAAAACATTTGAGAAATTGGATTAAATAAAATTAAAGATGTAGAAAGGAGTAAAGGATCTTAGTGGCTCAGTTAGAGTGGAGAAGAATTAAAGGAGACAAGTGATGTGACCTGAGGGATAATGTGTACATTCTTCTTGATTTAATTAATTATGATTTTAGTAGGGAAAATAAATTGGAATAAGTACGAGTCTTTAATTTTATGTGGGAGGCAATGCTGAAAGTATGGTGCTGTATCCTTTGGAAAACAAGAACCCCTTATAACTACTGTATTAACAACACTCCCCTCAAATAACGCATGGTTATTAGGGACCTAGGCATTTTTTAGACAAACTACCTTTTGCCCACCATATATCTATACTGTCATAACGTCATTGCACCTTGTCCAACTGATCAGAAAAGATCTTTCTTCTGATCCAAAGATGTTACCATCCTTCTGTTGTACTCTCCAGTGCTAGCTCCATAATAGACTGATCCCTTTGTCATGTATCTGTCCAAATACAAGTTCTAACTCCATGTGAAGCAGAATTCCTCTGTAAACCAATTCAAGTGTCACTTGGACAACTGGATGGAGAACAGGAAATTCATCCCTGGTTGGGCACCTATGTCTGTAATGGACACAGATAGCCAGTAAATGTTTCACCTCCCAAGCCCCCTGCTTACACTTATCAAGGTTACCAGAACTTATCACAGATACGGGATGCATGGCTAGGCTTAAAAAGGCCTGAGGGGTTGTTAGCCTAATTCATGCCTATGAACCTATCAATTTGAAAAACAAAAATAATATCAATGTCCTGAGATTCGTGAGCTACACAAAATGCCTTAAAGCTTTGCCTTCTTTTCTTGTCTAGCTAGCCTACAAGGCATCAAACTAT
This sequence comes from Protopterus annectens, assembly GCF_019279795.1. Lineage (NCBI taxonomy): Eukaryota > Metazoa > Chordata > Ceratodontiformes > Protopteridae > Protopterus > Protopterus annectens. The sequence goes on along the minus strand of NC_056741.1, from coordinate 1,533,004,089 downwards.
CCTGTTCTGAATGATCTACATGTTCACAAAATCTCTAACAGT